>NC_041388.1:569065387-569105062 GCF_002162155.2 Triticum dicoccoides | reverse complement strand
CGCCGGCCCTAGGAGATGCAATCTCCAAGGGGGGCGGCGGCTAAGGGGGGTGGAGTGCCCCCCAAGCCAAGTGGGACGCCCCCACCCCTAGGGTTCCAACCCTAGGCGCAGGGGAGGCCCATGGGGGGTGCACCAGCCCACTAGGGGCTGGTTCCCCTCCCACTTTAGCCCATGGGGCCCTCCAGGATAGGTGGCCCCACCCGGTGGACCCCCGGGACCCTTCCGGTGGTCCCGGTACAATACTGATAACCCCCGAAACCTTCCCAATGGCCGAAACATGACTTCCTATATATAAATATTCATCTCCGGACCATTCCGGAACTCCTCGTGACATCTGGGATCTCATCCGGGACTCCGAACAACTTTCGGCTTACCGTATACTAATATCTCAACAACCCTAGCGTCACCGAACCTTAAGTGTGTAGACCCTACGGGTTCGGGAGACACGCAGACATGACCGAGACGACTCTCCGGTCAATAACTAACAGCGGGATCTGGATACCCATGTTGGCTCCCACATGCTCCTCGATGATCTCATCGGATGAACCACGATGTCGAGGATTCGATCAATCCCGTATACAATTCCCTTTGTTAATCGGTACGTTACTTGCCCGAGACTCGATCGTCAGTATCCCAATACCTCGTTCAATCTCGTTACCGGCAAGTCACTTTACTCGTACCGTAATGCATGATCCCGTGATCAACTACTTGGTCACATTGAGCTCATTATGATGATGCATTACCGAGCGGGCCCAGAGATACCTCTCCGTCATATGGAGTGACAAATCCCAGTCTCGATTCATGCCAACCCAACAGACACTTTCGGAGATACCCGTAATGTACCTTTATAGTCACCCAGTTACGTTGTGACGTTTGGCACACCCAAAGCACTCCTACGGTATCCGGGAGTTGCACAATCTCATGGTCTAAGGAAATGATACTTGACATTCGGAAAAGCTATAGCAAACGAACTACACGATCTTTGAGCTATGCTTAGGATTGGGTCTTGTCCATCACATCATTCTCCTAATGATGTGATCCCGTTTATCAATGACATCCAATGTCCATACTCGGGAAACCATGACTATCTTTTGATCAACGAGCTAGTCAACTAGAGGCTTACTAGGGACGTGTTGTGGTCTATGTATTCACACACGTATTACGATTTCCGGATAACACAATTATAGCATGAATAATAGACAATTATCATGAACAAAGAAATATAATAATAACCATTTTATTATTGCCTCTAGGGCATATTTCCAACAGTCTCCCACTTGCACTAGACTCAATAGTCTAGTTACATTGTGATGAATCGAACACCCATGCAGTTCTGGTGTTGATCATGTTTTGCTCTAGGGAGAGGTTTAGTCAACGGATCTGCCACATTCAGGTCCGTATGTACTTTACAAATATCTATGTCTCCATTTTGAACACTTTCACGAATGGAGTTGAAGCGACACTTGATATGCCTGGTCTTCCTGTGAAACCTGGGCTCCTTGGCAAGGGCAATAGCTCCAGTGTTGTCACAGAAGAGAGTCATCGGGCCCGACGCATTGGGAATGACTCCTAGGTCGGTAATGAACTCCTTCACCCAGATTGCTTCTTCTGCTGCCTCTGAGGCTGGCATGTACTCCGCTTCACATGTAGATCCCGCCACAACGCTTTGCTTGCAACTGCACCAGCTTACTGCCCCACCATTCAAAATATACACGTATCCGGTTTGTGACTTAGAGTCATCCAGATCTGTGTCAAAGCTAGCATCAACGTAACCCTTTACGACGAGCTCTTCGTCACCTCCATAAATGAGAAACATATCCTTAGTCCTCTTCAGGTACTGTAAGATATTCTTGACCGCTGTCGAGTGTTCCATGCCGGGATTACTTTGGTACCTTCCTACCAAACTTACGGCAAGGTTTACATCAGGTCTGGTACACAGCATAGCATACATGATAGACCCTATGGCCGAGGCATAGGGGACGACACTCATCTTTTCTCTATCTTCTGCCGTGGTTGGGCATTGAGCCATGCTCAATCTCGTACCTTGCAATACAGGCAAGAACCCCTTCTTTGACTGATCCATATTGAACTTCTTCAATATCTTGTCAAGGTATGTACTCTGTGAAAGACCAATGAGGCGTCTCGATCTATCTCTATAGATCTTGATGTCTAATATGTAAGCAGCTTCTCCAAGATCTTTCATTGAAAAACACTTGTTCAAGTAGGCCTTTATGCTTTCCAAGAATTCTATATCATTTCCCATCAACAGTATGTCATCCACATACAATATGAGAAATGCTACAGAGCTCCCACTCACTTTCTTGTAAATGCAGGCTTCTCCATAAGTCTGCATAAACCCAAACGCTTTGATCATCTCACAAAACGAATGTTCCAACTCCGAGATGCTTGCACCAGCCCATGGATCGAGCGTTGGAGCTTGCACACCTTGTCAGCATTCTTAGGATTGACAAAACCTTCCGGCTGCATCATATACAATTCTTCCTTAAGGAAACCATTAAGGAATGCCGTTTTGACGTCCATTTGCCATATCTCATAATCATAGAATGCGGCAATTGCTAACATGATTCGGACGGACTTCAGCTTCGCTACGGGTGAGAAAGTCTCATCGTAGTCAACCCCTTGAACTTGTCGATAACCCTTAGCGACAAGCCGAGCTTTATAGATGGTTACATTACCATCCGTGTCTGTCTTCTTCTTAAAGATCCATTTATTTTCTATGGCTCGCCGATCATCGGGCAAGTCAGTCAAAGTCCATACTTCGTTTTCATACATGGATCCTATCTCGGATTTCATGGCTTCCATCCATTTGTCGAAATCCGGGCCCACCATTGCTTCTTCATAGTTCGAAGGTTCACCGTGGTCTAACAACATGATTTCCAAGACAGGGTTGTCGTACCACTCTGGTGCGGAACGTGTCCTTGTGGACCTACGAAGTTCAGTAGCGACTTGGTCTGAAGTTTCATGATCATCATCATTAACTTCCTCTCTAGTCGGTGCAGGCACCTCAGGAACAATTTCTTGAGCTACGCCACTCTCCGGTTCAAGAGGTAATACTTCATCAAGTTCTACTTTCCTCCCACTTATTTCTTTCAAGAGAAACTCTTTCTCTATAAAGGATCCATTCTTGGCAACAAAGATCTTGCCTTTGGATCTGAGGTAGAAGGTATACCCAATAGTTTCTTTAGGGTATCCTATGAAGACGCATTTTTCCAATTTGGGTTCGAGCTTTTCAGGTTGAAGTTTATTGACATAAGCATCACATCCCCAAACTTTTAGAAACGACAGCTTAGGTTTCTTCCCAAACCATAATTCATACGAAGTCGTCTCAACGGATTTCGACGAAGCCCTATTTAAAGTGAATGCGGTAGTCTCTAAAGCATAGCCCCAAAATGACAGCGGTAGATCGGTAAGAGACATCATAGATCGCACCATATCCAATAGAGTGCGATTACGATGTTCGAACACACCATTACGCTGAGGTGTTCCAGGCGGCGTGAGTTGTGAAACTATTCCACATTTCCTTAAGTGTGTGCCAAATTCGTGACTCAAGTATTCTCCCCCACGATCTGATCGCAAGAACTTGATTTTCCTGTCACGTTGATTCTCAACCTCACTCTGAAATTCCTTGAACTTTTCAAAGATCTCGGACTTGTGTTTCATTAAGTAGATATAACCATATCTACTCAAGTCATCAGTGAGGGTGAGAACATAACGATAGCCACCGCGAGCCTCAACACTCATTGGACCGCACACATCAGTATGTATGATTTCCAATAAGTTGGTTGCTCGCTCCATTGTTCCTGAGAACGGGGTCTTAGTCATTTTACCCATGAGGCATGGTTCGCACGTGTCAAATGATTCGTAATCAAGAGACTCCAAAAGTCCATCTGCATGGAGCTTCTTCATGTGTTTGACACCTATGTGACCAAGGCGGCAGTGCCACAAGTATGTGGGACTATCATTATCAACCTTATATCTTTTGGTATTCACATTATGAATATGTGTAACATTACGCTCGAGATTCATTAAGAATAAACCATTCACCAGCGGAGCATGACCATAAAACATATCTCTCATATAAATAGAACAACCATTATTCTCGGATTTAAATGAGTAGCCATCTCGAATTAAACGAGATCTTGATATAATGTTCATGCTCAAAGCTGGCACTAAATAACAATTATTGAGGTTTAAAACTAATCTCGTAGGTAAATGTAGAGGCAGCGTGCCGACGGCGATCACATCGACCTTGGAACCATTCCCGACGCGCATCGTCACCTCGTCCTTCGCCAGTCTCCGCTTATTCCGCAGCTCCTGCTTTGAGTTACAAATGTGAGCAACCGCACCGGTATTAAATACCCAGGAGCTACTACGAGTACTGGTAAGGTACACATCAATTACATGTATATCACATATACCTTTAGTGTTGCCGGCCTTCTTGTTCGCTAAGTATTTGGGGCAGTTCCACTTCCAGTGACCACTTCCCTTGTAATAAAAACACTCAGTCTCAGGCTTGGGTCCATTCTTTGACTTCTTCCTGGCAGCTTGCTTACCGGGAGCAGCAACTCCCTTGCCGTCCTTCTTGAAGTTCTTTTTACCCTTGTCTTTCTTGAACTTAGTGGTTTTATTCACCATCAACACTTGATGTTCCTTTTTGATTTCCACCTCCGCTGATTTCAGCATTGAATATACCTCAGGAATGGTCTTTTCCATCCCCTGCATATTGAAGTTCATCACAAAGCTCTTGTAGCTCGGTGGAAGCGACTGAAGGATTCTGTCAATGACCGCGTCATCCGGGAGATTAACTCCCAGCTGAGTCAAGCGGTTATGCAACCCAGACATTTTGAGTATGTGCTCACTGACAGAACTATTTTCCTCCATCTTACAACTGAAGAACTTGTCGGAGACTTCATATCTCTCGACCCAGGCATGAGCTTGGAAAACCATTTTCAGCTCTTCGAACATCTCATATGCTCCATGTCTCTCAAAACGCTTTTGGAGCCCCGGTTCTAAGCTGTAAAGCATGCCGCACTGAACGAGGGAGTAATCATCAGCACGTGACTGCCAAGCGTTCATGACGTCTTTGTTCTCTGAGATGGGTGCGTCACCTAGCGGTGCTTCTAGGACATAATCTTTCTTGGCAGCTATGAGGATGATCCTCAGGTTCCGTACCCAGTCTGTATAGTTGTTGCCATCATCTTTCAGCTTGGTTTTCTCTAGGAACGCGTTGAAGTTGAGGGCAACATTAGCGTGGGCCATTTGATCTACAAGACATAGTGTAAAGATTTTAGACTAAGTTCATGATAATTAAGTTCATCTAATCAAATTGTTCAATGAACTCCCACTCAGATAGACATCCCTCTAGTCATCTAAGTGAAACATGATCCGAGTTAACTAGGCCGTGTCCGATCATCACGTGAGACGGACTAGTCAACATCGGTGAACATCTTCATGTTGATCGTATCTTCTATACGACTCATGCTCGACCTTTCGGTCTTCCGTGTTCCGAGGCCATGTCTGTACATGCTAGGCTCATCAAGTCAACCTAAGTGTATTGCGTGTGTAAATCTGGCTTACACCCGTTGTATTCGAACGTTAGAATCTATCACACCCGATCATCACATGGTGCTTCGAAACAACGAACCTTCGCAACGGTGCACAGTCAGGGGGAACACTTTCTTGAAATTATTACGAGGGATCATCTTATTTAAGCTACCATCGTTCTAAGCAAATAAGATGTAAAACATGATAAACATCACATGCAATCAAATAGTGACATGATATGGCCGATATCATTTGCTCCTTTTGATCTCCATCTTCGGGGCTCCATGATCATCGTTGTCACCGGCATGACACCATGATCTCCATCATCGTGTCTTCTTGAAGTTGTCTCGTCATCTATCACTTCTACTACTATGGCTAACGCTTTAGCAATAAAGTAAAGTAATTACATGACGTTTATGTTGACACGTAGGTCATAAATAAATAAAGACAACTCCTATGGCTCCTGTCGGTTGTCATACTCATCGACATGCAAGTCATGATTCCTATTACAAGAACATGATCAATCTCATACATCACATATATCATTCATCACATCCTTTTGGCCATATCACATCACACGGCACATGCTGCAAAAACAAGTTAGACGTCCTCTAATTGTTGTTGCAAGTTTTTACGTGTCTGCTATAGGTTTCTAGCAAGAACGTTTCTTACCTACGCCAAAACCACAACGTGATATGCCAATTTCTATTTACCCTTCATAAGGACCCTTTTCATCGAATCCGATCCGAACTAAAGTGGGAGAGACAAACACCCGCCAGCCAACTTATGCAACTAGTGCATGTCAATCGGTGGAACCAGTCTCACGTAAGCGTACATGTAAGGTCGGTCCGGGACGCTTCATCCCACGATGCCGCCGAATCAAGATAAGACTAGTAACGGCAAGTAAATTGACAATATCGACGCCCACAAATGTTTTGTGTTCTACTCGTGCATAGAAACTACGCATAAACCTAGCTCATGATGCCACTGTTGGGGAACGTAGCAGAATTTTAAAATTTTCTACGCATCACCAAGATCAATCTATGGAGTCACCTAGCAACGAGGGAGAGGGGAGTGCATCTACATACCCTTGTAGATCGCGCGCGGAAGCGTTCAAGAGAACGGGGTTGATGGAGTCGTACTCGTCGTGATCCAAATCACCGATGACCTAGCGCCGAACGGACGGCACCTCCGCGTTCAACACACGTACGATTGGGAAGACGTCTCCTCCAACTTGATCCAGCAAGGGGGAAGGAGAAGTTGATGAAGATCCAGCAGCACGACGGCGTGGTGGTGGAAGCAATGGTGATCTCGGCAGGGCTTCGCCAAGCTCAGGGAGAGGGAGGAGTGTCATGGGAGGGAGAGGGAGGCGCCAGGGGTTAGGGTGCGGCTGCCCTCCCTCCCCCCACTATATATAGGACCCCTAGGGGGGGCGCCGGCCCTAGGAGATGCAATCTCCAAGGGGGGGCGGCGGCCAAGGGGGGTGGAGTGCCCCCCAAGCCAAGTGGGGCGCCCCCACCCCTAGGCCCATGGGGGGCGCACCAGCCCACTAGGGGCTGGTTCCCCACCGATAACCCCCAAAACCTTCCCGATGGCCGAAACTTGACTTCCTATATATAAATCTTCATCTCCAGACCATTACGAAACTCCTCGTGACATCTGGGATCTCATCCGGGACTCCGAACAACTTTCGGCTTACCGTATACTAATATCTCAACAACCCTAGTGTCACCGAACCTTAAGTGTGTAGACCCTGCGGGTTCGGGAGACACGCAGACATGACCGAGACGACTCTCCGGTCAATAACCAACAACGGGATCTGGATACCCATGTTGGCTCCCACATGCTCCTCGATGATCTCATCAGATGAACCACGATGTCGAGGATTCGATCAATCCCGTATACAATTCCCTTTGTCAATCGGAAGGTTACTTGCCCGAGACTCGATCATCAGTATCCCAACACCTCGTTCAATCTCGTTACCGGCAAGTCACTTTACTCATACCATAATGCATGATCCCGTGATCAACTACTTGGTCACATTGAGCTCATTATGATGATGCATTACCGAGCGGGCCCAGAGATACCTCTCCGTCATACGGAGTGACAAATCCCAGTCTCGATTCGTGCCAACCCAATAGACACTTTCGGAGATACCCGTAGTGTACCTTTATAGTCACCCAGTTACGTTGTGACGTTTGGCACCACCCAAAGCACTCCTACGGTATCCGGGAGTTGCACAATCTCATGGTCTAAGGAAATGATACTTGACATTCGGAAAAGCTATAGCAAACGAACTACACGATCTTTGAGCTATGCTTAGGATTGGGTCTTGTCCATCACATCATTCTCCTAAATGATGTGATCCCGTTATCAATGACATCCAATGTCCATAGTCAGGAAACCATGACTATCTTTTGATCAACGAGCTAGTCAACTAGAGGCTTACTAGGGACGTGTTATGGTCTATGTATTCACACACGTATTACGATTTCTGGATAACACAATTATAGCATGAATAATTGACAATTATCATGAACAAAGAAATATAATGATAACCATTTTATTATTGCCTCTAGGGCATATTTCCAACAGATTGTTCATTGAAATTTATTGAATCACCTGGTTGCCCTTAAGTCCACCCCGGGATGTTGTTCTATCTGCAAGTAGGGAATTGATATAACTCGATAGGAACCGGCACGAGGCCTCAATAGGGACCAGAGGTGTATGATGCATGAACTCATTTCTTGCATACCAAATCCTCCACATGATCATTGATAACCCACAAGTATAGGGGATCGCAACAGTTTTCGAGGGTAGAGTATTCAACCCAAATTTATTGATTCGACACAAGGGGAGCCAAAGAATATTCTCAAGTATTAGCAGTTGAGTTGTCAATTCAACCACACATATAAGACTTAATATCTACAGTAAAGTACTTAGTAGCAAAGTAGTATGAAAGTAATGGTAACGGTGGCAAAAGTAATAGTAGTAGTTTTTGTAGCAATCGTAACAGTGGCAACGGAAAAGTAACTAAGCAAAGATCAATATGTGAAAAGCTCGTAGGCAATGGATCAATGATGGATAATTATGTCGGATGCGATTCCTCATGCAACAGTTATAACATAGGGTGACACAAAACTAGCTCCAGTTCATCAATGTAGTGTAGGCATGTATTCCGAATATAGTCATACGTGCTTATGGAAAAGAACTTGCATGACATATTTTGTCCTACCCTCCCGTGGCAGTGGGGTCCTATTGGAAACTAAGGGATATTAAGGCCTCCTTTTAATAGAGTACTGGACCAAAGCTTTAACACTTAGTGAATACATGAACTCCTCAAACTACGGTCATCACCGGGAGTGGTCCTGATTATTGTCACTTCGGGGTTACCGGATCACAACACATAGTAGGTGACTATTGACTTGCAAGATAGGATCAAGAAATCACATATATTCATGAAAACATAATAGGTCCAGATCTGAAATCATGGCACTCGGGCCCTAGTGACAAGCATTAAGCATAGAAAAGTCATAGCAACATCAATCTTAGAACATAATGGATACTAGGGATCAAACCCTAACAAAACTAACTCGATTACATGGTAAATCTCATCCAACCCATCACCGTGCAGCAAGCCTACGATGGGATTACTCACGCACGGTGGAGAGCATCATGAAATTGGTGATGGAGGAAGGTTGATGATGACGATGGCGACGTATTCCCCTCTTCGGAGCCCCGAACGGACTCCAGATCAGCCCTCACGATGAAGATTAGGGCTTGGCGGCGGCTCCGTACCATAAAACGCGATGAATCCTTCTCTTTGATTTTTTTTCTCCCCGAACATGAATATATAGAGTTGGAGTTGACGTCGGTGGAGTCTCAGGGGGCCCACGAGGCAGGGGCGCGCCCTGCACCCTCGTGGACAGGGTGTGGGCCCCTGATGCTGATTCTTCCGCCAGTATTTTTTATTAATTCCAAAACATGTCTCTGTGGATTTTCATGTCATTCCGGAAACTTTTATTTCTGCACAAAAATAACACCATGGCAATTCTGCTGAAAACAGCGTCAGTCCGGGTTAGTTCCATTCAAATCATGCAAGTTAGAGTCCAAAACAAGGGCAAAAGTGTTTGGAAAAGTAGATACATTGGAGACGTATCAACTCCCCCAAGTTTAAACCTTTGCTTGTCCTCAAGCAATTCAGATGACAAACTGAAAGTGATAAAGAAAAACTTTTACAAACTCTGTTTGATCTTGTTGTTGCAAATATGTAAAGCTAGCATTCAATTTTTTAGCAAAGATTATGAACTAACCATATTCATAATAACATTTAGGTCTCATGTTTACTCATATCAATGGCATAATCAACTAGCGAGCAATACTAATAAATCTCGGATGACAACACTTTCTCAAAACAATCATAACATGATATAACAAGATGGTATCTCGCTAGCCCTTTTTGAGACCGCAAAACATAAATGCAGAGCACCCCGGAAGATCAAGGACTGACTAGACATTGTAATTCATGGTAAAAGAGATCCAGTCACAGTCATACTCAATGTAAATTAATAGCAATGCATGTGAATGACAGCGGTGCTCTCCAACTAGTGTTTTTTAATAAGAGGATGATGACTCAACATAAAAGTAAATAGATAGGCCCTTCGCAGAGGGAAGCAGGGATTTGCAGAGGTGCGAGAGCTCGAGTTTTGAAACAGAGATAAATAATATTTTGAGTGGTATACTTTCATTGTCAACATAACAACCAAGAGATCTCGATATCTTCCATGCTACACACATAGGCGGTTCCCAAATAGAATGATAACCTTTATACTCCCCCACAACCAACAAACATCAATCCATGGCTTGTCTGAAACAATGGGTGCCTCCAACTAACAACAATCCTGAGGGAGTTTTGTTTGCAATTATTTTGATTTGAGCATGGGACAGGGCATCCCGGTTACCAGCCATTTTCTCGTGAGTGATGAGCGGAGTCCACTCATCTTGAGAATAACCCACCTAGCATGGAAGATATAGGCAGCCCTAGTTAATACATGAGCTATTCGAGCATACAAAACAGAATTTCATTTGAAGGTTTAGAGTTTGGCACATACAAATTTACATGGAACAGCAGGTAGATATTGCTTATATGAAGGTATGGTGGACTCATGTGGAATAACTTTGGGGGTTTATGGAAGTGGATGCACAAGCAGTATTCTCGCTTAGTACAAGTGAAGGCTAGAAAGAGACTGGGAAGCGACCAACTAAAGAGCGACAACAGTCATGAACATGCATTAAGATTAATCAACAATGAGTGCAAGCATGAGTAGGATATAAATCATCATAAACATAAATATCGTGGAGGCTATGTTGATTTTGTTTCAACTACATGCGTCAACATGTGCCAAGTCAAGCCACCCGAATCATTGAAAGGAGGATACCACCCTATCATACCACATCACAACCATTTTAATAGCATGTTGGCACGCAAGGTAAACTATTATAAACTCCTAGCTAATTAAGCATGGCATGGGCAACTATAATCTCTAATTGTCATTGCAAACATGTTTCATTCATAATAGGCTGAATCAGGAACGATGAACCAATCATGTTTACAAAAAAAGGTCGAGTTCATACCAGCTTCTCTCATCTCAATCAGTCCATTATATATCGTCATTATTGCCTTTCACTCGCACGACCGAACGGTGTGGATAATAATAATAGTGCATGTGCATTGGACTACGCTAGAATCTGCAAGCATTTAATACAAGGGAGAAGACGAGGTAATATGGGCTCTTGGTTAAATCAACAATAATGCATATGAGAGCCACTCAACATTTTCATCATGGTCTTCTCCTCTCGACCCCCAAAGAATAAGAAAAGAAAATAAAACTATTTACACGAGAAAGCTTCCAACAAGCAAAAGAAGAACGAGAAATCTTTTGGGGTTTTCTTTTAATTACTACCACTTCAGACATGGAAAGTAAACTAGCTAAAAGCTACAACTATCTTTTTTGTTTTTTCTTAAAGTTTTCGAACACACAAGAAGAAGGCTTAGAAAAGAAAAGAAACTATCATGGATGGTACAATGAAAAAGTATGAGCACCGACAACTAGAATGAGTGTGTGAACATGAATGTAATATCGGTGAGAAATACGTACTCCCCCAAGCTTAGGCTTTTGGCCTGAGTTGGTCTATGGCCACTGCTGGCCTATTGGATATCCAAATTTGTAGCTGGGTCGTACTGGGATGCAGCAGCTACTGCCTGAAGAGCTGCAACTTGGAGGCGAGCTACCTCCGTCCTCCTCTCGTACTCGTTCGTTGATGACCCACAAGTATAGGGATCTATCGTATTCCTTTCGATAAGTAAGAGTTTCGAACCCAACAAGGACCAGAAGGAAATGATAAGCGGTTTCCAGCAAGGTATTCTCTGCAAGTACTGAAATAAGTGGTAACAAATAGTTTTGTGATAAGATAATTTGTAATGAGCAACAAGTAACAAAAGTAAATAAAGTGCAGCAAGGTGGCCCAATCCTTTTTGTAGCAAAGGACAAGCCTGGACAAACTCTTATATAGAGAAAAGCGCTCCCGAGGACACATGGGAATATCGTCAAGCTAGTTTTCATCACATTCATAAGATTCGCGTTCGGTACTTTGATAATCTGATATGTGGGTGGACCGGTGCTTGGGTACTGTCCTTACTTGGACAAGCATCCCACTTATGATTAACCTCTATTGCAAGCATCCGCAACTACAACAAAAGTATTAAGGTAAACCTAACCATAGCATGAAACATATGGATCCAAATCAGCCCCTTACGAAGCAACGCATAAACTATGGTTTAAGCTTCTGTCACTCTAGCAACCCATCATCTACTTATTACTTCCCAATGCCTTCCTCTAGGCCCAAATAATGGTGAAGTGTTATGTAGTCGACATTCACATAACCCCACTAGAGGAGAGACAACATACATCTCATCGAAATATCGAACGAAGACCAAATTCACATGACTACTATAATAGCAAGACTTCTCCCATGTCCTCAGGAACAAACATAACTACTCACAAAGCATATTCATGTTCATAATCAGAGGGGTATTAATATGCATATAGGATCTGAACATATGATCTTCCACCAAATAAACCAACTAGCATCAACTACAAGGAGTAATTAACACTACTAGCAACCCACAGGTACCAATCCCGGACTTGGAGATAAGAATTGGATACAAGAGATGAACTAGGGTTTTGAGAGGATATGGTGCTAGTGAAGATGTTGATGGAGATTGCCCTCTCCCGATGAGAGAAGCGTTGGTGATGACGATGGCGATGATTTCCCCCTCCCGGAGGGAAGTTTCCCCGGCAAAACAGCTCCGCCAGAGCCCTAGATTGGTTCGACCAAGGTTCCGCCTCGTGGCGGTGGGGTTTCATCCGAGAAGATGGCTTCTTATTTTTTCCTCATCGAAAGACTTGATATAGCAGAAGATGGTCATTGGAGGGCCGCCAGGGGGCCCACGAGGTAGGGGGGCGCGCCCAGGGGGTAGGGCGCGCCCCCCACCCTTGTGGGCAGGGTGTGGCCCCCCTGGTGAACTTCTTGCGCTCAATATTTTTTATATATTTGGAGAATGTCTTCCGTGAAGTTTCAAGACTTTTGGAGCTGTGCAGAATAGGTCTCTAATATTTGCTCCTTTTCCAGCCCAGAATCCCAGCTGTCGGCATTCTCCCTCTCTATGTAAACCTTGTAAAATAAGAGAGAATAGGCATAAGTATTGTGACACAATGTGTAATAGCAGTCCATAATGAAATAAATATCGATATAAAAGCATGATGCAAAATGGACGTATCAACTCCCCCAAGCTTAGACCTCGCTTGTCCTTAAGCGAAAGCCGAAATTGAAAATATGTCCACATGTTTAGAGAGGTGTCGATAAAAATAAAATACGGACATGAGGGCATCATGATCATTCTTAGAACAACAACTTATATAATTCTTGTCATATAATTTCTTATGCTTGAGTAATAATTCAATCACAATTTTAAGTATGAATCGTAAACTTCATTGACAACTAACAAACTATAATCTCAGTCATTGGAGCAATTTCAATTTATCATAACATAGGAAAGAGTCAACATATAAGAGCTTTTCAGCAAGTCCACATACTCAACTATCATATAGTCTTTCACAATTGCTGACACTCACGCAATACTTATGGGTATGGAGTTTTAATCGGACACAGAGAAATATAGGGGCTTATAGTTTTTCCTCCCAATGTTTTACCTCAAGGGTAATGTCAACAATAATAGTTCATGAAAACTCACATCCAATTAGCCATATATACCAGGATCTTTCCAACATACTATGCTTGCCAAAGGATAAAATGTAAAAAGGAAGGGTAAAGATCACCATGACTCTTATGCAAGGTAGGAGATAAAAGTAAAAGATAGGCCCTTCGCAGAGGGAAGTAGAGGTTGTCATGCACTTTTATGGTTTGATGCACAAAATCTTAGTGCAAAAGAGCGTCACTTTATATTGCCACTTGTGAAAGGGACCTTTATTATGCAGTCTGTCGCTTTTATTTCTTCCATATCACATGATCGTATAAAGTTTATTTTCTCCCACACTAATAAGTCATACATATTTAGAGAGCAATTTTTATTGCTTTGCACCAATGACAACTTACTTGGAGGATCTTATTCAGTCCATAGGTAGGTATGGTGGACTCTTATGGCAAAACTAGTTTAAGGGTATTTGGAAGCACAAGTAGTATCTCTACTTGGTGCGATGAATTTGGATAGCATGAGAGGGAAAGGCAAGCTCAACCATGTTGGATGATCCATGACAATATAATTTATCTCGGATGTAAGAAAACATAACCCATTACGTTGTCTTTCTTGTCCAACGTCAACTTTTTAGCATGTCATATTTTAATGAGTGCTCACAATCATAAAAGATGTCCAAGATACTATATCTATATGTGAAGACCTTTCTTTCTTTATTACCTCCTATTAATTGCAATGATGACCAGAACTATGTTTGTCAACTCTCAACAACTTTTATTCATCATACCTTTTCTATGTGAGCTCATTATTCTCCATGAGATCCATATGATCTCTTTGTTTCTTTTTATTTCTTTCTCCTTTTCTTTTATTCACTTAGGATCATGGCAAAAGAATCAAGCCCTTGACTCAACACTAATCTTTATTATATAGCTCACGAACTCAGTTACATAGAGGAATTATAAAGCAAAACTCACAACTAGATCATACTAAGAACTTTTATTCTACTAGATCAAGATATTACCAAAAGGATAGAACTAAGAAAAACAGTAGAGATAAAAGTGATGGTGATACGATACCGGGGCACTCCCCCAAGCTTGGCAGTTGCCAAGGGGAGTGCCCATACCAGATACTCAATTCTTCTTTGTTGGTGGAGAAGGTGATGGTGTTGTTGATGGCATAGGTTTCTTCCTTAATTTACGCTTGAGGACAGAATTTTGGTCCCTTAGGTCCTCGATCTCTTGCTCCAGGCTCAGTATCTTTTTGCATAGTTCCTGTTTGTTTTCCTGCAAGAGGCGAAAAGGGATAAACTCGATTTTAGGTTTCTTTACTCTATCAGGGAGGCTTGACTTTTTGAACTCCACATGCATGTCCCCAGGTTGAGGTAGTGAGACTTCATCTTCATCTGAGCTCGTCTCCTCCTTTCCCTTAGGTTCATAGTCCTCTTCTTCTTCCGTAGTCCAACCATAATTCTCCACATCCACATAGACTTTAGGATCTGCAAAGTAATCAGCCACATAGCTCTCTCCTTCCGAATCCTGGGACGACATGTTGCTCAAATCTGCAGCAGGACAACTCGAAATAAAGAAAGGAGAGTTTTGCGTGATACAGGAGTCAAAACCTCCGGGAGATTATATAATGAATTTTTACCGACCAAAATACGTGTCGTGTAAGAAAACGGAGTCCGAAGAGCGCATGAGGTGCCCACGAGGTAGGGGGACGCGCCCAGGGGTAGGGCGCGCCCTCCACCCTCATGGAGGCCTTGTGTCCTTCCCAGACTTCTACTTATTTTTCTATTTTTCTAAATATTCCAAAACGGAGAAATATTGCCTTAAAAACAGTTTTGGAGTCGGTTTACTTACCGTACCACATACCTATTCCTTTTCGGAGTCTGAAACGTTCCGGAAAGTGTCCCTTATGTATTCCTCCGGGGTTACGGTTTCAATAACATTGGTTTCAACATTTATGAGATTACCTGAGATATAATGTTTGATTCTTTGACCGTTCACCACCTTCGGATTTGTGCCTTCGAAGTTGTTGATTTTTATGGCACCGGAACGATAGACCTCCTCGATAACGTAAGGACCTTCCCATTTAGAGAGAAGTTTTCATGCAAAAAATATTAAACGAGAGCTGTATAGCAATACATAATCACCTACATTAAACTCACGCTTTTGTATCCTTTTGTCATGCCATCTTTTAACTTTTTCTTTAAAAAACTTGGCATTTTCATAGGCTTGGGTTCTCCATTCATCAAGTGAGCTAATATCAAATAACCTCTTCTCACTGGCAAGTTTAAAATCATAATTGAGTTCTTTAATAGCCAATATGCCTTGTGTTCTAGTTCGAGAGGTAAGTGACATGCTTTTCCATAAACCATTTTATACGGAGACATACACATAGGATTTTTATATGCAGTTCTATAGGCCCATAATGCATCATCAAGTTTCTTGGACCAATTCTTTCTAGATCTATTAACAGTCTTTTGCAAAATTAATTTGAGTTCTCCATTACTCAATTCTACTTGACCACTAGACTGAGGGTGGTAAGGAGATGCAATTCTATGATTAACATCATACTTAGCAAGCATTTTACGGAAAGCGCCATGAATAAAATGTGAACCACCATCAGTCATTAAATATCTAGGGACTCCAAATCTTGGAAAAATAACTTCTTTAAGCATTTTAATAGAAGTGTTATGATCAGCACTACTAGTTGGAATAGCTTCTACCAACTTAGTAACGTAATCAACAGCAACTAAAATATGTGTATATCCATTAGAGGAAGGAAAAGGTCCCATATAGTCAAAGCCCCAAGCATCAAATGGTTCAATAACAAGTGAATAGTGCATAGGCATTTCTTGACGTCTACTAATATTACCAATTCTTTGACATTCATCACAAGATAAAACAAACTTACGAGCATCCTTGAAGAGAGTAGGCCAATAAAAACCAGATTGCAATACCATATGTGCAGTTCTATCTCCAGCATGGTGTCCTTCATAAGCTTCAGAGTGACACTTGCGGATCTGTTCCTGTTCATGCTCAGGTACACAACGTCTAAGGACACCATCTACTCCTTCTTTATAAAGATGTGGGTCATCCCAAAAGTAATGCCTCAAATAATAGAAGAACTTTTTCTTTTGCTGGTATGTGAAACTAGGTGGTATAAACTTAGCAACAATGTAATTAGCATAATCAACATACCATGGAGCAGTATGAGAAGTATTTATGACATTTAATTGCTCATCAGGAAAGCTATCATCAATAGGTAGTGGGTAATCAAGCACATTTTCTAACCTAGACAAGTTATCTGCTACGGGGTTCTCAGCTCCCTTTCTATCAACAATATGTAAGTCAAATTCTTGTAGCAAGAGAACCCATCTAATAAGTCTAGGTTTAGCATCTTTCTTTTCCATAAGATATTTAATAGCAGCATGATCAATGTGAATAGTTACTTTTAGAATCAACAATGTAAGGTCTGAACTTATCACAAGCAAATACAACTGCTAAGAATTTTTTTTCAGTAGTAGCATAATTTCTTTGAGCATTATCTAGGGTTTTACTAGCATATTGAATAACATTTAATTTCTTATCAACTCTTTGTCCTAGAACAGCACCTACAGCATAATCACTAGCATCACACATAATTTCAAAGGGTAAATTCCAATCAGGTGGCTGAACAATAGATGCAGAGATCAATGCTTTCTTAAGTATTTCAAATGCTTCTACACAATCATCATAAAAAACAAATGGTATATCTTTTTGTAATAAATTAGTCAGAGGCCGAGAAATTTTTGAGAAGTCTTAAATGAACCTCCTATAAAATCCGGCGTGACCAAGGAAACTTCTTATACCTTTAATGTCCTTGGGACATGTCATCTTTTCAATAGCATCACCTTGGCTTTATCAACTTCAATAACTCTTTCAGAAACTTTATGCCCCAGGACAATACCTTCATTAACCATAAAGTGGCACTTTTCCCAATTCAAGACAAGATTAGTTTCTTCACATCTCTGCAAAACTCGATCAAGGTTGCTCAAGCAATCATCAAAAAAAGATCCATAGACGGAGAAATCGTCCATGAAAACCTCACAAATCTTTTCACAAAAGTCAGAAAATATAGCCATCATGCATCTTTGAAAGGTAGTAGGTGCATTACATAAACCAAAAGGCATACGTCTATAAGCAAAAGTACCAAAAGGGCAAGTAAAAGTAGTCTTTGATTGATCTTTGGCTGACACGGGTATTTGAGAGAAACCAGAATAACCATCTAGAAAGCAAAAATGTGTATGTTTGGATAATCTTTCTAGCATTTGATCAAAGGTAAGGGGTAATGATCCTTTTTAGTGGCCTTATTTAATTTGTGGAAATCAATTACCATGCTATAACCTATAATAATTCTTTGAGGAATCAATTATCTTTATCATTAGGAACGACAATAATACCTCTCTTCTTAGGGACACAATGGATAGGACTTACCCATTGACTATCAGTAACGGGATAGATTATACCTGCCTCAAGGAGCTTTAGTATTTCCTTCTTACCACTTATTTCATTTTAGGATTCAGCCGTCGTTGATGATCGCGAACTGGTTTAGCATCTTGTTCCAAATTTATTTTATGTTGACATAGAGTGGGACTAATGCCCTTAAGATCATCAAGAGTATACCCAATAGCAGCACAGTGCTTCTTCAGAGTTTTCAATAATCTCTCTTCCTCATGCTCTGAAAGGTTAGCACTAATAATAACAGGATATATCTTTTTCTCATCAAGATAAGCATATTTAAGAGTATCAGGCAACGCTTTAAGCTCAAACACGGGATCACCCTTGGGTGGAGGAGGATCCCCTAGGATTTCAACAGGTAAATTGTTTTTCAGAATAGGTTCCTGTTTAAAGAATACTTCATCTATTCCCCTTCTTTCATTCATAAACATATCATTTTCATGGTCTAGCAAATATTGTTCTAAAGGGTCATTGGGAGGTACCGCAATAGAAGCAAGACCAATAATTTCATCCTTACTAGGTAATTCTTCTTCACGGTGTTGTCTACTAAATTTAGAGAAATTAAATTCATGAGACATATCATCTAAACCGATAGTAACAACATCCCTTTTGCAATATATGGTAGCATTAACAGTGTTTAGGAAGGGTCTACCAAATATAATAGGACAAAAGCTATCTTGTGGGGAACCAAGAACAAGAAAATCAGCAGGATATTTAGTTTTCCCACACAAGACTTCAACATCTCTAACAATTCCCATTGGTGAAATAGTGTCTCTATTGGCAAGTTTAATTGTGACATCAATATCTTCTAACTCAACAGGTGCAATATCATGCATAATTTCTCTATATAGGCTAATAGGTATTGCACTAGCACTGGCACCCATATCACATAAGCCATGATAATAATGATCTCCCATTTTAACAGAAATAACAGGCATGCCTACCACAGGTCTAGGTTTATCTTTAGCACATGGTTTAGCAATTCTAGCAGTTTCATCACAGAAATAAATAACATGCCCATCAATATTATCAGACAAGAGATCTTTAGCAATAGCAATATTAGGTTCAACTTTAACTTGCTCAGGAGGTGTATAAGTTTTAATGTTGCTTTTATGAACCACAGTTGAAGCTTTAGCATGATCCTTTATCCTAACAGGGAAAGGTGGTTTCTCAACATAAGAAGTAGGAACAATAGAATCATTATAAGTGATAATCTTTTCTTCAACTTTAGTAGGTGCATCTACTTTTACTTCTATGGGAGGATGATATTTAAACCACTTCTCCTTGGGGAGATCAACATAAGTAGCAAAATATTCACAGAAAGAAGCTACTATCTCAGAGTCAAGTCCATATTTAGTGCTAAATTTACGGAAAACATCGGTATCCATAAAAGATTTAACACAGTCAAACTTCGGTGTCATACCTGACTCCTTACCTTCGTCGAGGTCCCAATCTTCAGAGTTGCGTTTAATTCTTTCCAATAAATCCCATTTGAATTCAATAGTGTTCATCATAAAAGAGCCAGCACAAGAAGTATCGAGCATGGTGCGATTGTTATTAGAAAGTCGGGCATATAAATTTTGAATAATCATCTCTCTTGAGAGCTCATGATTGGGGCATGAATATAACATTGATTTAAGCCTCCCCCAAGCTTGAGCGATGCTTTCTCCTTCGCGAGGCCAAAAATTATATATATAATTGCGATCACGATGAACAAGATGCATAGGATAAAACTTCTGATGAAATTCCAATTTCAATCGTTTGTAGTTCCATGACCCCATATCATCACATAGCCTAGACCATGTTGATGCATCTCCCTTCAAAGATAAAGGGAAGACCTTCTTCTTAACAACATCTTCGGGTACACCTACAAGCTTAAATAATCCACAAACTTCATCCACATATATTAGATGCTCATCAGGATGTTTTGTTCCATCTCCTACAAAAGGATTAGCTAGCAGTTTTTCTATCATACCCGAAGGAATTTCAAAGCAGACATTTTCATTTTCATTTTCAGTAGGTTCAGTAGGTTGAGGAGCAACTCTTTGCTCTACTGGTTGGGGTGAAGATACCCAAACAAGCCCCTCAGAAGATTACTTTCCATAGTAACAAGTGACAGTAAATTTCAGCATACTATATAAATTTTTCCTTACCAATTTCCACCTACCAAAGGCGCTTCACTCCCCGGCAACGACGCCAGGAAAGAGTCTTGATGACCCACAAGTATAGGGGATCTATCGTAGTCCTTTCGATAAGTAAGAGTGTCGAACCCAACGAGGAGCAGAAGGAAATGATAAGCGATTTCCAGCAAGGTATTCTCTGCAAGTATTGAAATAAGTGGTAACAGATAGTTTTGTGATAAGATAATTTGTAACGAGCAACAAGTAACAAAAGTAAATAAAGTGCAGCAAGGTGGCCCAATCCTTTTTGTAGCAAAGGACAAGCCTGGACAAATTCTTATATAGAGAAAAGCGCTCCCGAGGACACATGGGAATATCGTCAAGCTAGTTTTCATCACGTTCATAAGATTCGCGTTCGGTACTTTGATAATCTGGTATGTGGGTGGACCGGTGCTTGGGTACTATCCTTACTTGGACAAGCATCCCACTTATGATTAACCTCTATTGCAAGCATCCGCAACTACAACAAAAGTATTAAGGTAAACCTAACCATAGCATGAAACATATGGATCCAAATCAGCCCCTTGCGAAGCAACGCATAAACTAGGGTTTAAGCTTCTGTCACTCTAGCAACCCATCATCTACTTATTACTTCCCAATGCCTTCCTCTAGGCCCAAATAATGGTGAAGTGTTATGTAGTCGACGTTCACATAACCCCACTAGAGGAGAGACAACATACATCTCATCAAAATATCGAACGAAGACCAAATTCACATGACTACTATAATAGCAAGACTTCTCCCATGTCCTCAAGAACAAACGTAACTACTCACAAAGCATATTCATGTTCATAATCAGAGGGGTATTAATATGCATATAGGATCTGAACATATGATCTTCCACCAAATAAACCAACTAGCATCAACTACAAGGAGTAATTAACACTACTAGCAACCCACAGGTACCAATCCCGGACTTGGAGACAAGAATTGGATACAAGAGATGAACTAGGGTTTTGAGAGGTGATGGTGCTGGTGAAGATGTTGATGGAGATTGCCCTCTCCCGATGAGAGGAGCGTTGGTGATGACGACGGCGATGATTTCCCCCTCCCGGAGGGAAGTTTCCCCAGCAGAACAGCTCCGCCAGAGCCCTAGATTGGTTCCGCCAAGGTTCCGCCTCGTGGCGGCGGAGTTTCGTCCGAGAAGATGGCTTCTTATTTTTTTCCTCATCAAAAGACTTGATATAGCAAAAAGATGGTCATCGGAGGGCCACCAGGGGGCCCACGAGGTAGGGGGCGCGCCCAGGGGGGTAGGGCGTGCCCCCCACCCTCGTGGGTAGGGTGTGGCCCCCTTGGTGAACTTCTTGCGCTCAGTATTTTTTATATATTCGGAAAACGTCTTCCGTGAAGTTTCAGGACTTTTGGAGCTGTGCAGAATAGGTCTCTAATATTTGCTCCTTTTCCAGCCCAGAATCCCAGCTATTGGCATTCTCCCTCTCTATGTAAACCTTGTAAAATAAGAGAGAATAGGCATAAGTATTGTGGCATAATGTGTAATAACAGTCCATAATGCAATAAATATCGATATAAAAGCATGATGCAAAATGGACGTATCATTCGCCTCCTCCCTGGTTATAACATATCTCCTTTTTGCCTGAAAGTTAAAAAAGTAGGAGCAAGGAGGGCAACATGGATAGTGCGCTGTCTGTCAAAGATTAGTCGGTACTGGAGGAACTGTTCGTTGCTCTCAAGAAACTGATGGCGAACCATAGCATTATAATCTAGGTAAGCAGGAGGTAGCTCTATATCATTTCCATGTATGGGTACATTAAGGTAATTAGCTACACGAGTTGCATAAATTTCACCAAACAAATCTCCACTTATACCGTTAAGATGCAACCTTCGTGCCACAATGGCCCCCAAGTTATATTGTTTATCTCCTAATACCGCACTTTTGAGGACACAAAGATCTGGAACGCACATGTGACAAGCCTCATCTTTACCGTTAATGCGTCTACCAATAAAGAGAGAAAAACAATGTATGGAAGGGAAATGAATGCTCCCTATGGTGGCTTGTGTGATTTCCCTAGATTCCCCCACAGTGATACTAGTAAGAAAGTCTTTATATTCAGATTTGTGAGGTTCACTAACATTGCCCCACTGCGGGAGTTTACAAGCAGTATTAAAATCTTCTAGGTCCATGGTATATGATTTATCATAAAGATCAAATAAAATAGTGTGAGAATTGCGCGAGGATGTAAATTTAAACCTCCTCACAAAGGAATCAGTGAGATAGTGGTACTGCAGGCACTTATCTGACACGAAGTCCTCAAGATCAGCATTACGCATATAGGCATCAAATTCATCATTGATGCCTACCTGGACCATAAACTCCTCTGACAACCATTCACAAGGCCACACTTGAGCTTCCCTCGGTGGTTCATCATCCTGCTCATGTATCGCAAGCCTTGGTCCTTGCTTCCTTGAGGAACCACCTTGGTACATTTTCCTGAACATTTTCTTTCTCTGAAAATTTTCTGAAATTTTTAGTGACTCGAAATAAAAGTGAACCAAACTCAACAAAATTGATAGCAACTACTCCTACAAGTGCCTAGAGGCCATATCATGCATTAAAACTACTTTGGGCCATATAAATTTGACATGCAAGCTCAAGAACAGGGTCACCTTAGCAGCAAAAATTTGCAATAAATAAAGCACTAGAACAAAAACTAATTGGACCATTAGAGGAGTCACATACCGAAGAACAATCTCCCCAAACAGTTTTGTGAATGGAGCTTTGAGCAAGGAGATCGAAAATGGCAGCAAGATGAGCTAGAACACGAGTTTGAGCTATGGGAGGATTTTTTCTGGAGGAAGACGAAGTGAGTGGGTGCTGGAATAAGTGGAGGGGATCCACGAGGCAGGGGGCGCCCTGCACCCTCGTGGCCAAATGGTGGGGCCCCCTAGTGTGTTATTAGTGCCAGTAATTCTTAAATATTCTACAAAAAACATATATCATTTTCAGGACATTTGGAGAACTTTTATTTTTGAGGTATTTTTATTGCAAGGATAATTCAGAAAACAGACTGAAATTATTATTTTTGCTTTATTTAGTCTAAACTATAGAAAGTAAAAGGAGGGTACAGAGAGTTGTGCTTTTTAACTTCATCCATCTTATGCACATCAAAAGGAATCCACTAACAAGGTTGATCAAGTCTTGTTAACAAACTCTTTCCGAAGAACATGAAATCGGAGAATTTTCGAATAACACTAGGTTACCTCAACGGGGATATGCATGTCCACAACAATAAGAATATCATATTTCTTCTTAACAGTAGGAAGGGGGAATTCAAAACCTCCAATAGTAATCGTTGAATTTTTTCCAATAGAATTGATACTGTGGACTTGAGGTTGTTTCCTCGGAAAGTGTATCGTATGCTCATTACCATTAACATGAAAAGTGACATTGCCTTTGTTGCAATCAATAACAGCCCCTGCAGTATTCAAAAAGGGTCTACCAAGGATAATTGACATACTATCGTCCTCGGGAATATCAAGAATAACAAAGTCCATTAAAATAGTAACGTTTGCAACCACAACAGGCACATCCTCACAGATACCGACAGGTATAGCAGTTGATTTATCAGCCATTTGCAAAGATATTTCAGTAGGTGTCAACTTATTCAAATCAATTCTACGATATAAAGAGAGAGGCATAACACTAACACCGACTCCAAGATCACATAAAGCAGTTTTAACATAGTTTCTTTTAGTGGAGCATGGTATAGTTGGTACTCCCCGATCCCCTAGTTTCTTAGGTATTCCACCTTTAAAAGTATAATTGGCAAGCATGATGGAAATTTCAACTTCCGGTATCTTTCTTTTATTTGTAACAATATCTTTCATATACTTAGCATAAGGATTCGTTTTAAGCATATCAGTCAAATGCATACGCAAAAAGATAGGTCTAATCATTTCATTATAGCATTCAAAGACTTTTCTTTCAGCTTAGCTAACAGTTTCTTAAGATCATATCTATCTTTGCAAGCAAAAAGATCTCTAGAAGTTTCTTCATCCATAACATAACCCTCAGGCACATCAGGCAATTCATATCTAGGGGGAGAATCTTCATCATCACTTTCATAAATATTATCTGTTTCAATAATTCTATTCTCTCTAACCCGAGCAAGTTGTTCATCAAGAAATTCACCTAATGGCATAGTATTATCAAGCATGGAAGTAGTTTCATCATAAGCATCATGCATAGCAGAAGTGGCATCATCAATAACATGCCACATATCCGAATCAATAGCAGGAGTAGGTGTCGCAAGTTTACTCAAAACAGAAGGAGAATCAAGTGCAGAGCTAGACGGTAGTTCCTTACCTCCCCTCGTAGTTGAGGGAAAATCTTGGTTCTTTCATCTTTCAAGTTCCTCATAGTGATCAACAGATATAAATCCCAAGTGACTCAAAGAATAGAGCTATGCTCCCCGGCAACGGCGCCAGAAAATGGTCTTGATAACCCACAAGTATAGGGGGTCGCAGCAGTTTTCGAGGGTAGAGTATTCAACCCAAATTTATTGATTCGACACAAGGGGAGCCAAAGAATATTCTCAAGTATTAGCAGTTGAGTTGTCAATTCAATCACACCTGAAAGACTTAATATCTGCAGCAAAGTATTTAGTAGCAAAGTAGTATGAAAGTAACGGTAACGGTGGCAAAAGTAATAGTAGTAGTTTTTGTAGCAATCGTAACAGTGGCAACGGAAAAGTAACTAAGCAAAGATCAATATGTGAAAAGCTCGTAGGCAATGGATCAATGATGGATAATTATGTCGGATGCGATTCCTCATGCAACAGTTATAACATAGGGTGACACAGAACTAGCTCCAGTTCATCAATGTAATGTAGGCATGTATTCCGAATATAGTCATACGTGCTTATGGAAAAGAACTTGCATGACATATTTTGTCCTACCCTCCCGTGTCAGCGGGGTCCTATTGGAAACTAAGGGATATTAAGGCATCCTTTTAATAGAGTACCGGACCAAAGCATTAACACTTAGTGAATACATGAACTTCTCAAACTACGGTCATCACCGGGAGTGGTCCCGATTATTGTCACTTCGGGGTTACCGGATCATAACACATAATAGGTGACTATTGACTTGCAAGATAGGATCAAGAACTCACATATATTCATGAAAACATAATAGGTCCAGATCTGAAATCATGGCACTCGGGCCCTAGTGACAAGCATTAAGCATAGAAAAGTCATAGCAACATCAATCTTAGAACATAATGTATACTAGGGATCAAACCCTAACAAAACTAACTCGATTACATGGCAAATCTCATCCAACCCATCACCGTCCAGCAAGCCTATGATGGGATTACTCATGCACGGCGAAGAGCATCATGAAATTGGTAATGGAGGAAGGTTGATGATGACGATGGCGACGTATTCCCCTCTCCGGAGCCCCAAACAGACTCCAAATTAGCCCTCCCGATGAAGATTAGGGCTTGGCGGCGGCTCCGTATCGTAAAACGCGATGAATCCTTCTCTCTGATTTTTTTCTCCCCGAACATGAATATATAGAGTGGGAGTTGACGTCGGTGGAGTCTTAGGGGGCCCACGAGGCAGGGGGCGCGGCCCAGGGGGGCGCCCTGCACCCCCATGGACAGGGTGTGGGCCCCCTAATGCTAATTCTTTTGTCAGTATTTTTTATTAATTCCAAAACGCGTTTCCGTGGATTTTCAGGTTATTCCGAAAACTTTTATCTCTGCACAAAAATAACACCATGGCAATTCTGCTGAAAACATCGTCAGTCCGGGTTAGTTCCATTCAAATCATGCAAGTTAGAGTCCAAAACAAGGGCAAAAATATTTGGAAAAGTAGATACGTTGGAGACGTATCAATCATCAAAGAAAGGTTCTGCAGATCTGGCATTTTATCAAGCAAGCGTAATAACCAATCTGGCTCAACATCGCGCGGGTCGGCAAGGTGATGGTGTCCTGGAATAGGGGTGCTAACCACACCGTTCCCATCATAGTAGGCTGGGCCGAGGACCCTTAGATCGTCAACAGATGGGCCAAGACTGCCATACCCCAAGGGGTGCTCAAGATGTAGTCCTACGAAGACTTGGCACATGCTCCAAGACACATATGATCTCGATGTAGATCATCATGTACTTTGTACTCCAACACAATCAATACAATAGAAGCAGGACGTAGGGTTTTACCTCCTCGAGAGGGCCCGAACCTGGGTAAACATCATCTTCCTTGTTCATCATGTTACCATCTAGTTAAGATCACTAGCTCAGAAACCCCTACCCGAGATCTGCCGGATTCAATCCCAACATTGGGGTTGGTAGCGCCCAATGCTCATGCAAAGCCTCCCATAGCGCCGCTGCATGAGGACATGTGACAAGAGCATGGTCCACGTCTTCCTTTCCCTGGCCACACAACAAGATAAAAAAATCTCCTTTTTGTGGAGTGTGCATGCGTTCATACCTTTTCACCAGATTTTGCAAGTGTACATGTCATATCATGATGAACATCCATAAATAATTTCAAGAACAACTACAACGCTCCAAGAGGTAATGACTCTGGATATTTACAATCTTATTTTGGAATTATTTGCCCAAAACACAGTGACAAATACCTTGTAGGTAAAGATGTGTCAGATATAAATCATATTAGTTCATATGAACATACTTGCAGGTATAAATCGTGCCTCACTAAATAGTGTTCAAAGGAGATTTTGCCATTGAGGTTAGAAGGTAAAAATATAAGACCCCCTCGAAAGAAAGTCAATCTTCATGTCCATTTTCTTGTTTGTATATAGTGCATATAAATTTGGCATACTGCTATTTAATTTGGTGGTAAAATATGGTCTCATTACCTAGAGTTAGTATTGAAATAAATGAAGCATAATAGATAATTGTATCCGGTAGCATAAAAGAAGTCATAACTGTCTGAGAGGGGCATTTTGGCACCCGGGAGCATATGCTCCTATTTTATAATGTATTTCAAACGTATTTTGAAATGTCACAAAATTCTGACAAAGAGTTTCGCGCATACATCTCAACATTCTACGTGCTCACAAGGTCGTTTACGAAAAACCAACAACTTTTGTAGCGCATGTGAAAATGACAAAATTCAATGTTAAAAAGAGCTTTTCACAAGACGCTTTTATTGTCTTTTTCACATATGCCAAAAAATGTCGGTATTTCACGAAATTGGCGTGCGCAGATAGAATGTCGAGATGTACACGCTAGTTTTTTTTCAGAATATTATAACATTTCAAAATGTTTTTTGCCAATGGCAGGAGCATATACTCCCATGTGCCAAAGTGATTTGCCGTAACAGTCCTAGGTATAAAGAGGTGTCCGCAAGTCACTTTTTCTCTAGGATATATCATCTCTAACAACCCAGCTTTAGCCAATGTAAAAAAAGTGACAATTACATTCAAACCCCTAGTTAGGTCACACTAGTTTGATTTGTCCCTAAATTCAAAAAGCCCTCGTTTCTTGCCCAAGCCCGTTTGCTCCTCTTATTCTTTTGCCCTTTGACCATTTGACCGTGACTTTGAAAACTTCATAACCAGTTCGAATTAACTCAGAAAATGCAAATAAGATATCAAAATATTCATAAAAACATCACCTATATGTGCATGTCATTTGCATTCATGACAAAAGTGTTGGAAAGTCCCCATCTCAGCTCGAGCTCATATAATTTCGGCATGAACAATAAAATCCTAACAAAAAACTGAAAACATTTTTTGTGGTAAACACTGGCAAAGGTTTTGATTACTTGAAAGTTTCATCTGGAAATGACATTCGTGAAAGTCATGGCAAAAACAAAAAATTAGCACTCGATTTTGTGTTTTTTGCCATGAATCCACTAATGTGTTTCCATGATGAAACTTTGCAAGAAGTGAAAACATTTGTCAATGTTTTTTAGAAAAACAATTCAGATTTTTTAAAATATTTTTGGATTTAGTATTCACCTAAGCTCATATAGGCTCGAGTTGAGATACTCTGCATTAACAACACTTTGTCATGAATGCAAAATGGCATGCATATAGTTGGTCTTTTTCTGAACATTTTGATACCTTATTTGCGTTTTTCTGAGTTAATATGAATTGGTTATAAAGTTTTCAAAGTGACGGTTAAAGGGTCAAAGGACAAAAGTATAAAAGGAGCAAACGAGCTTGGTCAGAAACTAGGATTTTCTGAATTTAGGGACAAATCAAATAGGTGTGACCCAACTAGGGGCTCAAGTGTACTTGTCTAAAAAAAGCATTATTACTACTACAAAACAAGCTACACCGATAAAAAAATTCACCAATTTGTTAGTGGAGATGAAGTCATGAAGAGGTCGTACAATTGAGGTCAAGCATGAAATAGATGCCAATTAAAAAAACGCATATTTTTTTAAAAGAAAGAAAGAGAAGGGATTTTTTGCATCAGATACGCATTGTAGAAAAACGCATGAAATGTCGAACATTTTTTTTATGAGGGAACGCCTCGAACATTTGGATGCAACTATGATGCGCTCCGAGCGGCTTAGTGGGCGCGGGCTTGGACATGGTCGTGGGCTGGGCTGTTAGCATCATAGTGGGGCTGGTGTGGATACGCTCAAAAAAAGGAGGCTGGTGTGGATTGACGGATGATGGAGGCAACATGGCTTAAAAATGACTTGGGTAAAGTGCTGGGATGGGGGAGATTAAACCTCATGTTTGACGATAAAACATACAGTGAAGTTTGTCTGTGGATGGTTGAAAATCTCACGTGGCTTGTCCCACTCTGCACAAGCTCACTAAATAAATTTACCATGTGATCAACGCCTATATACGTCTGTGTCAGTGCGTTTCTTTTTATTCCATAGCAACGGGCGACTACCATGCTAGCTTGTAAAGTGCACTGCTAAAACGGCCGGAGCAGTGCCTTGGAGACATTTTCCGCCAAGTCCATTTTTTTTCAAGGAAGACATAGACAGATTTTTCCTGAAGTCCAAAGTAAATAAATAAGTGTATTCACAGGGATGAGAGTGTGTCCATGATCTGAGCGTCTGCATCTTATACCATGTTTTTTTCTAAGAAAATAAAACTGTCGAAACTTTCTAGTTTTCTTTTTCAAAATCTGAAACCCTAAAAAATCCGAGAGAAAGTCAAGGGAAGTGGAAAGAACATAGAATGGGAAAATTAGGTGGGGCCGATATCTTTTATTTTTCTAGAATATGCGGGGCAACATATCCTATGCATCCGTGGACTTTGTGTATCCATGCATCCAGGCTATCCTCAGCCCTCCGATCCAAATCGTACATGAAACATCAAAACCGTGACTAATATGCACTTAGACGCCCGCCTCAGCAGCTAAGTTGTTGTGTCTTTGCAATAACCCCCCTCCAAGCAATTCTGCCTCTACATAGATTGAATAGATCAATCAATCAATTTCCTTAAACATATCGACGGGCACAGGCGTCGGCTACCATTGGAGTAAACAACATGGCGGCCGACCACACAACACAGCGCCGACGGGCGCTGGCTACCGGTGGAGCAAACAACGTGGCAGCCGTCGATGGCAACGGTGACCAATAACTCCACCATAAGGACTCTGACAGGCAAGGAATTGACTCTCACCTATTCAAAGCCCTTTACAAGAGGGAACAAACAATGGAATTCACATAGGTTTCCGGTACACACATGATCGCTTCTAGATGAGATAGACTACGGAAGTGTGGCAATGCTTAGAGGAAAAGCATAAAATCAACCAACTGATTTCTTCTTGGCTGCTCCGAGGGCACGACCAGTCAAGGCGACGACGCTGCAGGCCGACACTTCGCCGGCAGCGCTGCTCGGAGGACGCGGCGAAGCTGCATTGAAGCGCCGGCCGCGCAGCTCCGAGGGCGTGACGAGTCGAAGCGGCGGCGACGTTGCATTGAAGCGTCGACTATGTCGTGGCCGGCGCTTCGCCGGCAGTGCTGCGAGAAGGGCGCTTCTGCAGGGCGCCCAAGTCAAGGCGGCGTTGCTGCATTGAAGCGTCGACCATGTCGTGGACGAAGTTTCGCCGACAGTGCTGTGAGGAGGGCTCTGCTGTAGGCGTGACGAGTCAAGGCGGCGATGTTGCATTGAAGTATCGACCATGTCGTGGCCAGCGCCTCAATGACAGTGCTGCCAGGAGGGCACTGTCATGGCGAATCGCAGCGGCGACGCTCCAATAAAGCTTTGACCATGTTGTGGCTAGCGTGGCTCTGACATTGCATGCGGGGAGGCGGGCGCTCGTTGTGTTGTGCGGCAGTGACGCTACCTTGTTGCGGCGGCATGAGAAATGAAGCAGGACGTCGTTGTGCATTTACCAAATCCAATGACTATTCATATAGATCTGAATGTCAATCGTAATGAATACACGTATCAGAACTGATTAGCTAGCACGTGAAATTCAATGTATGCCATGGTTCCTTTTAGAGCAGTTGCGGGGGTCGCCGACTCGCCGTCGCGGGGTGCTAAATTGTGTGGTCGGCTGGTGGCCAACACCCACCGGGGCGCCGCCGTGTTGTATGGCCATGACGTTTGGCAGTTGCCATAGGAATCGATCTGTTTTAGATGAAGGGGCCGCAACGATCGGAGGGGGTCTATTGCAAAGATAAATGACCTGAGCTGCCTAGGCGGGCGTCTAAGTGCATATTACTCACGATTTTGATGTTGCATGTACGATTTGGATCGGAGGGCTGAGGATGGCCCGGATACATGGATACACAAAGTCCACGGATGCATAGGATATGTTGCCTATATATATATACAAGCAACTTTATATAATTTTTTGAGACTAACTTATTAACTTAGTGCCAGTGCCAATTGCTGATTTTTGCTTATTTTTGACTTTGCAGAATCAGTACCAAACGAAGTCCAAATGCCACGAATTTTTTTTGGAGATTTTTTTGGCAACAAGAGACCCTGGAAGTTTCTGGAGGAAACGAGAAGACGAAGGAGTGGTCCACTAGGCACCAGGGCGCGCCCTCGTGGGTACTAGGGCCCACAAGCCTCCGTTTGACCTAAATCCGCCTCTATAAATACTCTAAAATCACAAAACATATGAGGGAGGGAGTCCATGAAATACTTTTTTCGCCGCCACAAGTTCCAGAACCACGAGATCCCATCTGGAGGGCATTTTCGGCACTCTGCCGGAGGGAGAAACGATCACGGAGGGGTTGTTCGTCACCCTTGCTGCCCCTCCGATGATGTATGGGTAGTTTACCACGGACCTATGGGTTCGTAGTTAGTAGCTAGATGACTTCTTCTTTCTTTTTGATCTTCAATACAATGTTGTCCTTGGTGTTCTTGGAGATCTATTTGATGTAATGACTTTTTTGCAGTGTATTTGTTGGGATCCGATGAATTGTGAATTTATGATCATATCTATCCATGAATATTATTTGAGTTTTCTCTGAACTCTTTTATGCGTGATTGTTATAGCCTCGTATTTCTTCTTCGATTTATTGGTTTGGTTTGGCCAACTAGATTGATTTATCTTGCCATGGGAAGATGTGCTTTGTGATGGGTCGATCTTGTGGTGCTCAATCTCAATGACAGAAAAAGACATGACATGCATGTATCATTGCTATTAAGGGTCACAAGATGGGATTATTTCATCTGTGAGTTTGTCTTGTCTATGTCATGTCATCTTAATTAAGGCGTTACTCCATTCTTTCATGAATTTAATACACTAGATGCATACTAGATAGCGGTCGAAGTGTGGAGTAATAGTAGTAGATGCAGAATTGTTTCGGTCTACTTGTCTCAAATGTGATGCCTATATACATGATTATTGCCTTGGATATCATCATAATTATTTGGTTTTCCGTCAATTGCCCAACAGTAATTTTGTCTACCCACCGTCTGCTATTTTTATGAGAGAAACCTCTAGTGAAAACTATGACCCCCGGATCTATTTTCTATCATATGTTAAAAACAAAAATACCTTGCTGCAATTTTATTTTATTTATTTTATTTTGTATTTTTGTCAGGTCTATCTATCAAAGATTATATCTTTTAATCTTGCTTGTAACTGTTGAGGGATTGACAACCCCTCTACGTGTTGGGTTGGAAGTATTTGTTGTTTGTGTATAGGTGTTATTTACATAGTGTTGCTTGCTTCTCCTACTGGATTTATAACCTTGCTTTCATAACTGAGGGAAATACATATATCTACTGTACTGCATCATCCTCTCCTCTTTGGAGAAATCCCAACGCAGCTCACAAGTAGCAGGAAGAATTTCTGGAGCTATTGCCGGGGAGACATCGTCAACATCTATGAAGTACCTACACATAAACTTTCATCTTCTTTCATTTACTTTATTTGCCATTTGCCTCTCGTTTTTATCTCCCCCACATCTATTTTTTTACAAAATAATACAAAAATAGTTTCCGTTTGTCTTTTCCTTGTTTGCTTCTTTTCTTGCTTGTTATCTTGTTTGTGTTGTCACGATGTCTCAAGAAAACAAAAATTGTGTGATTTTTCTCATACTAATAATAATGATTTTATTAGTACTCTAATTGCTCTGGCCGCCGCTAGTGCGAAGTCTTATGATATTAATGCCACTTTGTTGAATTTTATTATGAAATAACAATTTTCCGTTATTCCTAATGAGGATGTCGCATCCCATCTAAACACTTTCATGAAATTGTGTGATATGCAAAAGAAAAAGGATGTGGAAAATGATATTGTGAAATTAAAATTGTTCCCATTCTCTTTGCGGGATCGTGCAAAATTTTGGTTTTCATCTTTGCCGCAAAATAGTATTGATTCTTGGGACAAGTGCAAAGATGCTTTTATTACTAAGTATTTTCCTCCCGCAAAAATTATTTCCCTTAGAAATCAAATTATGAATTTCAAGCAACTTGAGCATGAACGTGTTGCCCATTCTTGGGGAAGGATGAAATTGATGATATGAAATTGCCTTACTCATGGTTTAAATTTGTGGATGATCATACAAAAAATTTATACGGGATTAAATTTTGTTTTTAGAAATTTTTTAGATTCCACCGTGGGTGGTAATTTTATGGAGATTACTCTGGGTGAAGCTACTAAATTTCTTGATAATATTACGGTAAATTATTCACAATGGCATACTTAAAGAGCTCAAAAACTGGATTGACACCTTGGTTCTCAAAAACTGAGTGAAATACGTACACTACTTTGCAGCATCACCCTTTCCTCTTCAAGGAAAAAACAACGCATGCTCAAGAGGCAGCAAGAAGGATTTCTGGCGCTGTTGCCGGGGAGGTTGCACCAAGTCAAGTCAAGATTTGATCTCCCAGCAACTAGCCATTTATGGCGCCGTTGTCCGGGATATCTACGCACAAGTCAAGACATGCCAAGTACCCATCACAAACTCTTATTCCTCGCATTACATTATTTGCCATTTGCCTCTCGTTTTCCTCTCCCCCACTTCACCCTTGCCATTTTATTCGCCCTTTTTTCCGCTCGCCTCTTTTCTGTTCGTCTCTTTTTGCTTGCCTCTTGTTTGCTTGTGTGTTGGATTGATTGTCACGATGGCTCAAGACAATACTAAATTGTGTGACTTTTCCAATACCAACAATAATGATTTTATTAGTACTCCGATTGCTCCTCTTACCGATGTTGAATCTTGTGAAATTAATACTGCTTTGCTGAACCTTGTTATGAAAGATCCGTTTTCCAGCCTTCCTAGTGAAGATGCCGCTACCCATCTAAACAACTTTGTTGATTTGTGTGATATGCAAAAGAAGAAAGATGTGGATAATGATATTATTAAATTGAAGTTATTTCCTTTTTCGCTTAGAGATCATGCTAAAAACTTGGATTTCGTCTTTGCCTAAAAATAGCATTGATTCAGGGAATAAGTGCAAAGATGCTTTTACTCTAAGTATTTTCCTCCCGCTAAGATCATCTCTCTTAAAAACGATATTATGAATTTTAAACAACTTGATCATGAGCATGTTGCACAAGCTTGGGAGAGAATGAAATTAATGATACGTAATTGCCCTACTCATGGATTAAACTTATGGATGATCATACTAATTTTTTATGCTGGATTGAATTTTGCTTCTAGAAATCTTTTAGATTCGGCCGCAGGAGGCACCTTTATGAAAATCACCTTAGGAGAAGCTACTAAACTCCTAGATAATATTATGGTTAGTTATTCTCAATGGCACACCGAAAGATCTACTAGTAAAAAGGTTCATGCTATAGAAGAAATTAATGTTTTGAGTGAAAAGATGGATGAACTTATGAAATTGTTTGCTAATAAGAGTGTTTCTTCTGATCCTAATGATATGCCTTTGTCTACTTTGATTGAGAATAATAATGAATCTATGGATGTGAATTTTGTTGTTAGGAACAATTTTGGTAACAACGCGTATAGAGGAAACTTTAATCCTAGGTCGTTTCCTAGTAATTACTCTAATAATTATGGTAATTCCTACAACAACTCTTATGAAATTTTTAATAAGATGCCCTCTGATTTTGAGACTAGTGTTAAAGAATTTATGATTTTGCAAAAGAATTTCAACTCTTTGCTTGAAGAAAAATTGCTTAAGATTGATGGGTTGGCCAGGAACGTGGATAGAATTTCTTTTGATGTTGATTCTTTGAAACTTAGATCTTTTCCACCTAAGCATGATATCAATGAGTCTCTCAAATCTATGAGAATTTCCATTGACAAGTGCAAAGAAAGAACCGCTAGGATGCGTGCTAAAAAAGATTGCTTTATAAAAGCGTGTTCTTCTAGTTTTCACAATAATAAGGATGAAGATCTAAAAGTGATCGATGTGTCTCCTATTAAATCTTTGTTTTGCAATATGAATCTTGATAATGACAGGACTGGAGATGAGTCAACTTTAGTTAAAAGGCGTCCCAATGATTCGGAGTTTTTAGATCTTGATGCAAAAATTGGTATAAGTTAGATTGAAGAGGTCAAAAATTTACATAGCAATGAACCCACTATTTTGGATTTCAAGGAATTTAATTATGATAATTGCTCTTTGATAGATTGTATTTACTTGTTGCAATCCGTCCTAAATTCTTCGCATGCTTATGAACAAAATAAAGCTTTTACCAAACATATCGTTGATGCCTTAATGCAATCCTATGAAGAAAAGCTTGAATTAGAAGTTCTATCCCTAGAAAACTTTAGGATGAGTGGGAACCTACTATTAAAATTAAAAGTAGAGATCATGAATGCTATGCTTTATGTGATTTGGGTGCTAGTGTTTCCACGATTCCAAAAACTTTGTGTGATGTGTTAGGTTTCCGTGAATTTGATGATTGTTCTTTAAATTTTCATCTTGCGCATTCGACCATTAAGAAACCTATGGGAAGGATTAATGATATTCTTATTGTTGCAAATAGGAATTATGTGCCCGTAGATTTCATTGTTCTTGGTATAGATTGCAATCCTACATGTCCTATTATTCTTGGTAGACCTTTCCTTAGAATGATTGGTGCAATTATTGATATGAAAGAAGGAAATATTAGATTTCAAATTCCATTAAGGAGGGGCATGGAACACTTCCCTAGAAAAAAACTTAAATTACCTTATGAATCTATTCTTGTTTTTGTGCCTAGCTATGGGCGTTAAACGATAGCGCTTATTGGGAGGCAACCCAATTTTATTTTTTTTCTTGTTTTTTGTTCCTATTTAGTAATAAATAATTCAGCTAGCTTCTGTTTAGATGTGGGTTTATGTTTTTAATTAGTGTCTGTGCCAAGTAGAACCTTTGGGAAGACTTGGGGGAAGTCTTTGCGATCTTGCTGTAAAAAACAGAAACTTTAGCGCTCACGAGATTAGCTGCCATTTTTAATGAGTGCGATTAGATTGATTCTTTTTAAGATAATTAATAGACAAATTCCTCACGTTCACCAATTTATTTCAGAATTTTTGGGGTTACAGAAGTATTCGAAACCTACAGATTACTACATACTGTTCTGTTTTTGACAGATTCTGTTTTTCGCGTGTTGTTTGCTTATTTTGGTGAATCTATGGCTAGTATCGAGGGGTATGAACCATAGAGAAGTTGGAATACAGTAGGTTTAACACCAATATAAATAAAGAATGATTTCATTACAATACCTTGAAGTGGTGTTTGTTTTCTTATACTAACGGAGCTCATGAGACTTTCTGTTGAGTTTTGTGTTGTGAAGTTTTCAAGTTTTGGGTAAAGATTTGATGGATTTTGGAATAAGGAGTGGCAAGAGCCTAAGCTTGGGGATGCCCATGGCACCCCAAGGTAAAATTCAAGGACAACCAAAATCCTAAGCTTGGGGATGCCCCGGAAGGCATCCCCTCTTTCGTCTTCGTCTATCGGTAACTTTACTTGATGCTATATTTTTATTCACCACATGATATGTGTTTTGCTTGGAGCGTCTTGTATGATTTGAGTATTCGCTTTTTAGTTTACCACAATCATCCTTACTGTACACACCTTTTGGAGAGACACAGATGAATAGGAATTTATTAGAATACTCTATGTGCTTCACTTATATCTTTTGAGCTAGATAGTTTTGCTCTAGTGCTTCACTTATACCTTTTTAAGAGCACGATGGTGGTTTTATTTTATAGAAATTATTGATCTCTCATGCTTCACTTATATTATTTTGAGAGTCTTTTAGAACAGCATGGTAATTTGCTTTGGTTATAAAATTAGTCGTAATATGATTGACATCCAAGATGGGTATAATAAAAACTTTCATAAAAAGTGCATTGAATACTATCAGAAGTTTGATACTTGATGATTGTTTTGAGATATGAAGATGGTGATATTAGAGTCATGCTAGTTGAGTAGTTGTGAATTTGAGAGATACTTGTGTTAAAGTTTGTAATTCCCGTAGCATGCACGTATGGTGAACCGTTATATGATGAAGTCGGAGCATGATTTATTTATTAATTGTCTTCCTTATGAGTGGCAGTCGGGGATGAGCGATGGTATTTTCCTACCAATCTATCCCCCTAGGAGCATGCGCGTAGTACTTCATTTCGATAACTAATAGATTTTTGCAATAAATATGTGAGTTCTTTATGACTAATGTTGAGTCCATGGATTATACGCACTCTCACCTTACCACCATTACTAGCCTCTCTAATACCGCGCACATTTCGCCGGTATCATACACCCACCATATACCTTCCTCAAAACAGCCACCATACCTACCTATTATGACATTTCCATAGCCATTCCGAGATATATTGCCATGCAACTTACCACTGTTCCGTTTGTTATGACACATTACATCATTGTCATATTGCTTTGCATGATCATGTAGTTGACATCGTATTTGTGGCAAAGCCACCTTTATAATTCTTTCATACATGTCACTCTTGATTCATTGCATATCCCGGTACACCGCCGGAGGCATTCACATAGAGTCATATTTTGTTCTAGCATCGAGTTGTAATTTTTGAGTTGTAAGTAAATAAAAGTGTGATGATCATCATTATTAGAGCATTGTCCCAAGTGAGGAAAGGATGTTGGAGACTATGATTCCCCCACAAGTCGGGATGAGACTCCGGACGAAAAATAATAATAAAAGAAAAAAAGGCCATAAAAAAGGGAAAATGCCCCAAAAAAGAGAAATGGAAGAAAAAGAGAGAAGGGACAATGTTACTATCCTTTTACCACACTTGTGCTTCAAAGTAGCACCATGATCTTCATGATAGAGAGTCTCCTATGTTGTGACTTTTATATACTAGTGGGTATTTTACATTATAGAACTTGGCTTGTATATTTCAATGATGGGCTTCCTCAAAATGCCCTAGGTCTTCGTGAGCAAGCGAGTTGGATGCACACACACTTAGTTTTATTTTGTTGAGCTTTCATACACTTATAGCTCTAGTGCATCCATTGCATGGCAATCCCTACTCACTCACATTGATATCTATTGATGGGCATCTCCATAGCCCGTTGATACGCCTAGTTGATGTGAGACTATCTTCTTCTTTTTTGTCTTCTCCACAATCACCATTCTATTCCACATATAGTGCTATGTCCATGGCTCACGCTCATATATTGCGTGAAGATTGAAAAAGTTTGAGAACATCAAAAGTATGAAACAATTTGTTCGCACACGAACACATCACCGTGTATCCTCGACGCCGGGGGTGATGCACTATAACGCCCTCGATGCGGCTATATCTCCCACGTGTCGAAGCACGACTTAAAGGCATAACCCATTGAAAGTAATGTCGCAAGTGAGGTAATCTTCGCAAACAACCCATGTAATACAATATGGGAAAAAAGATACATAGTTGGCTTACAATCGCCACTTCACACAATTACATGAATAACGCATTACAACATCCAAAACCAATCAAGGTCCGACTACGGAAGCAAAATAAAAGAAGAACCCCAAAAGCGACAAGGTCCCCGATCGACCCGACTGGGCTCCACTACTGATCAACTAGAACGAAACAACACAAAGGACAAGATCTTCATCGAGCTCCTCCTTGAGCTTGGTTGCGTCATCTGCACGGTTCAACGCACCTGCAAGCTGGTTTTGAAAGAATCTGTGAATCACGGGGACTCGGCAATCTCACACCCTCGCGATCAAGACTATTTAAGCTTATGGGTAAGGTAAAGGTATGAGGTGGAGCTGCAGCAAGCGACTAGCATATATGGTGGCTAACCTATTCGTAAAAGAGAGCGAGAAGAGAAGGCAAAATCATGGTCGAACAACTATGATCAAGAAGTGATCCTAGAACAACCTACGTCAAACATTACTCCAACACCGTGTTCACTTACCGGACTCCGCCGAGAAGAGACCATCACGGTTACACACGCGGTTGATGTATTTTAATTAAGGTCAACTTCAGGTTTTCTACAACCGGACATTAACAAATTCCCATTTGCCCATAACCGTGGTAACGGCTTTCGAAAGTTCAATTCCCTGCAGGGGTGTCCCAACTTAGCCCATCACAAGCTCTCACGGTCAACGAAGGATATTCCTTCTAGCGGGAAGACCTGATCAGACTCGGAATCCCGGTTACAAGACATTTTGACAATGGTAAAACAAGACCAGCAAAGCCACCCAGATGTGCCGACAAATCCCGATAGGAGCTGCACATATCTCGTTCTTAGGGCACACCGGATGAGCAAGACGTCGGGTAAGCCAACCCAGAGTTGCCCCTGGTAGCCTCGGACATCGCTCATTTGGACCAACACTCAGAGGAGCACTG
>NC_041388.1:569014697-569065146 GCF_002162155.2 Triticum dicoccoides | reverse complement strand
TTAAAATAAAGATGGCCCTTGAGTCTGCAGAACCCAAGGGAAAGAAAAGGCTAGGTGGCGAATGGTAAAACCAATGTTGGGCATTGCTGGAGGAGTTTTATTCAAGGCGAACTGTCAAGGGGTTCCCATTATAACCCAACCGCGTGAGGAACACAAAATCCGGGAACATAACACCGATATGAGGGAAACTAGGGCGGCAAGAGTGGAACAAAACACCAGGCATAAGGCCGAGCCTTCCACCCTTTACCAAGTATATAGATGCATTAATTAAATAAGAGACATTGTGATATCCCAACCATAACATCCATGTTCCAACAAGGAACAAACTTCATCTTCACCTGCAACTAACAACGTTATAAGAGGGGCTGAGCAAAGCGGTAACATAGCCAAACAACGGTTTGCTAGGACAAGGTCGGTTAGAGGCTTGGTTCAACAATATAGGAGGCATGATAAGCAAGTGGTAGGTATCGCGGCATAGGCATAGCAAAAGAGCGAGCAACTAGCAAGCAAAGATAGAAGTGATTTCGAGGGTATGATCATCTTGCCTGAAATCCCGCAAGGAAGAAGAACGAGTCCATGAAGAAGATAAACGGACGAAGTTGAACGGATCCTCACAAACGCGACGTTATCGGAACCAACCCGAAGAAGCAACACCGGAAAGAAGCAAACAACATAGTAAACAACCATCACATAAGCATGGCATGATGCACAAACAAGTATGATGCATGTCCGGTTTAATGAAGCATGGCATGGCAACGAGTTGCATATTGATGAAACACCACGGGACTTATTTAGTTCTCTCTCGTTTAGGTACCCAACAATATTAAATATTGTTAAACATGGCAAGAGGTGAGGCATAACAAATCTATACCATCTAAACAATTTAAATGGGGCAGGATATAACAAACAACAAACCTGGTAAATCCCCATATGCATTAGTAATTTAATGCAAACAACAATTTAAACATTTTAATTGTTGTTATCATGATGCGGATGACATGAACAAGTTTATGCAATTTTAAGAAAATGTTGACATGAAAAGATATGAGGCATTTGTCATCGTGGCGGAAAGAAAGGGTGCCACGATGATAACAGAAACGATGCCACGGCAACGTTCCATTGCCGGAAACTCGATTGAGACATCGGTGCAAAGAAAGTGACGGGAGCGTGTCATGCAAGAATGGTGGGGTGATCTCGGATACCGAGTTCCCACATGTCGGTGGCAGGCAAAAGAGGGGCAATGTGCACCGATAGTTCAGACTCGAGGCAAAACAAGTGTGCATCTCATACAACATGCATTCATTCGTTCACGGGCATCGTCTCGAGGTTATACCTTCAAAGCATGCAAACGGAACGGTTCTCGTTCGGTGTCGAGTAGAGGAAGTATACGTTCTCGGGATGTGGTGAAAGTAGGGGGTACACGACGATGGTAGAGGTACTCGCGACGGTAGTGGTACACGTTTTCGTAGAAGGACTTGACGAATCCGAGTCACTTGGGGTCGACGGTACTCGTTCACATTTTGAGGAGGAAGTAGAGGTTCTCGTGATCTCGGCGATGGTAGCTGTTCACGGCGGTAGTGGAACTTGACGGATCCGATGCCTCCGGACGTATTTGTACATGTTCACGGAGTAGGTCGTACACGTCGTTGGTAGATGTTCACTTGACGGCCTTCAACGGCGGTAGTTGTTCTCGTTTCGTCGCGGAAGTAGTTGCACATCTCATAGTGGTACTTGACGATCTCGGAGACGGCGGAAGACGAACTTGACGGTCCTCGTTGTCCTGGCACTTGGCATCATTCCCTGTTCGGTGACTCTTGGACTTGGCGTTAACAGCAACATGGCGCGATGCAGGGACTCAGCGCGTTCAACGTGTACGGCCGACGCCTTGCTGGACTTGGTGCGGTCGCGAACGGGACTGGAGGCGGCCATGGCAGCGACGACGAAGCAAAAGAGGCGGACGGCGTGGTGGGGAAAGATGAGGCAGGCGCGGGACGAGCGGCCTCCTGCTCGTTACAGAGGACGCTAAGGAGAAGCGCCCGGCGAGGGACTTGGGGACGAGCGCTTCGACGACGGGCGAGTGGCGGAGGAGGTCCTGTGCTCCGGCGAGGTCGATGGGGAATGGCGGGGACTTGCGGCGCAGAGGCAGAGGAGCTCGAGGGGAGGCTCAGGCATGAAGGAGCAGGGCGCGGGGACGCAACGAGCTCCGGCAAAGCTCCTGCGCAGCGAGGCGGCATGTGGAGCTTGGGGCGCGAGGGTGCAGGGCGGCGGCCTGCGGCGCCTGGCGAAGGAGGAGAAGCTGCAGGGGCGCCGGGGTTGGTGCTCGGTGAAGTAGTGGAGGCAGAGAAGCGGGACTCCGGCGACGAGGTGCAGCGGCGGAGCTTGCCGGCGTCGGGGATGGTGCAGGAGAGGAGAGGGCCTGCGAGCGAGACGGGGGCGTTGCGGAGGGAGGCAGTGGCGGCAAGGGCACGAGAGGGAGAGAGTGGAGAGGCCAAGGGATCGAGAGGAGGGGGATCGATGGAGGTGGGGTCTTCCCGTGGGTTCTCCTGGCGGCGGGGTGGAAACAAGAGGGAGAGCTGGGGGTGTCGGGCTAGGTTAGGTTTAGGGATTTTGGTGGGCCGAGGGAAACGGGAGATGGTTGGGCCGGCCTGGGGGGAGGCCCAAGTGGCCAGCTGGGCTGGCTCTCTCTCTAAGAACAAAAGAAAAAAATAAAACAGAGATATGAAAGAAAAAGAAAGAGAGGTTAGGGGAAAAAGTTGGACATGTGGATAATTTTCACGGACTCGTAAAAATGTGCACGGTCCACGAAAAATAGGAGAGGCAAGATTGCAAGGATTTAATTCAAAGTCATTTGAATTTAATTCAAATGGTTTGAACAAGGGCTAGGAAATGGAGGTGTCCAAAAATGTTCGGATTTTTGGTAGAGCTCCGAAATATGATGGAACAAATATATGGCCATGTTGGAGACCGAGAATTAAGATAACAAAGGCATTGGGATATTTTGCAAGTGTGTTTGCGGTAAACCCAAACGAATGGAATATTTTTATTTAGCTCCCTAATATTGGGAGGATATGTTATAAAGAGAATCACCATGTGAATTCCCTCGATTTAAATGGACGGAAGATCCACGCAATTTATTTAGTTGAGTTGCAAAAGATTTATGAGATGATGGCATGATGACATGATGCAACGAACCAAACAAATCACACGACGAAACCCAAAAACCCGGGAAGGCATCTGAAGCTCTGGTCTTGGGGCGTCACATGCACCACAGCTCACGTCGAAGGAGACCCGCCGGAAGCGCGGTACGCAAGACAATCCGGCGGGCGCTTTTTGTAGACCCGAAACCCCACACGCCCGGGAGGGACCCCGTCAGGGCGCGCGGCGGCTATGAGCTACTCTAGGTCGGCCTAGCTGCCCCTAGGGCCTCGAGGTTCGCCACCCTACAACAAGAAGAACGAACGAAGAACGAGAAGAAGAGAACAAAGGGAGAAGGTAAAGGTAAAGATAAAAGATGATAGATTGATATGTCGATTGTGTGTTGTTGTTCAATCGGCTGTCACCTCTCGTCTATATAAGAGGCAGATGGACTTCCCGTACAAGAAAAGGACTTGCCTTGTCGTCCAAATCATCAAAATCTGGCCAAATTCGGACTTCTAACGACCTCCGGCCCGGATGTTCGGCTCTAGGCCCGGATGATCCGGCCTAGCCCAGTTTTCTGATAATAGCTCACTGTTTTGGCTCTAGAATCCACATAAGACCTCGGATTTGGACGTTTATTATATCAAAATCAACCGCCTCGACGAGACGCACAACTTTAATGTTGAACACTATTTGATCCGAGGCCATCTTAATGGTGTGTCGGGCCGTTTTCTAAAGTCTGTAGTAAAAAAAACTTATCCGGACATCCGGATTCATGTCCGGATTATCCGGGCTTTACCCGGATGATCTGTGTGCCATCCGGATGAACTGACTTCACGGGGCCCTAAATTTATGGTTCTGTTGATTTACCCGGATGATAGCCCGGATGTTCGGGTCATTCATCCGGGATCCCGGCCCGGATGATCCGGCCAAATACTACTGCAGCCCAGTGTTTTGCCTGTAACTTTTGCATACGACCTCGGATGAGGACGCTTTTTATATCAAAATCGTCCATTTCGACGAGGCGAAGAATTTTGCAGTTATAACTTTTTCCATCAGATGCCATCTTGGTTAGGTTTCATGCCATTTTCTAATCTGGTGTGAATACGAACATCTCTAAGATTGTCATAACTTTTGCATCCGAGCTCCGTTTTGGACCATCTGTATATTTATTCCCATAGGCTTGAAGAGAGTCATTCAATGATGACATGAAATCATGAATTTGACACCAGCTCATTATAGCCTCAAGTTACTCTTTGCGATCATGCCATTTTTGAGCGTCAACACATGCCCCCCTGTTTTTCGGCAAAGGTAGCGTGCCGAAAAATAACTTGTACATGTTGGTTCTAAGGACGTTGTCAACACTCCATCGGCCACTTTGCATGTGCTTAGGGCGATAAATATATATCGGCCATTATTTGTTTGAATCCTTGATGCAAACTTGGGTGAAACCTTTTCAACTTCATTAACAATTCGATGATAAAGTTCCATAGATATGTATCTCAAGGCCATCCTCTGAACCATATTGTTCACACTTTTGTTAGGACTTTGCAGATAATCAACAATAAAATTTCTCCAATCCTCACTTTTATCTGCATAAAAAAATATTAGTGGCTGAAGCGGTGGACTTCGGTTCGGCCTTACCTATGTTGACGAGACTAAGCATCGGCTATTGATAGAAATGCAACACACCATGATTAACATAGTAGCCAGATGCTTGCTATGCCAACTTTTCCTAATTGTCATGTCTAGAAATATGAACAATTTTAAAGCAACCCAAGGTAAATTTTGCATCTAGACATACCTCAAGATAAAATATAAGTGATTCATCAAAACATTAATAATTCTTGGATATTTTTTGTACTACTCTTAACGAATCACCCAAAGCCTCAATATGTATAGCACCTATGGCAACCAAAAGCTCCAAACCGAATAAAATTTTATATTCGGCTTTGATTATTGTGAAAATATTTTAAGCGGCATGAGGCTTGTTTTGGTCTCCAATTGAACTAAGGACGGTGTTAGGATACTACATCGGCCATGCTTTGACATATTCTTAGGGTGATAGATAAATATCGGCCATTAACATGAGGTCCATGTAGAATTCACCCACCAAATTATGTATAGCCGAAATAAACAAATAAAATAGGAATAAAATATTTCGGCCCCTTTGTCTTAGCAACAATGTAACTAACCACATGTATAGTAATTTGGTAATACCCTCTCATGATATAGAAAATTATGTTGCATCAATGGATCAAAATAAATCCATGTAGGGTAACTGATCATACCTAGGGATGAATTCCATGGCAAAGGCATCAACGGCATGGTTGAAGAAAATGGATGATGTGCTAACCGAAGATTTTGATGTTGTGATGCGCACCTTCGGCTTAATTGTTTGTTGCTTTCATTCTTTTCCTACTTCACTTTTATTGTACTTGTTTCAATAGAAGCATGCACATCATTTTTGTCTTGATTGATCTTCTTGGGAACCCATGCCATGTTCTTCTTTCTCAGCTCTTGTGCACTAAGATTTTGTAATTTCTTCTTTTGCCAATATGATAAGCCGAGTGAGCATGTCGGCTGTGATTTTGTTTCAACCAATGGCAACTCGTTTTGGGCCTTGTGCACCCTCAACCTCTTTTCTTCAGATTTGGCACTCTGATTTTTATCAATTGATTGCTTCACTTCTTTGCCTTTTGTAGCCAATGTCAACACTTTAATTGGCTCTTTGTTATTTGAGATCAAATCCGAAGTAGCACACTTACGACCATCTCTTTTCACGCGGTAAACTTGCTTTACTGCCTCTTTCTTATTCCTTGAGCTCTGGATCGATTCGTTACGATTGAAACAGTCTTTAACATGTGATTGTTCAAATGTTGATCTTCTCGGAGATGCATAATATTGGTGAGATGGTCTAAAATAAGATGGAGAATGTTCCCTTGTATCATACCTGTCCCATGATGAATATGGATCTATATGAACATAGGGAGGCATCCACAGCATTGGCATTGGCGGCCAAAAATAAGGATATGAATATGTTGCATTAAAATTATCACTTTGCCAATACCGATCCTCATATTTGCACCTTGGAGGTGATCTTGGTTTCTTTGCATGATTTGGCCAATAAGCATTCTTCTCTTCACTCTTCTTTTGATATTTATCCAATAGTTCAGTGAAGGTGATTTTTGATCTCTTACACTTGCACTTATTTCGGCCTTTGTTTTATTTTGGTTTGCTTTCATTGATCATTGGATTTGCTTGCTGCCCCCCCAGTCCTTGGCGTCTCCATTGTAGGTCCGATGGAATTTTTGCCCTCAAGATTATGTTCATTATGATTTTCAACAAATTCTTTACTTGAAAACTCGATCCCATCACCTGTAGTTTTTACCTTCTCTTTAAATGGATCGGCTTGAAGCAGCCGATGCAAAAACTTTCTGCCATCGGGACCAATCGGAATAGACCGGTCATCTCTTGGTGTCTCAACAAGTTTCAATCGTCCTTTATCAATGGCCAATTTAACTATTTGACGAAACATATTGCAATCCTCAAAATTATGTTTGAACGAATGATGCAACCTACAATACATTCGTCCTTGAATTGATGGCTTGACATGGTGATCAAGAATTCTTATGTAATTATTTTTTAGCAACAAATCAAATATTTGATCACACATGCTTGAATTGAAGGCAAACCTTTTATTTTCTAGCCGATCTTGCTGTGAGAACGGCTTTGGAGTTAAGAAAATGACTGGTTCAGATTTTGTATCACCCCATTCGACTATGAATTTTATTTTGCATTCTCTTATTGATGTCATTGGATAAGAAACTATACTTGCATCGGTTTGCTCAGAAGATTTTAACCTTGGCTTTAAATTTCTAAAACGAAAATAGTTAGAACATACATGTCTCAATTGAGACCAAGTGTAAGCCAAGTAAGAAATAAGCAAAGCTACCCAATTAGATATGAACTTTAGATAAAGCAATGGGGAAAGCCTTGGCTGCAATAATTTTTCGCTATCGGTCTTTCTGAATGGTGTAATGTGTTGACCGATATGCTTAGTGACAATCTGATTGCTAACAAATAAATTACCCTTCTTCATTGGTCTTTCAATATTTCTTATGAAGATTTTTCTAATATATGCATCAACAACAAAGTCATGACTAAATCTGAAAACAGGTAAATTAATTTCTAGACATACCTCTTCAAATATGTTGGGAGAGCGTGATGGTGGTGTGACTTGAAGAATATCTTGCTCCGCCTTCGGATAGCTCCCCAACACCATGTCATCATCTTTCTCTTGATTTTGTGCATCATTAGTTCAAAGAACTTCGTCCACCAAGATTTCTTTGGCCACTTGTTCTTGTTCTTGAAGCTCATCAATTTTTATGGCACGAAACTCATAGGGCAGGAAGTAGGTTCCATTAACTTCAGAAAAGTCAAGTATGGCTATATTGCTATACTTTCCATGCCCTTTCTCAACAATGTTTTCCTCTTTGGATTTGATGGATTCCGAATATATACTACTTGATTCGTCTTTTTCAACCGAAGCACTTTTAGTTTCTGAATCATCATTCTTTTCACCAGTTATATCAATTGGCAAGGCTTCTTTTCTTTGAGCTAATTCCCTATCAATTCTCTCTTGGCGAAGTACTTGCACCCTATCGCACAAAGCTTTAACTCCCCTCTCAATTTTAGCCTGCTCTGAATTAGTTTGCCCCCAATGCTTTTAGGATCTTTCGGCAATGAAGTGTTAGTGTTGCCGAAATTTTGCAATTGTGTAGGGGGTGTATAATATGCTGCAGTACTAGGTGGAAGTGTATGCACTGCTAGATAACCATATGCTCTCTCAACAATACTATCAATTGATGAAGTTTCATCTTCCTACAAAACTCTAGCCTTTATTTCAGCATAATCAGGAAACAACCCCTTTTCATATTGTTCAAGGCAAAGAGCACTAATTCTCTTGTTTTGTGCCAAGCTCTTTTTTAATGCAGTCACAACCGCTTCTGGAAGGGATTGTGTGATGGCCTGGCTTATTAGGGATGATAGACTACTCATATCAATAAGGAATTCCTTCTTTTCCGGAAGCCCATTCGGACAGAACTTCAAAGTTAAGCATGCTCAGCTTGGAGTAGTGTCAGGATGGGTGACCGACCGGGAAGTTGCTCCCAGGTGCGCATGAGTGAGGACAAAGTGTGCAGAAAAGACTAGTATTGATCTGTGGGGCCAGTCTAGATCCCGCCAGGAGTAACGACCACTGGCGGGTGTGTCCGGGGCGTTACAAGTTGGTATTAGAGCCGACCCTCACGGTTACATGGATGGTTGCGGACAGGTGCGTGGTCATGTTGTTCATGACGTTTGTGACCCGTCGTGGCACACGGCATGGCATATGTACTGGACTGGAAGCACAGACGTATGTGCCAAGAGGGAACGTTCTTGTGGCCCGACGAGGACATCGGTTCCTCTGAGTGGGGGTGTATGTGATGGCCTGACTTATTAGGGATGATAGACTACTCATATCAATAAGGAATTCCTTCTTTTCCGGAAGCCCATTCGGACAGAATTTCAAAGTTAAGCATGCTCAGCTTGGAGTAGTGTCAGGATGGGTGACCGGCCGGGAAGTTGCTCCCGGGTGCGCATGAGTGAGGACAAAGTGTGCAGAAAAGACTAGTATTGATCTGTGGGGCCAGTCTATATCCCGCCAGGAGTAACGACCACCGGCGGGTGTGTCCGGGGCGTTACAGATTGCTCCGCAATATTTTCAGATTCTTTCGGCAATGATTCGTGAGTATTACCAAAATTCTTGAATTGCGTAGAGTATGCATTATATGCTACAATATTTGATGATGGCACATGTGTTCCTGTAAAATTTCCACTTATTCGGCTATGACAATGAAGATGCGGCGCCGAATTATGAACATCTACAGTTGCATACGGTGCTGAAAAATTACTAACATGAGGTGTAGCATATGATGGTTGAGAGTAACTGGCCCAATAGCTAGTAGTAGCATGCCAATTCTCCCATCCACGGGCAAGGTTTGATTCACATATTGCAAATTAGTTGCCGATGAATAAAAAGGTGAAACACTTTCTTGTATGCTATTGGACATTTTAACATGAGGTGTTTCAAATTGATTAACCAAACCCATCATGTTGTTCATCGGCATATGGATTTGTGGGGTTGCCGATGCATGAGAGTTTGGATACATATGTTGTACGCTGATAAAATCATAAGAATTTGAAGCATAAAGATTGCTTTGCATCGGCCCTTGCGCATAATTAGATGCATGATTAATAAAACTAGGGCTAGCCGATACATTATGCTCATTAGGTGATCCAGCAACAACATATGGATTATTTGCATCTACAAAGGGGAATTGGGTATTCATATTACCTTTGTAGATTGCAGCAACTTGATGACGATCTCTTCGTAGCAAGAACGGGCTGGAGACCGTTCAAAGCTTCGTCTCCAGCGGAGTCACCAAAAAGTATGTTCGCATACGAACACGTCACCGTATACCCTCGATGCCGGGGGTGATGCACCGCAGCTCACGTCGAAGGAGATCCGCCGTAAGCGCGGTACGCAAGACAATCCGGCGGGCGCTTTTGTAGACCCGAAACCCCACACACCTGGGAGGGACCCCGTCAGGGCGCGCGGCGGCTATGGGCTGCCCTAGGTCAGCCTGACCGCCCCTAGGGCCTCGAGATTCGCCGCCCTGCAACAAGAAGAACGAACAAAGAATGAGAAGAAGAAGAACAAAGGGAGAAGGTAAAGGTAAAGATAAAAGATGATAGATTTATATGTCGATTGTGTGTTGTTGTTCGGCCATCACCTCTCGTCTATATAAGAGGCGGATGAACTTCCCGTACAAGAAAAGGACTTGCCTTGTCGTCCAAATCATCAAAATCTGGCCAAATTCGGACTCCTCACGACCTCTGGCCCAGATGTCCGGCTCTAGGCCCGGATGATCCGGCCTAGCCCAGTTTTCTAATAGAAGCTCACTGTTTTGGCTCCGGAATCCACATACGACCTCAGATTTGGACGTTCTTTATATTAAAATCAACCGCCTCGACGATGCGCACAACTTTCATGTTGAATACTTTTCGATCCGAGGCCATCTTGATGGTGTTTCGGGCCGTTTTCTAAAGTCTGTAGTAGAAAAAACTTATCCGGACGTCCGGATTCATGTCCGGATTATTCGGGCTTTACCCTGATGATCTGGGTGCCATCCGGATGATCTGGCTTCACGGGGCCTGAAATTTATGGTTCTGTTGATTTACCCGGATGATAGCCCGGATGTTCGGGTCATTCATCCGGCCTTCGGTCCGGATCCCGGTCCAGATGATCCGGCCAAATACTGCTGCAGCCCAGTGTTTTGCCTGTAACTTATGCATGCAACCTCGGATGAGGATGCTTTTTATATCAAAATCGTCCATTTCGACGAGACGAAGAACTTTGCAATTGTAACTTTTTCCATCAGAGGCCATCTTGGTTAGGTTTCATGCCATTTTCTAATCTGGTGTCAATACGAACATCTCTAAGATTGTCATAAATTTTGCATCCGAGCTCCGTTTTGGACCATCTATATATTTATTCCCATCGGCTTGAAGAGAGTCATCCAATGGTGACATGAAATCATGAATTTGACATCATCTCATTATAGCCTCAAGTTACTCTTTGCGATCATGCCATTTTTGAGCGTCAACACAATTGCTTTGCTTTGCTTGGCTTGTCATGGGGTTTATGTCATATTGCTTGAGTTTATCCCTCTACATCATGTTATCTTGCCTAATGCTTTACTCTATTCTTATGAACTTAATACTCTAGATGCATGCTGGATAGCGGTCGATGTGTGGAGTAATAGTAGTAGATGCAGAATCATTTCGGTCTACTTGTCGCCGACGTGATGCCTATATACATGATCATGCCTAGATATTCTCATAACTATGCGCTTTTCTATCAATTGCTCGACAGTAATTTTTTTACCCACCGTAGAATTTGCTATCTTGACAGAAGCCACTAGTGAAACCTATGGCACCCGTCTATCTTCCATCATATTATTTTCCTATCTACTTGCTATTTCTGCCGCCTTTTTATTTTGCAAGCTTAATTTTCCAATCTATACAAAAAAATACCAAAAACATTTATCTTATTATCTTTATCAGATCTCACTTTTGCAAGTGGTCGTGAAGGATTGACAACCCCTTTATCACGTTGGTTGCAAGGTTCTTGATTGTTTGTGCAGGTACGAGGGACTTGCGTGTAACCTCCTACTGGATTGATACCTTGGTTCTCAAAAACTGAGGGAAATACTTACGCTACTTTGTTGCATCACCCTTTCCTCTTTAAGGGAAAACCAACGCATGCTCAAGAGGTAGCACATAAAAGGAATCCAAGTGGAGTATGTACAAGTTTGTTTGGCTATCTTGTATACATGATGCATTTGCTGAGCTAGGTCGGTGACACAGCACATAGTGTGTCTGACGGGAGTCCAAATCGGCTTGCAACACAATTGGAAGATGACACTCGGTTCTTCATAGGACACATCCACTCGAACATTGAGTGTCTCGAGAGATGGGCACCAATGATCAGCTGCCATGAGTTTCAGATCACTCACCATCGCCAGGGCTAACGACAGATTGAGTATCCCCGGCGGGCTAGTTTGCTCCCTGGCCAAATGCCAAGTCTGGAGACTTGGTTTTGAAGATGTGGATCGAAAGAATGTTCCTCTTCGGGACAACTGGCTATGACCTATTAGATAAGCGTAGATGTTTTCCGAGGTACTCAAAAATTATGATACGTTTCCTAGCCAACCACAAGCCAAGCTTTGAATCAAGCGTATTGGGTATCACTAAGATTTTATTGTAGCCTTCCCGTTACTAATCTTTTCATGTACTTTTAGGGTCCTTCAAGGCCTGGAGGTGTTCGCAGTCAGTCCTTTCACTAAAGTCTTCCTCAGTTAAGAGGAGTTGGCACCCTTAACGATACTTTGAAGGGCTCAAGGGATACTAATGGTAGGATTCCCTCGGGTAGTCCAATCACAAGGTGAAAGTGCATCTAATCCCTGGGTGGTTTTGGTCATTCATAACAACATATCTCTACTCCTATAAAAACCTGAGTTGGTGATGATGGTGTGGCCGCCATCTTTCACCAATAGTCGTCAGATCATACAAAGCAAACTGCTGCAGTTTTGCAAAAAGATGCCCGCACTTGTTTCTATATTTACAAACAACTCCTTATCTCTCACAATCAGCCTTATCTCTTTCCCATCACATCTAGAAGGCCATGGAACAATCTGGTGTGATGGCCACTGCCGGCGCCGTCCACCCCCAACCTTGGTGTTTCGTGCAATGCACGGGCATCTTACTAGTATATCTTTAAACTAATGCATGCTCAAAGAATATTTCAGGAATGTTCAATTTAGTTACAACATGGGAAGTGAAAATTGACCCTCAAAATGCTAAGGACAAGTGTTGGTTCATGGCTCAAGACTCTTCATTTTATATTTGAGTGATCAAATATCACCTTGAGTCCATAGGTATGCTGATACTATCAAAATGGGATGAGGTTGAGAAGATGATTTCTATGCTCAAGTGCTTAAAGATCAAACTCCAAAAGCCTCAAATAATTTCACAAAGTTCCCACTATATCAAACACTAAAGTCAACTTGGGCTCACCGAACCATTTTCTATCGGAGTCACCGAGCCATATAGATATAGTCGTTGTCTTAAACCCTAGTTGCATCGGTCACACCGAGAAGTCCATCCGGACTCACTGAAGCACATGTGCTAACCTTCTGTCATCGTTTGTAATTTCTTCAGAATTCTAATCGGTTTCCGTCAGTGACACCGAAGCATGTGAAGTGCTTAGGTCATCACTTCTTAGAGCCACTGATCAGTTTCACCCAGTGTGACTGAACAATCCAAAGTTCCCACCTTTTGTACATATTAATCTGACCGAGTGGTTTTAGTCAGCCTCACTGATATGTGCAAAAGTGTGTGTAACAGTCAGATTTTTTGTCATGCAGCCTATATATACCCCACCCACTCCACCAATGTCTCTCGAAGCAAAAAACAATTCATATCCATTTTTCTAAGAGAGATCTCCCACTCCTTGTGCTGATTTCAAAGGTGGTATGTGGGTGCAATATGAGTGTGTAAGTGTTTGGTTCATCCAGTACCTTCCGATGCGGACCCTCTCTTAATGGTACGGATTTCCTACGACCAAAGAAACCAAAGCGTCGAAAATGTCGTCTTTGATCTTTTCCGTCCGAAGAAGTGTCCAACCGTCTTACGCCACATGGTGTATACCTATGTAGCTTAGGTACATGGTTAGTCCGCAGATTGCATTGTCATCAACGCCAAAACACTTAAGGTGGTAAATGCCCTTAATTATAATAAGTGGGGCAATTAGATCCATGATCCAACTAAAATTTAGAGTAATAGATGGAAAATTTTGCTACTTTTAGGAATTCGTTTCACGGGCAATGTCATTTTTGTTTTATAACTTTTATCTCTCATACATGGAAATTTAGATCTCATGGCAAATTTTATTTTACAACTACGACAAGTTATTTTCCTAGACCATGCGACGTTTTACGTCCCATGGTAATTTTATTTTCCTAGCCATGTCAAATTGTATTGTTGGACAATAACTAGTTCTTATCTCCATGAAAATTCCAGAGCCATGGTAAATTTTACTTTTTTAGACATAATTTTACTTTAAGAGGCATAGCAAATTTAACTTTGTTGGCTTCCTAAGCCCATTGAATTCAACTCTGTGGGCTGCCTATGGTAATTTTGTCATGCTCGCCTCCAGCACATCATAAATGGGTCAGGCCCAGCACACGACAGGAGACACGCGATTTCACTGAGGCTAGCGCACTTACGAACATTTTTTTCATTTATACACTACTAGGAAAAGGGCTATAGATAGGATTGACACTAATGGCGCACCAGGGAAGTAGTGCGCCACTACTATATACTAATGGCGCACCAGTTGGTGATGCGCCATTAGTGTGGAAGACATTAATGGCGCACCAGAAAATAGGTGTGCCGCTAGTGATAATTTTTTTTTCATTTTTACATACATACTAATGGCGCATCCTACCGAAGTGCGCCATTACTAGTTCTAACTAGTAATGGCGCACCAGACAAGGAGTGCGTCAGTACTGAATTTTTTTTATTTTTTTTGCAAAACTACTAATGGCGCACCGCCTCACCATGCGCCATTACTAGTTTAAACTACTAATGGCGCACCCTATAAAAGTGCGCCATTAGTATATTTTTTTTTTTACTTTTCTACAAAATTACTAATGGCGCACCACCTACAGGTGCGCCATTAGTAACCAGGGTTACTAATGACGCATTTGCAGGTGGTGCGCCATTAGTAACCTGGGACTTCAACAAGATATTTTGGACAGCCACACCTACCCACTCACTTTCCCCACTTCATTCCCTCCACCTCCTTCTCCAAGCTTTCGGCTGCCTCCTCCTCCTCACCTCATTTCCACCATAGATTCATCAAAATTAAGTGGTGAAATTACCTTTTTTTGATAGGTAAGTAAGGGGAAAGCTATCTTCATGATGTAGATCTACTTTTTTTCTTCCTAGCTCGCTCCAACAACGTGCACATGCACTTTTTGTGGCCTAGCTAGATCTATGTATGTTTTGTTGGAAATATGCCCTAGAGGCAATAATAAATTAGTTATTATAATATTTCCTTGTTCATGATAATCGTTTATTATCCATGCTAGAATTGTATTGATAGGAAACTCAGATACATGTGTGGATACATAGACAACACCATGTCCCTAGTAAGCCTCTAGTTGACTAGCTCGTTGATCAATAGATGGTTACGGTTTCCTGACCATGGACATTGGATGTCGTTGATAAAGGGATCACATCATTAGGAGAATGATGTGATGGACAAGACCCAATCCTAAGCCTAGCACAAGATCATGTAGTTCGTATGCTAAAGCTTTTCTAATGTCAAGTATCATTTCCTTAGACCATGAGATTGTGCAACTCCCGGATACCGTAGGAGTGCTTTGGGTGTGCCAAACGTCACAACGTAACTGGGTGGCTATAAAGGTACATTACAGGTATCTTCGAAAGTGTCTGTTGGGTTGGCACGAATCGAGACTGGGATTTGTCACTCCGTGTAAACGGAGAGGTATCTCTGGGCCCACTCGGTAGGACATCATCATAATGTGCACAATGTGATCAAGGATTTGATCACGGGATGATGTGTTATGGAACGAGTAAAGAGACTTGCCGGTAACGAGATTGAACAAGGTATCGGGATACTGACGATCGAATCTCGGGCAAGTAACATACCGATAGACAAAGGGAATTGTATGCGGGATTGATTGAATCCTCGACATCGTGGTTCATCCGATGAGATCATCGAGGAGCATGTGGGAGCCAACATGGGTATCCAGATCCCGCTGTTGGTTATTTGCCGGAGAGTCATCTCGGTCATGTCTACGTGTCTCCCGAACCCGTAGGGTCTACACACTTAAGGTTCGGTGACGCTAGGGTTATAGAGATATTAGTATGCGGTAACCCGAAAGTTGTTCGGAGTCCCGGATGAGATCCCGAACATCATGAGGAGTTTCGGAATGGTCCGGAGGTAAAGATTTATATATGGGAAGTCTTGTTTTGGTCGCCGGAAAAGTTTCGCGCATTATCGGTATTGTACCGGGAGTGCACCAAGGGGGTCCACCTGCCCCGGGGGGCCACATGGGCTGTAGGGGTGTGCGCCTTGGCCTATATGGGCCAAGGGCACCAGCCCCAAGAGGCCCATGCGCCAAGAGATAAGGGAAAGGAAGAGTCCTAAAAGGGGAAGGCACCTCCTAGGTGCCTTGGGGAGGATGGACTCCTCCCTGGCCGCACCCTTCCTTGGAGGAAGGGCCAAGGCTGCACCCCCCCCCTCTCCCTTGGCCCTATATATATAGTGGGGGAAGGGAGGGCAGCTAAACCTAAGCCCTGGCGTCTCCCTCTCCCTCCCATGACACATCTCCCTCCTCCCGCAGCGCTTGGCGAAGCCCTGTTGGAATCCCGCTACTCCCACCACCACGCTGTCGTGCTGCTGGATCTCCATCAACCTCTCCTCCCCCTTGCTGGATCAAGAAGGAGGAGACGTCGCTGCTCCGTACGTGTGTTGAACGCGGAGGTGTCGTCCGTTCGGCGCTAGGATCATCGGTGATTTGGATCACGACGAGTACGACTCCATCAACCCCATTCTCTTGAACGCTTCCGCGCGTGATCTACAAGGGTATGTAGATCCACTCCTCCCTTGTTGCTAGATGACTCCATAGATTGATCTTGGTGACATGTAGGAAAATTTTGAATTATTGCTACATTCCCCAACAGTGGTATCAGAGCTAGGTCTATGCGTAGTTACTATGCACGAGTAGAACACAAAGTAGTTGTGGGCGTTGATTTTGTTCAATATGCTTACTGTTACTAGTCCAATCTTGATTCAGCGGCATTGTGGGATGAAGCGGCCCAGACCGACCTTACAAGTACTCTTACATGAGACTGGTTCCACCGACTGACATGCACTAGTTGCATAAGGTGGCTAGCGGGTGTCTGTCTCTCCCACTTTAGTCGGATCGGATTCGATGAAAAGGGTCCTTATGAAGGGTAAATAGCAATTGGCATATCATGTTGTGGTCTTTGCGTAGGTAACAAACGTTCTTGCTAGAAACCCATAGCAGCCACGTAAAACATGCAAACAACAATTAGAGGACGTCTAACTTGTTTTTGCAGGGTATGCTATGTGATGTGATATGGCCAAAAGGGTGTGATGAATGATATATGTGATGTATGAGATTGATCATGTCTTGTAATAGGAATCATGACTTGCATGTCGATGAGTATGACAACCGGCAGGAGCCATAGGAGTTGTCTTTATTAATTGTATGACTTGCATGTCATTGAACAACACCATGTAATTACTTTACTTTGTTGCTAACCGGTAGCCATAGTAGTAGAAGTAATAGTTGGCGAGCAACTTCATGGAGACACGATGATGGATATCATGATGATGGAGATCATGGTGTCATGCCGGTGACAAGATGATCATGGAGCCCCAAGATGGAGATCAAAGGAGCTATATGATATTGGCCATATCATGTCACTATTATTTGATTGCATGTGATGTTTATCATGTTTTTGCATCTTGTTTACTTAGAACGATGGTAGTAAATAAGATGATCCCTCACTAAAATTTTAAGAAAGTGTTCCCCCTAAATGTGCACCGTTGCGAAAGTTCATCGTTTCGAAGCACCACGTGATGATCGGGTGTGATAGATTCTTACGTTCACATACAACGGGTGTAAGCCAGATTTACACACGCAAAACACTTAGGTTGACTTGACGAGCCTAGCATGTACAGACATGGCCTCGGAACACAAGAGACCGAAAGGTCGAGCATGAGTCGTATGGTAGATACGATCAACATGAAGATGTTCACCGATGATGACTAGTCCGTCTCACGTGATGATCGGACATGGCCTAGTTGACTCGGATCATGTAATCACTTAGATGACTAGAGGGATGTCTATCTGAGTGGGAGTTCATAAGATGAACTTAATTATCCTGAACATAGTCAAAAGGTCTTCGCAAATTATGTCGTAGCTCGCGCTTTAGTTCTACTGTTTAGATATGTTCCTAGAGAAATTTTAGTTGAAAGTTGATAGTAGGAATTATGCGGACTAGGTCCGTAAACTAAGGATAGTCCTCATTGCTTCATAGAAGGCTTGTGTCCTTAATGCACCGCTCAGTATGCTGAACCTCGAAACGTCGTCTGTGGATGTTGCGAACATCTGACATACACATTTTGATAACTACGTGATAGTTCAGTTAAACAGTTTAGAGTTGAGGCACCGAAAACGTGTTAAAACGTCGCGAAACATATGAGATGTTTCGAGGGCTGAAATTGGGATTTCAGGCTCGTGCCCACGTCAAGAGGTATGAGACCTCCGACGATTTTCTTAGCCTGCAAACTAAGGAGAAAAGCTCAATTGTTGAGCTTGTGCTCAGATTGTCTGAGTACAACAATCATTTGAATCAAGTGGGAGTTGATCTTCCAAATGAGATAGTGATGTTTCTCCGAAGTCATTACCACCAAGCTGCTAGAGCTTCGTGATGAACTATAATGTATCAGGGACATATATGATGATCCTTGAGATATTCGCGATGTTTGACACCACAAAAGTAGAAATCAAAAAGGAGCATCAATTGTTGATGGTTTGTGAAACCACTAGTTTCAAGGAGGGCAAGGGCAAAAGGGATGCTTCATGAAACGGCAAATCAGCTGCTGCTCTAGTGAAGAAACCCAAGGTTGAACCCAAACCCGAGACTAAGTGCTTTTGTAATAAGGGGAACAGCCACTGGAGCAGAATTACACTAGATACTTGGTAGATGAGAAGGCTGTCGATAGAAGTATATTGGATATACATTATGTTAATGTGTACTTTACTAGTACTCCTAGTAGCACCAGGGTATTAGATACCGGTTCAGTTGCTAAGTGTTAGTAACTCGAAATAAAAGCTACGAAATAAACGGAGACTGGCCAAAAGGTGAGATGACGATATGTGTTGGAAGTATTTCCATGGTTGATCAAATATCGTACACTCCCTCTACCATCAAGATTGGTGTTTGCGTTGAGCATAGACATGATTGGATTATGTCTATCGCAATACGGTTATTCATTTAAGGAGAGAGTAATGGTTACTCTGTTTATTTGAATAATACCTTCAATGGTCTTACACCTAAAATGAATGGTTTATTGAATCTCGATCGTAGTGATACACATGTTCATGCCAAAAGATAGTAATGATAGTACCACCTACTTGTGGCACTGCCGCGTAAGTCATATCGGTATAAAACGCATGAAGAAGCTCCATGTTGATGGATCTTTGGGCTCACTCGTTTTTGAAAAGTTTGAGGCATGCGAACCATGTCTATTGGTGTATATGCATGAAGCAACTCCATGAAGATGGATCGTTTGGACTCACTTGATTTTGAATCACTTGAGACATGCAAATCATACCACATGGGCAAGATGACTGAAAGGCCTTGTTTTCAGTAAGATGTAACAAGAGAGCAACTTGTTGGAAGTAATATATTTGATGTGCGCAGTCCAATGAGTGCTGAGGCACGTTGTGGATATCGTTATGTTCTTACTTCACAAAGGATTTGAGTAGATGATGAGTGTATTTACTTGATGAAACACAAGTCTGAATTATTGAAAGGTTCAAGTAATTTCAGAGTGAAGTTGAAGATCGTCGTGACAAGAGGATAAAATGTCTATGATGTGATCATAGAGATGAATATGTGAGTTGCGAGTTTGGCACACAATTAAGACATTGTGGAAATTGTTTCACGACTAATACCGCGTGGAACACCATAGTGTGATGGTGTGTCCGAACATCATAAATGCACCCTATTGGACACCGACGCCTCTACGACACCGACGCCTCCACCGTCTACAGCGTCTATGCCTTCTTCCACCTCCGGCCACCGCGGCCTCACCGTCTGTGGAGGTATCTGCTCCTAAGATCTCTACGTCCGGCTCCCCTTGGCCCTCCCGGTTCTTCTCCACTAAGGTGCGTTTCTCCATGCCCCTGTCTCCGCCGTTCCAGGGCTTAATAGATCTCCTATGATATATGACTTGTTTATGAAGATTTTGATGTGTTATGCCTTGTTCTTGTCTGTACATTTGCGCCCTTCCAGGGCTTAACTGGCTTATGAATACATCTCCCATTGATTTTGATGTAGTTTTAGAGTGGCTAGTATGTATGTAGTGGAGCTAGCAGTAGCAGCTGCTTCTACGGCACCTTCTTTGCTGTTCAGCTGTGTCAAACAAAATTCCAATGGCCAACTCATAAGCCCTGCAATTTGCTCCTGATTATTATTTATCTCACATCACCTTCTCCTCTTTGCTTACCATGCACTCCCAGCTCCGTCATCGCGACCGCGTAATAGTCCGCGGGTGATACAACATGCTCAAATTCAGTAATTAATCAGTATATATATACCATAAGAGAAGTCTCAAACATTGGGACTATCTTGCCTTATGTTTCAAACTTTGAACTATATACATGACTTTTATTTTATTTTTGAAATTCACAGAGTTAGGACTATCGTGTGGATGATGCTAAACAGAGATAGGAGTAGTAGTGGTGGCCATCTAGTTGGACTATTACTGCTAGGACTTGCTCCAGATTTTAGGATTTCTTTTCTTTTAGGATTTATTTTCTTCTAGGACTAGGTTTTTATTATTTTTCTGTTGTGATTGTTTTTTGAGCTCTTTCTTTTTCATTTCCTACTATCCTTATCCTAATTATCTTAAATTGTTATGATGTGTGTAATAGGATTAGATCTTGGATTTGCTAGTGGATTTTGGGAGTTTCTTAGCCAGCTTGGTGACTCCATATTTTTCACTATTTCAGCAAGTCTTTTGTAAGCATTAAACTTTCAGCACTACATTTCTATCTTATGTGTACATCTGTTTGCTTCCAATTGCTATATATGTATTGTTGTTACTAAAAATGATGAAGCTCCTGTCAATTGCTATACATATATATGTGTATGATGATCCTCCTTTCCTGCAGTAGTATAACTAGGATATAAAGCACATTGAACTAACAATCTTGTATGGTGCCTAAACTACAATGATTCAGGAACATTAGATGACATAGCATGTGGATATTGACATAGGATGAGTAGATTAATAAGTGAGCCAAAAGTGATGGACAAACCTCATGCTAGGAATTCTCGAGGGTTGCAGTACATGGAATGCATTTGCAAATGCAGCCAAAACCTGATATATACCAAAAAAATTGTATAGAAATATGCTGAATTTTCTGCTCTGATTGTTGCTCAAAGAAATTTAGCAAAAAAATGGGGTCCTGGGAGACGCCGCTGCTGCTTGAGTCCCTTGAGAGGCCCTTCGTGTCATGATGATTTTGCAGGTACCCCGAGAGGCCCTTGAGTTTGCCGGAATGTCGATTAACTTCCGTTCTGGCAAATTCGGGTACTCCATATGTCCTATTTTCAGCAAAGGTCATGCTGAAATTTTCCATGAATTTTAGCATGACTTTGCTAAAAATCGGACATATGAGGTACTTGCTACTAATGCATGGGCCGGGGTATGTTAGTACTTAATTAAGTAGGATCAACTGCCCCTTTATTCTTGCTGCATTAAACCATAGGTGGCAATAGAGCCAAGTGATTAGGCCCAACTTAGAAATTCTCCTCAGCATCGATAAACCCTAGATGATAAACCCAACATAGGTGGCAATAGAGCCAACTGATTAGTGCCAAGTGATTAGGCCCAACCTAGGGTGCCTCGGCATCGATAAACCCTAAATGATGAAAACTTAGCATTTAGGGTGCCTCGGCGTCGACAAACCCTAAATGATGAAACCTTGGCTTTTAGGGTGCCTCGGTGTCGATGAGAGCCTAAATGATGTATGCTTAGGCTTTTAGGGTGCCTCGGCGTCAACAAACCCTAAATGATAAAAGCTTAGCTTTTAGGATGCCTCGGTGTTGACAAACCCTAAATGATGAGACCATGATCTTGTTCCTTGACAATAACCAACTTTTTGACCAAATTTTTTTCCTATTTAGAGCGAAACATGGCCCACAACGATGAGGCCGGCGGTTCGGGCGGCAAGCAATTCTGGGAGCTGTCCCAGGAGTTGGAGGAAGAACCTCACCGCTATGAGGATGCCGCGGAAGACACCGATCCTGACTACACAACCCCTAGTGGCGTCGGGGATGACACCACTGATGATGGCGCCGCGGATGCCACCACTGATGATGGCGTCGCACGCATAGATGGCAGCCAACCGAAGAGGCAACGGAAGGACTGGCGCCCGAACGTGCTCGGCACCGTCAGGGAGGAATTTACTGAAGTGAACTCCGACGGGCATCCGACGGCGCCCAAACACGTAGTCAAGGGGTACTCGATTCAGCTCGGGTGCATTCTCCGGAGCACCGCCTCGATCAACACCGAGAACCTAAGGCATAAGGACCGAGGGAATTTGCGCAGTCTCCTCTTCACGAAGCTGCACGAACGATACAAGTTCCCCGCTGAGTTCACAAACACATGCCTCTCGGGTAATAAAGTGAATGGTGCCGCCCTCACGACGATGAGCACGGCCCTGTCTACTTGGAAAAGCACGGTGAAGGCAATGATTGACAAAGGTGATAGTTATGAGAAGATCAAGGTGAAATATCCTTTGATGAGCGAAGATGACTACAAGGAGTTCAATATCAAGTGCGAGAGCCCCGCAACCTCTGAATCAAGTCAGTGGGGGAAAGAAATGCGGCAGTTGAACATAGGGGTCCACCAACTCGGTCCCGGCGGTTACAGAGTGGCGGAGCCTGTATGGGACAAGGAGGACGCGGAGCGTGCCGAGCAAGGCCTACCGCCCTGCTTCAAGAAATACAGTGACAAGCAGACCAGGAACTTTCTCAGGGCCCGGTACAAGGAGGACCCGGTAACAAAGGAGCTTACCACGGATCCGAAGACCAAGGAGCTTGAGCTTGTTCTGGTAAGGAATACACCCCCGCGTAATTAGCTCCATATGGTTGCATTCTAATTAATCCCCAATATTTCTAAATGGTTCACGTTCCTTCTGCAGGACAAAGAAAGCAGTAGCGCGGGGTCGTCTCAGAGCTCCCCTTTAGACACCCCTTTGAATAGGGCATTGAACGTAATGAAAAACAGGGATAAGCTCAATAAGCCAACGTCAGCTGGTCGTGTGGCCGGCAAAGGCTTGTCCACAAAATGGTCGTCATACTATGGCGCTGGTGGGCGAAAGGAGAAAAAGACCAGCTCGGAAAGCCAGTCGCACGAGGTTGAAGCACTCAAGGCGCAAGTGGCGTGGATTCCGGAGATGGTCCAAGAGCAAGTGCAACAACAACTGGGATCGACGCTTACCGGCATTATGCCTACCTTGATTCATGGGATAACGACGTGGATTGCGGGTGGCCAACAGGGGCCGCCCCCGATTCCCAGCTTCACGGCCAGAAACTCACACAACGCGCAGGCGGCGCCATTGGTGTCTCCGGCGGCGGCGGTATTGGTGTCTACGGCGGTGGCGCCATTGGTGTCTTCGGTGGCGGCGGTATTGGTGTCTTCGACGCCGGCATTGGAGCTTAATGCACCCGAGTGTACGCCGGCCGGCACCTCGCCAGCAAGCGGCCCCTCCGTCAGTTGCACGCCCGCCGTTGGAGGTGCCTCGACATTAGCCGAGCTCGACAGCATCACGGTCACTAAGCCTCTCGGCCGAGGACTTCATCTCCTTGCCTTTGACTAGGCATCCCTGACGCCCTACATGTTTTCGCAGGGCGCCGCCAATGTTCCTTGCACTCTCCTGCACTTCGTGGGCGGCGAGTTGGTCGATGTCGCCAAGGGCAGAATCGTTCAACCGGGCAACCCCGTGTTCCACGATAATCCGATGTCACCCACAATGTATAGGGTTGAAGTGGTTCGGGTGCTGCCAGGCTGCGACGAGTTGTTACCTCCGATTCGACCCGCTGGGGCTGACGAAGAAGATGAGATGACCCTCAGCGCCTGCGTAAGCTGGCCCCTACTTTGGCCGAAGAGCCAGATTCGTTTGGGGGCGGGGGACACCACCCCACAGACAAGACCGCCAGTCGTGCCGGCGCCAAGCCATGGCAAGAACGCCGCAACGCTACCGGACATGCCGGACATCCCTATGGCACAGGATCCGGACATGCATATGGCACAGGATCCGGACGACGACGACAACGACGATGGTACATTTACCAATGTCGATAAGTACTTTGCCGAACATGGGTACGGTGACAAGTTCTGCGGGCCTCCTTCTCAAGAACCCAAACAAGACGACCGCGATCTAGCTGGTACGGCGCAGAAACCCAATTGCAATAGGCGTCATCTGGCGTTCAGTTCTCAGGAGACGCCTCCAGCTGCCGCTTCACCGAGCCTCAGATAGCAGAGGTGCCAAATATTATCAGCCCTAACACGCTCAAGAAGGCGGTCTGTGAGCAGAACTCGGTCCCATTACAGCAGATCAAGAAGAAGGGCCGGAAACGGCCGACTAAAAAGGCCGCCGGTGCGAGCCATCCGGCACCGAGTACGATCCGTGCTCAGCTCAATGCTGCAACCAGTGCTATGCGGAGTCTGCACGACAGTGTTCTTTCTTTGGAGAAGCGGCGTCTCAGAGAGAATGATGTGGCATACCCGGTTTTTGTGGCCAAGGTGCCAGAGGGCAAGGGCTTTGTGGATGGCGCCATCGGGGGTACGATCGTCCTGCGGTTTGATGACATCTTTGCTATGTTCAACCTTCATCTGCTGCACTACACCTTCGTTCGGTTGTTTTCGCTGAGTATGGAGATGCGGATCATTAGAGACAAGACCCCGAACATCGTGATCGTCGACCCCTTCTACATGCGTGTCGAGCTCTTGAGCAGCACTGGGGACCGCCAAGTCACGAGTTCACACCTCGAAGACGTCATTCTGGCAAACCCAGATAAGGATAACTTCCTTGTGCCTTACTTTCCCGAGTAAGTCATCCCTTAACCGCCCCGTAACATATGATTTCTTAGATTTCGATCGTTCTTTTTTTTCTAACATTCCGTGTTCTGTGCAGTGACACACATTGCACACTCATCCTCTTAAGCCCGAAATATTCCATGGCCACGTATTTCGGCCCGAACCGTAACTCCAAGATAGACTACACAAATATCAAGAAAGTTCTTGATGATGTTCTCCCTGGCTACGCCAAATCTGGAGGCACCTTCATCAGGGCAGTTCGTAAGTACGGCAAGCACGTGTTCGCCCACAATACGACGTTCTGCTGCGTCAAGCAGCCGCCTGGCGGTCAGAAGGATGCCTACTACGCCCTCCATCACATGCGGGCGATCGTAAGGGACCATCATCACGTTCTGCTACCAAATAATCTCAAAGATTGGGCCGCGAGCTTGTCGGCAATCCAGGACGCGGACATCAGACAAGAATTCTTTCGCATCCAGTCGGAGTTTGCGAACATCATCCATCAAGATGTCCTTCATACATCGGGGCAGTTCTTCCTCAGATATCAACCGTCCAACATTGAGATAGACGGAATGCTACAAATGCAGGCTGACAACGCCTGCGATTTCATGACCATCACGACAGACGGCGGCTTCATCCACGCTCCTGTCCATGAGTCGAGTCGAAAGTAGTGATGTGTAGTTCTGAAACATTGGTTGGCTCATGTTGTAATTAAACTTTAATGAATTGTATGTCTCTTTGGTTTGGACAGTCGTTCAACTTAGATGTAATCGATGCTATTTATTAGTAGGACCATGAATCGTGCTATTAATGTCTTGCTTTTCTCTTCCGATCCTTTTGTTGCATACTTATATATTGCTTATGTATGTATTGTCTGTTGTTTGGCTTGTGCATAGAGATGCCGTCGTATGTCGTGTACAAGGGTAAGGTTTCCGGAGTCTACGATGACTGGGAGGAGTGTCAGAGACAGGTTCACCGTTTCAGCGGTAACAGTTACAAAGGGTACACCACTAGGGCGGAGGCCGAATCTAGATACGCCCGCTATCTAGCGGGAGAGAGGAGAGAGCGTTGGAGGAACCAGATGAAGACCAGTTTGATCGCGATGATGCTCATCGTGATGACCGCAGCTCTCTTCTATGTGATGGTAGTTTAGATGATTGATATCGACTTGTAATGTGAAGACAAACTCGATACTCGCGGTCTCGAGACTTGTAATGTTTTATCTTTGTTCGGTCTTTTGAATTCGGAGACTAATATGATGAATTGTATTTGGAGACTAATCTTCTATTGTATTCGATGAATCTGCTGTTGCTGTGTGCTACTGTCTATATTCTGTCAAATAATATATTTTGTAACCTGTGCAAAAATCAGAAAAGTAAAAAAACAAATATTCATACTAATGGCGCATCACCACAAGGTGCGCCATTAGTATGCCAAAGGATACTAATGGCGCATCAAGACAGAGTGCGCCATTAGTATGACAAAGCAGATGGTTACATATGGCACCCCGGGAGGCATACTAATGGCGCATGGTGTTACATACTAATGGCGCACTTCCTGGTGCGCCATTAGCATACCAGATACTAATGGCACACCAGTGGTGCGCCATTAGTAAAAAATTCTAGTGGCGTGATACTAATGGCGCACCGGTAGTGCGCCATTAGTAGGCAAAACCGGTGCGCCATTAGTAGGCCTTTTCCTAGTAGTGATATCACTTTTATTTTATTTGGCTATTTTCGAAATGTTATAAAAATATATTTAAGAATAAATATTTTATTATAAAGTCTGATGTATATTTACAAATATTTTCACGCAGCTTAAAAAAGTGTCCAACATATTTAATAAAATTTTCATGCTACTTAAAACATGTTTACACATTTATAAAATGTCCATGAAATTTTGAAAATGTTTGTAATGTTCCAAAATATGTTGACGCATTTAAAAGAAATTCATAACTTTATTAAATTTTTCAGGAAACCTAATAGATTTCTTGATAAATAATTCAAAAATGTTCTTGACATATAAACAAATGTTCATACCACGTAAAATATACGTTCATAACACTTTAAAAATGTTCACATGTTCTCGGCGGAGGCCGGAAAGAAGGTTCACTGGTGCGGATGCAGGAGGAGGCTGTCGTCGCCTGAGAAGAATAGGAGGTGGGGAACCAGAGGGGTTCCAAGAATGGTGGAAGTACGACAGTGGACGGAGGCCAGGGGGTGGGGCGGCAAGGCGGCGCGCGGTATCTCCCGCCAGACTCGGGATCTAGGAGCAGGCGGTCCGGCCAGCATCGTGTGGCGGTCCCGGGAGAAAAACTGCATTTGGGAAGAAGGATGAATAGGGCGATGGTTGGCAAAGAAGAAATGCAACTAATTAACCCCTCGGTTTAGATCCAACGGCTAGGAAGCATCATTCCAAATTGAGTAACATTGGAAAATCTTTCAGTTGAATAAATAGGCAATCCCTATCAACTGCCTAACAGTCGATGGGTACCTTTCCCCCTAAACATGGATGTGTAGTATCACTGCTTACATCCTACCCTCACATACCCCTATCAACGAGATGTGCGACTTAGTTAGTTGTCTCGCCAATTACCTAGCAGTCGATGTGCAACTCCCCCTCCCCCTACGTGGATGTGCAGTAGTCACTGTTGGCACCCTGCCTCGACTACGCTACTCTTGAGACGTGCTACTTCGTCTCCTGGCTCGGCCAACTACATAGCAACCCATGTGCAATTTTTCGCCCTACCATAGATATGTAGTTTTCACTACAGGCACCATGCCAACTACCATATCAGTGAACATGCAACTTCTACCACTAACAGGAAGTTGGCACATGTGGCACTAAATTTGCTTCCTGGAATGCTAAACTTTTGCAGGAAAAAAGTTTGTCGAGACATATCCATGCAGCTCATTGCGAGGAACCTGGAGGTGAAAACAAATCAAACTTCTGACACTCGGTTCGAAAGTTATAGAATTTAAAAATAATAATAAATGGTATTAAATGCACATACATGGTTGCATGTAGCTCCATGTGAACCATGCCCTCACACAAAAAAAACCTCTAGACCCCTCGTGCATGCAGCCCCATGGCCTCCATCCTACCGGCCCACAGCCCGCGGACCTTATATCAAATAGTTGGACCGATTGAGGCATTTCACTTTGTTGTCTAGCGTGTGCGCTCGATTATATCAAATAGTGCATCTGCATTTTCTGCCCATGGACGCCGATGTGGTGTGAAGCATTCCGCTGCCATCAATGAACATGGAGGATTTCTGGGGATGGAGCTGGGAGAGGTCGGGGGAGTTCACCGTGCGGTTAGCCTATCGGTTGCTCGTCCACAGGAAAAACAGAAGGGAGGCCTGGTTGAAAGGGAGAGCAGGCACGTTTAATTCAGCAATTGAGGAGAAAGCTTGGACAAAGACGTGGAAATATAAGTTGCCAGCAAAGGTCAAGGTTTTCGCATGGAGGCCATCTCACCAAAGTCTGCCTACAGCTGATGTTGCAAATCATCGACACATGTCAGTAACGAGCGGCTGCACTATCTGCGGTTGGTCGCCAGATTCATGGCGTCACTCCCTCCTAGAGTGCAGAATGATGTGTTGTGGGTGGGTGCTAGTTGATGAAAGCTTATATGACAGAATTCGAGACTGCAAGGAGTCAAACGCCAAGTGCTAGATGTTTGAATTACAAGACCTACTAACCGGGAAGGAGTACATTAAAGCTATTGTCACTTTATGCGTGATCTGGAAGGCTAGAGAGATGTTATCCATGAGGACATATATCAAATCCCCTTTGAAACTAATGGATTCATCACATGTTAACTGGTGGATTTGGAATTTGTCGAGGAGAAAGGAGACCCGAGGAGCAGCAAGAGTAGGAAGACTAGGGATCGGTGGATCCCTCCACCACAAGGTGCAGTAAAAATTAATGCCGATGGTGCATCTGTTACTCCACCCCGCACATTCTACTCGACGCTGTGCTGCAGGGACAAATGCAAGATCAGCCGAAGGAGTTTTTCTTGGTGCATATGTTCTGGTTATAGATAGCACACTAGACCCAGCATGCACAGAAGCAACAGCTTGCAGAGAAGGCCTATGTTTACTGCAAGATATTCACGCAAATACTATGGTTGTGGCATGGGACTGCGCTGGAGTTGTCCGAGAAATACAGGAAGAAAGCCGTGCTCTGAGTGCTTCTATCATCAAAGAAATCAGAACCATGATGCCTGCTGTAGGCAACATTTCCTTCTATGATGAAACGATAGATATGGTTGGCACTCCACAAAAAAATGCAAATAGGAAAAAGCTAAGAAATGAAGATGGGGTGGCAGTAGATAGTTCTCAAATGATCTGGCGGCCTCCTCGGCGGAGGACCGCCGTTCCCAATGAATCTACTAAGTTGGAACTGCCGGGGGGGACCCCCGGACAGTTCGTGATATCGCGGCTCTTGTGCAGTCGCATTCCCCCATGTTCGTGTTTTTGTGTGAAACAAGGCAAAAGGCAAGTAGAATGAAGAGGATTAGAGGTCGTCTGGGACTCCAAGGGTTTGAAGGAGTTGACAGTAATGGGCTTAGCGAAGGTCTGGCCCTGTATTGGCATAAGTCATACCAGGTTTTAGTCCTGGGGACTGACGATCGTTTCATTGACATCTCGGTTACACCACCTGGTGGTGACGAATGGAGATTAACGGTTGTTTATGGTGAGCCTCGAGTAGAGAACAGGGACCTGATGTGGTCTAAGCTACAAATGCTGAAGCAGGTGTCGGACCTGCCGTGGCTAGTTGTTGGTGACTTTAATGAGGCGTTGTGGAGTTTTGAACATATGTCTCTGAACCCCAGGCCTGAATCTCAGATGGCGGCCTTTCGAGATGTGCTCATGACGTGTGAATTGGTGGATATGGGCTTCATTGGAGTGCCTTACACTTATGATAATATGCGAGCAGCGGCTGCTAATGTACGTGTGCGCCTGGATCGTGCAGTTGCTACCAATGAATGGAGGAATTTATTTGCTTTCTCTTTGGTACATCACTTGGCGTCTCCTTGTTCGGATCATGTGCCTCTTCTCCTGAAACTTTCTGCTGAACAGGAGAACCCACGAGCAAAGGCAAGGAGATATGAGTTTTTTTGGGAACGAGATGCAGGGCTCCCGGACTTTATAAGGAATACATGGAATGACTTTGGCACTATGGAAAATCTGGGGAAAGTAAATGAGGCACTAAGATCTACCATGACAGCACTCAAAACATGGAGTAACCGGAGGTTTGGTAATGTCACTAGGGAGATTAATAAATCACGCTCTCAATTAGAAGAGCTGATGAGGATGAATGCTGACAGACAGGAGATACGAAGAGTATCTGACAAACTCAATGAACTGCTATATAAAGAAGAAATGTTATGGCTACAGCGCTCGCGGATAATGTGGCTCAAGGAAGGAGATAGGAACACAAAGTTTTTCCAGAGCAAGTCAGTATGGAGAGTAAGGAAAAATAAAATTAGAGAGCTGCATGATGATAATGGTACTATTTTTAAAGATGAAGATGTTATGGGTAACTTGGCCACTTCCTATTTTAAAAAAATGTACACAGCAGACCCGAGCCTAAATGTGGCTGAAGTTGTGGACTTGTTTCACACAATAATTACAGATGCAGATAATGAGAAACTTTGTGCAGAATTTTCAGAGAAGGAGATTTCGGACGCTCTTTTCCAGATTGGGCCGTTGAAGGCCCCGGGTCCGGATGGGTTTCCAGCGAGATTTTTCCAACGCAATTGGAGTGTGTTGAAGGAAAATATTGTCAAGGCAGTTAAGGAGTTTTTCAGTTCGGGTGTGATGCCAGAAGGGGTAAATGACACCTCTATTGTCTTAATTCCTAAAATTGCAAATCCCATAAAGCTTTCCCAGTTCAGACCCATTAGCTTATGTAACGTGATTTATAAGGTGGTGTCAAAGTGCCTAGTGAACAGGCTAAGGCCTTTGTTGGATGGTATTATCTCACCTGAGCAAAGTGCCTTTGTGTCTGGAAGGATGATAACGGATAATGCACTAATTGCCTTTGAGTGCATTCATCATATCAAGCAAGAAAAGGATCCAACAAGGAGCTTCTGTGCATACAAGCTGGACCTATCAAAACCATATGATCGGGTAGATTGGAACTTCTTGAGGCAAGTGATGCAAAAGCTGGGTTTTGATCATCGATGGATTGACTGGATTATGACTTGTGTCACATCGGTGAGATATTCGGTAAGATTTAATGGAACCCTCTTGGATTCATTTGCACCGTCGTGTGGACTACGGCAAGGTGATCCAATTTCCCCTTTCTTGTTTCTGTTTGTTGCTGATGGGCTTTCTGCAATCTTACGACAACGTGTTGATATGGGACTGATAGCGCCAGTGAAGATCTGCCGACGCGCCCCTGGTATATCTCACCTCCTGTTTGCGGATGACATGCTCCTTTTCTTTGAGGCTTCTAGAGCTCAAGCCATACAAGTTAAAGCTTGCCTTGATTTGTATGCAAAGACCACTGGCCAACTTTTGAACTATGATAAATGCTCGATTATGTTTGGAGAAATGTGCCCAGTTGATGCACAGGAGGATGTTCGGGAGGTTCTGAATGTAACTGTCACAGGATTTGAAGAGAAATATCTAGGGCTGCCAACCCCTAATGGGAGAATGAGAAAGGGTCGGTTTCAAAACCTTCAAGCACAACTTATGAAAAGATTAGTGCAACGGGGTGATGGGCATTTAGCACAACCAGGCAGAGAAACTCTCATCAAGTCCGTTGCGGAGGCACTCCCGGTCTTCATCATGGGAGTTTTCAAGCTGCCCTTTTCGGTCTGCGATGATCTTACGGAGATGGTTAGGAATTTTTATTGGGGAGCAAGCAAAGGGCAACGTAAAACACACTGGAAATCTTGGCAAAAGCTTTAGAGACCGAAGAGCAAAGGTGGCGCAGGATTCAGAGACTACCGCTTGTTTAACCAGGCGCTATTGGCCAAGCAAGCGTGGAGATTGTTGACTCGGCCTGAAAGTCTATGCGCCAGATTGCTTAAGAGCAAATACTATCCCAATGGTAAACTTGAGGATACGGTTTTCTCAGGGAATGCTTCTTCAACTTGGACTGCAATCAGTCATGGCCTTGATCTCCTTAAGAAGGGATTAATATGGAGAGTAGGGAATGGCAATAGTATCAGAATTTGGAGGGACCCCTGGATCCCTAGACCTTCCTCCTACAGACCTATATCAATTCAAGGTACTTGTAGATTAGATATGTGTCACAACTACTGCAACGCAATGGTGCATGGAATTATACTTTACTTCAAGAAGCATTTTTGCCATGCGATGTACAGGAAATCTTGAAAATAAGAGCTTCGCCTAGGCTCGAGGAGGATGTTCTGGCATGGGGCCCGACGAAAACTGGAGTATTTTCTGTGAAATCAGCATATGAGTTAGCATTTGAGGAAACATACAGAAGCACTGCGGAATCGTCAAGCGCTGCTCCGGATGGCCGTCGGGCTTGTTGGAAGCTCATTTGGAAAAGCATTGTGCCACCCACAGTCAAAAACTTTGCATGGCGTGTTGCGGTGAACTCCCTCCCAATGTGGCAAAACAAAAACAAGCGCAATTTAGAAACGGCTGGGACTTGTCCAATTTGTGAGAGGGAAGAGGAAGACACTTTCCATGCTCTTTGTAAGTGTCCTCTGGCAGTTCAGTTGTGGGAATGCATGGCAACCGTTTGGAGTCTACCAAACCGGGAGGAACTAAAGAACACAGGTACTGGATGGCTGCTGGAAGTGCTCCAACCACTTTCAGAGATAGAGAGGGGCATGTTGCTGATGTGTTTGTGGCGGGTGTGGCACAATCGAAATGAGATAACACACAACAAAGAACCACCTCCAATGGAGGCATCGAAAAGGTTTTTGATGGGATATTTGGACTCCTTGATATCGCTCAAATATTCAGATGATGAGCTTCTGAAAGGTAAATAGGTTGTTGCATATTGTTTGCCCGAACCGCAAGTGATACCATCTGTTGCTCACAACATCGCATGGGTTTTTCCTATGGAGGGTTGGTCAAAGCTCAAAGTTGATGGTTCTTGGTCTTTAGATGGGAAGGCAGGAGCTGGCATGGTCCTCCGTGACAGCAAGGGCCAGATCATATATACATCATGCAGGGAGCTCTTTTCATGCAGGAATGCATTGGAGTCTGAACTAAGTGCATGTATGGAGGGTCTTTCACTAGCAATTAGAGAACGGAGCTACCTATTCAGGTCGAAATGGACTCACGGGAGGCCTTGAACATGATCACAAATGATTTGCCTGATAGGTCACTGTTCTCATCATTGGTAAAGGAAATCAAGCACCTGAGGAGTCTTCGTAATACTAATTTCAAGTATGTTCATCGTAGTCAAAATAATGTTAATGATTTTTTGGCAAATTTTGCTAGAACAAAGAGTAGAACAGTAGTGTGGCTTAGCTCTGGTTTATCAGAGATCATTGAACTTTGTAATGCCGACTGTGGACTTACCACTTGAGTAATACAAAGTTTAAACCGCAAAAAAAAAGACGTGAGGCTAATATGAATGCTCATAGTATTGGTAGGAATTCTCTAGCATTTGCGCCAGGATGCTATGTCTGGCTGATTGAGCCTCCGGGCTATGTAAATCTCAAAATTAATTAATAAAGCTCGGATGATTTCGCTCAAAAAAAAATCAAATAGTGCATCTGCACTTTGTAGCATTTAGGATTTTTAGATGGCTATATGAAAACAAATGCATCGATAACTCGAGACTAAGGCTTACATAGACAGACGGATCATAACATGCGTATTATATATGCATGCCAGCATACGTATCACATGCATGTACTAGAGTAGTACTAGTAACGTAGACCCGTAGTAACGTTCAGCTGGACCAGAGCTTGAGCGACAAGTCCATCTCCACCTCCGGTGCGGCGGCTGCCTCCCAGTTGTCCCACTCGGAGGACCAAGCCCAGTCCGCCAGCACAGGCGCGACCGCGGCCGCCCGGAGGTCCCCGCCGGCGTGGAGCCAATAGTGGATTTGGATGGCCGGGGGGGAGGAGGGGGCGACTATGACTCGGCGCCGTTCTCGCTTATGCGTGTTCTGGCCGCCGAGCGCATACCCGTTGAAGAACTTGCGGCGGCAGTAGTTGCACGAAAAGTCCGGCTCCCGGCCGGCGGTGAGCAATGACCGGCGCGGAGACCTCTTGGGTGGGCCTGGGCGGGGGTCGAGGCCGCCGAACACGCCGCCGTGCTGCCGCGCGTTGTTCTCCATGGGGCCGGGGCTAGAGTGACCGAGCGAGTGTGTGGAAGATGGAAGCGGCAACGAAGGGTCGATGCACGATGCAGTGCACTATCATGCGTGCATACATGCACGGAACTATATAGATTGAGATGAACGTACGACTTGGCATGCACATCCGTCCATGTCATGAGCTGTTTCTGTAGCACGGTGGTGCCACGACATGGCTCGAGCTAGTGTGTGCATGCAGCACTCAACCCAAACGAAACATCCATGGCATTATCATATGATGTGAGCAATCATTAGCTATAACAGGCTTGTACCCTCGCGAAAAAGAAAAGCTATCGTAACAAACTTGTAAAGAAGGTGGGCCAGCGTGCCAGCTAGTGGTGGGTACAGAAAGCCAGCAGACCGCCTTTTTAAAAAAAAGAAGGTTTATCGTAGCCTCTGTATTAGAACGATGCATACAGCCAGCAGACCGTTTATGTGCCGAAAACGTATGCACCCAGAGTGAGTGCCGGGTGACGACCGGCGAAGAGAAAATGTACGCACGCTCCGGACCGAAAATACGGATGCATCGACGTCGATGGACATGCATGCATGCAGGCCAGTCACATCAGTGTACAAAGCCACACCTAATTCAGACAGCATAAAACACGGAAAAGTTAAATGGCACACTCAACTCATGCATCTGTTCCGAGCACAAGGCCCAAATAATCCGCCCCATTGCATCCATGCGTCTAGAAGGTCTAAAAAAAGGAAAAACCTACCCATCAACATATGTTCACAAAAATCTATTGTATTGTTTTTTTAAGGGATATTGTATTGTTGGCAGCCACGTCACCCAAACTAACTAATGGCCGGTAGTCTGCTCCATTGTAGTTCCCTTGAGACGTTGTGAGCGCTTGGTGTGCATGGCTAGCGCCTTTTTGTTTGAACGCTCTTTACTTCTTCGCTACTGCTATAGCGACTTCTCATATAGTACTACCTCGGTACCAAAGTATAAGACGTTAACTGCAAAAATGTCTTATATTTTGGTACGGAGGGAGTGGTGGTTTCTTGAAAGAAAAAAATGCATGTTAGTGTGGTGACAGTATTGTGGTGCCCTTCACTTGACTAAAGAGTAGAGTAATTGGGGTGGGAACTATCCCTTAACTTCCTCCTGACGACCCCTCAAAAAAAAAAACTTCCTCCTGACGAAAAGTCTGTTTCTTGATTAGAACTTTTGGCCTAATTAGTTTGTTTCCTTGACAACATCCGCGAATCCAGGGCTCAGCCAAAGATGCATGCGTGGCTCTGATCGATGAGCATGCATGGCGCCTTCCGTTGGATTTCTCTTTAGCGGCTTCTTATACGCATGAGAAAGTTCATTATCTTACCTGTGGATCGAATCCATCGCTCGCCTAAGTTTGGCGTTCATGCATATACCCACTAATATGCCAATTAATGGAGAAGCTAACTAAGTTGATGTTAGCAAAACGAGTAGCGATACGATGCAAATGTGACGGGTGTATATCTTTGGATGTATTCCTTTTTTCGGAAATTCAAGTTTGAGTTCGAGCTCATATGCCCCTCCATGAACTGTAAAATCTAAATGAATAGTAACAAAGGTTAAAATTCTCAATTTATTTTTACAATGTACACGTTTTTTCGTCTGTTCTAATTATAAGTATTTATTTCGCGATGAAAAGACGTGTGTGGTGAAGCAAGAAAAGGTTGCTGTTAGCGTCCAACTCGATCTAGCCCACACTCTACTTACGTTCTGAACGTTTATGCGCACATGGGTCAACATTCAGTGGAGAGCTCACTCCATCCCAAAAGCCCGGACTGAAAGGAGGAGGGATACTCTCCCTTATAAGTTGGTCATGGCCTCCTTCCGTAAGCGAGGTGGGACTAAACCAAGCCAGCTTTGACGATGTTGGCTCTGATACCAGATGTTAGCGTCCAACTCGATCTAGCCCACACTCTACTTACGTTCTGGACGTTTATGCGCACATGGGCCAACATTCAGTGGAGAGCCCACTCCATCCCAAAAGCCCGGACTGAAAGGAGGAGGGATACTCTCCCTTATAAGTTGGTCATGGCCTCCTCCCGTAAGCGAGGTGGGACTAAATCAAGCCAGCCTCCACTGATGGACAGCAGCCCTAACAGTTGCTCTAAAATGCTTTTGAAGGACACTTATTTTCTCAAATCACCACACATATTCTTCCTTCACAAAAAATAGCCTGGAGTTAGAAGACAAGAATTTGTTTGTTGCTTACATTTTCTAGATTTAGTTGATTTTTCTTTACCTTTTTTTCTGCCTTACTGTTCACCCAAAGCATATGAACTCTTCCACACAAAAAAGAGAGAACATAAAAACTATTTTTTTTGAATTACTGACTTTAAACGTACGCTGCATTTTCGGTACGAGCTTCCTAAATATTGAAATCGATCATGAAGAGAAACACGACACATTAATTAATTCCTGCAGTTCAAGGTGCTATCTCCCTGTCGCAGATCGGCCCACGGTTCCTCTAGCATGGAGGATGGAAAGATCAAGTGAGTACTGGCTTCCACAATTTAAAATTCCAACATCGCACCCATAATGTTAAAATGGCAAATCAAGGCGTGCAAGTTTTTTTTTTTGAGGTAATCAAGGCGTGCAAGTGTGGGTCCAGTGGCGGAGCTCGGCCAAAATGTTGAGGGGCTGGTCTGGGACGGGGGGTGCCTGCCAGAGCAAGATTTGAGCCTATTTCACTGCTTATACGGGCCAATTACTAAGGGATTATCATTAAAAAATCATCTGGGCTGATGGGCTGCGGAGTGGCGGCCAGAACAAAGATTTCAGCCAATTTCACTGCTTATATGGGCCAATTACTAAGGCTTCTGGGCTGGTGGTCTAGAGGGCGGCGGCCCAAGTTGGCCTTCACTAAGATCGGGTACTCCTGTTTCTCAGAAAAAACATGTGTAGGACCCCTAAAAAACCATCTTCGTACGAATCCACACCATGTATGTTTTCGCGAAACTATGCAAATTTGGCTTGTGCAGGGAAGATGACATACAGCAGCGTAGGTGATCTTGTCTGGTATGTTTGCCTTGTGTCCAAAGTGGACCCTACTAGAATTTTGGTGAAGGCAGAATTGTTTTCGTTTGGATGGCTGCTAAAATTCAACACTCTTTTTGCCAACTCTAGTCCATTTTCCTCATTTATAACAAGGGGGGCACGTATGCGTACAGGTACAGCTGTTGAACAATAACTGGTTAAATTAGCTGGCATGCGAATGGGCACCTTTATTTAGCTTCAATTCCAGACATCACAAACAATCGATGAATCGTCATCCTCCGTTCCACAAATAATACTACAGCAGTACCTAGCTGGAGTTTCCTATACAACAACAAAAAATCCCACTACTATAGCTACTATATATATATGCTCCATACAGACCTGAAAAACGGGCGCCAATCATATTCGAAATCGGAGCCGCATTTCTCATGTTCGGTCCATCATTTCGCTAGATTTCCTAAGTGGTGTTGAATGAATCATTCTTCCGTTTCTGCAATTGTTACCAGACGTCTCTCAGGTATCTCCCTTCCGTCTGAAGGTTTTTCACGTAGCTCTCCGTCTTGGAGCTGTCCAGAGAGCCCTGCAATGAAAAGCAAACGACCCGTCAGTTCAGGGAACCAACAGGAACTCCCCCAGACCGAAATGGATGTGTGTTGCGTCACCTGTTCCTGAACTATTGTGTGCAGGGCGCGGTGCACGTCTCTTGCCATGCCCTTGGCGTCACCGCAGACATACACATAGCCGCCCTGGGAAACAATGCTCCACAGCTCTGCAGCCTGCGAAGATTGTTTACACGTGCATGGTCAAGCAAGGAAAACAAAGGATTATTTGTACCAAATCAACGACAGGACATGTATAAACAGGTTACCTTCTCTGCCATTTTGTGTTGGACGTACTCTTTTGTAGGACCCTCACGAGAAAAGGCGACAACCAACTCAGACAGGGCTCCGGATTCGGCAAAATTGTTCAGCTCATCCTCGTATATGAAGTCCTGTAGAAAAGAAATTTTGGTCAGGCAATTTCCAAACAAGTTAGATAGTGTTTTTAATCAGCCCATGAGATCCTTTACTAGATGTATAAAACACAAATGCAGAAAAGTTTCCTGACAGGCGCCAAGGAGCTAAGAGGCATAGAATAATATTTGGGCAGATATATGTAAGAATCTGCCATGCCATATTTACTATGGATGACCTGCATGCTGGCGGGGTTCACAAATCATGACAGTTCCTTACAATAACAGTAGATGAAGCTAAATAGCAGGGGTCATTACCATCTGGCGGTTTCTGCACCCGAAGAAGAGGATGGCACAGCCCAGTTCTACCCCAGACTCTTTTAAAGCTAATCTTTCCTGTCAATGCCAAATGGATTCGATATGAATGTTAACATACTAAAGAGTGACAAAGCTTGAAGCACAATGCAAGAGAAACCAAAAGGGGAAGACAAAACAAACCTGTAAGAAACCCCTGAAAGGTGCAAGGCCAGTCCCAGGGCCTACCATTATAATAGGCACTGTGGGATCAGCAGGCAATTTGAAGTTTGACTGCCTCACAAAAATTGGAGCCCAGCTACATTCTTGGCTCTCTTCCGAGGGAGTTGAATTCTGCGTGTAGCCACGTAGGATCATAAGACAAACGTTTACTAGACGCAAGATGGTCACTGGCAGATATTTCAAATGATTTTAAAAAATACTTGGCTACATAGAACATACGAATCATTATGATTTTAAAATGACTGCACACACATCTCAAAGTACAAATGTTTGCGTGACCACCTATATAAGACAAGAGATACAAAAATATGTAGTGAGAACTCGTATCATACTGTTGAGTAAAAGACCTACAATGTGATTCTAATTCGAAGGCAGTAGTGCAAGGTTGTGTCATTGATCGAAATGAGCTACATGGTATCATCCATTTAATTAATTTACATGGCCACAGAGGGGAAGCTCACGATGAAAATGTGAGAATGATTAATAGCAGATGATTACGTTGACCTATAAACATACAAAGCAAGGCCAGCAGACTGAACTAGAAATTTCAGTCAAACATCATTAAACCTGGGGAAATATGTGTGATTTAAGGAGTTCTCAAGGGAAAAATAATGGAAGTTGCCTCGACATGTTCAGGATAGATTCAGCAAATGGGGGTTGAGTCCAAACATCAAAGTGAGCAATAGGGGACAAATTCAATTATCATGCCAAAGGTCAAAAAGTTTCCATGCTTGTAACCATATTATAGGAACAAAGTTCTGCCCTGTGACCATGAAGAGACAGGAGTATACCTTCATCCAAGTAGAACAAACTCCTTTATGGATCCTTCCAGTTGGGGTTTGCCCATGAACTAGTGAACATGTTACATGAATTCTTGTAGGTGCCATTCTGCAACGATACGATATCATGAAACTTGACTGACTAATCAATTTGTTTATGTAACATAGGGAACTATTTCAAAGACAAGATACCTTGGTGAGGAAGATATTGAGTAGTATCTCGGCTGAAGGCGAGGAGCAATAGCTGCAAAGAAGACACCAAGCGGAGGCTTTGCCGATGGAAACTCCGAAATAACTTCCAAGAGACTTCTTTGACTAGCGATTATCCACTGAGAATACTCCTTCTGACCAATGAAATTCATGTGAGAAAGATGACAGCATTATTGGAGAGTATGAATTTATCCTAGATTATAAACCAACCTTTCCAGCAGGAGATGCTAGATGTCTGAGCCGCTCGGCCTCTTTGGGGTCAGATGCATGAGCAGCCAAAGCAAGTAAAACACTCTGCAGCAACCCATCAGAAAATATTTATGAATACAAACATATGATGCAGCGAGAGAACAAATACGCAGAAACAAAATATTCACCTTTTTAGGTGAATTCAACAGATCGGCATATCTGGCAAGTGCAACCCTCACAGTACAGGGAGATGGGAAAGGAGGTGGCAAAGAGCCCCCAAAAAGTGGAGTGCCATCCTCTTGGTCAGCATAAATTGAGAAATAAGTATCTGGTGAATAATCTAATAGCTTTTCTGCCTCCTCTACAGTCTCAATTGAATTTTCTGCGTACACACCAACATGATCTCCAGTCTCATATCTGGAATGAAAATTAGGAATAATCAGCTGTCTAAAGACCAATCACATAAACTGGTTATCACCTCCTATTCTCAAAAACTGACAGAGCTAGATCCTTCAATATGCTTACGTGAGGCTAGTTCCTGCAATATCAAACTCCAAATGAATGCAGGACCGGTCGGAAGCTGGTGTGTGAAGCTCCCGTCGCACAGCCACATTTGCCCTGGAAAAGAAGTGTGGTCAGAGTTCACTCATAATAATTAAAAAAATGGGTCTAGTCACATAAAAGCAAGAAGGGCATACCTGCAAGGATGTTGACTGTCATAGACAACATGACCATTGCTAAGACTGAAAGACTTGTTGATATGTGTGGCATCCTCTGGTTTGGTAAGCACAATTCTATATTGTGGAATAGCGGCCGTGTAAGGAGATTGTGCTGCTGAAGAATTATCTTCAACGCGGAGCAGTTTGTCCAATTCTGGCCACAGCAGTTCCTTCCTGTAGTCCAAGCAACAAACCATTAGCTTCCGATTTGTAAGACTCTCAAGGTCTAAAGTTGAGATCAAGGTATGTGCAGAAACAGGACCACCATGCACAAGCCGATAAAATGAAAGGCTACCAACTGTCCTGATTTGGAAAGTTCAGATCGAGGTTAAGCTCGTTGCCGTACATACCAGGCGTTGAAGTCATCCTCAATGCATTGATCGTCATCTCCAAGGCCAACAGGAACTATGCGCTTTCCACCTGGAGAAACATCATGGACAGAAGTTAACCACTAGCAGATGACAAAGGCGACAACAAAACTAGGAAAAAACGTGTAATGATGGAGTCATGTTGCAGATGATTCACAACATCTAACTCAAAACTAATCATACATGGCAAAACAATTACAGGCCTATCTAGTTATATAATTTCTCAAAAGAGCACTGTGTCATAATATTGAAATGTAGGTGAACTGAGCTACGATAAATTGAATTGGTCATTCATTCTGTTTTTTGTTTACCTTGTTCAGCGAGGAGCTGATCAACCTCCTTTCCGACCTTCAGTTTGGAAACATTTGAAAGCAAAAGCACAGAGTAAGTTTACATGTAAGAGTGCATGTATGCCTCAGATCAATAGAGGGCAAGGGGGCAGACCTTGTTGAAATGCTCGTACTGCCTATTCCCAAGAGCAAACACCCCGAACTTGAGGTTGCTCAACCACTCACCCCTCTCGTTCCCCTGTAGTCGGACCAAACAAAGCAGCCATCAATACCAACCGTGAGAAAATGCACATTCGGAGCTGCACCACCAGAAAGTACGTGTAATCAAACGGACCTCAGAGAACCATTTGTAGAATCTGGCCGCATTGTCGGTTGGCTCACCATCCCCGTACCTACAACAGCGACAAGGACGCCCATCAGCAATTTTGCTTTTTAGATTAGACAAAAAAAAGGGGGTTGCCCTCAGCTTTAGCAAGTGCTGGTTTGATTAGCAATTGTCTGGAGCAAACAAATATTCATTACTTCCTTGCTTAACACGTGTAGAGTAATTTATTAAGCAAGCAAATCCACTAGTGCTGTAACGAAGTCAGTAAGAGTTGCAGATGGAAACCGGTGATCCTTACGTTGCGAGGAAGAAGAAGGCGATGTTCTCCTTCTTGAGCTTCTCCTCGTACTCGTCGTCCTCGGCGGCGTAATCATCCTGAATCCCAACAAATCAAACGTACTATGAGAGGAGGGGAGGAGGGGAGGGGCTTTAAGAAGAAGCAGCGTCGGGGGCGAGGTTAAGATAAGAGATCGTACCAGATCGAGCACCTTGAAGACGGCCTTGTCGTACCTGGCCTTGGCCTCCTCCGCGAGCGCCTAGCATAGCAGAGCAGGGAGGTCAGATTGTTGCACGGGAGGGGGGAGGAGGCATCAGTGCTGAGAGGGACGAGCGAGCGTACCTTGGCGAAGCCCTCGGCGGTGCCGGTCTGGGTGCCGAAGAAGAGGGCGACCCGCTGGCGGCCGTCGTCGGGGTCGGGCTCCTGGTCCTTCTTGGCGGCGAGGGGCTTGGCCGCGGCGGCCTGCCGGGCGAGCGGCGCGGCGGAGGAGGAGGAGCGGCGGAAGAGGAGCGCGACGCCGCAGCCGACGAGCACGGCGAGGGAGGTGGCGAGCAGCGCGAGCAGGCGGCGGTTCTGGCCCCCGTCGTCCTGGGCGGCCGCCGGGGCCCGGCCGGTCAGCAGTGCCGCCAGCAGGTCCAGCGCCGAGTCCCTCATCCCCGGGGCGGAGTCCATGGCGGCGGCGGATTGGCGGAGGGGGGAGGGGGCGGTGCGCGCGCGCTACGCGTTCGTTCGATGGGATCGAGGCGTGCGGGCGGGCGGGGCAGAGAGGCTCGGCGCGTGCGTGTACGAGTACTAGTGGTGGATGTAGGCGATTTGTGTTTGTTGTCGCGTCAAAACGGGTGGAGGTTTTAAGCCCGGAAAAGGAAGGGCGGGGTTGGTGGTGCGGGGCGACCCACTCAACTCCGGTCTGGTTTGCGGTGCGGCGCGGTGACACGCGCGGCCGCGGCCGGCCGCAGGTTCGGACCGGGCGCTGGAAACTTCCCCACCTACCTACCTCTACGGTGCACCCCCTTTTTTTTTCCTTTGACTTGATGATGAAGGCGAGGCATTCCCACCTACTCTCGCGGTCGCAGCGGGGGAGCCTGGCTCTCACGGATGAACGAACGGTTCAGCGTCGCCTTCTTGACCGTGGAATGAGTTGTCTGCCTATACGTTGACACGCTCTTTTCCTCTGGTCACGGACGCTCGGGGCCTCATACCAAAGTACACCGTCAAATGGTACTACATCTACATTACCGAAAGATAAAAACAGGGGCACTACACACCGTATCTACTGCCACTATAAAAGGAGAGAGGACGGAGAACCAAGTCATCTTATCCATTGAAGCATATGATCTGATGGTCTAAATCACTCCAACATATCAAACATGTTTTACACTTTAATTACCCACCCTGCCACTCCTAAACTCCTCCACCTCTTCTGAGAAAAACTGCTTAGGGCGCGCTTGGATTGGATGTTGAATACACCGGTATTTAACTTACAGGTGTAATTTACCGAGCTGCGAAGGAGTTTCGGCTGGAAATGAAACGGCCGACGGAGGTCCGTATATTTTTTACAAGGGTATTTGAGTGGAAACGACAATCCAAACATGCCCTTAGACTGATCGCACGCACGCCGCGCACCACTTCCTCCTCGCACGTTCGCATGCACAAGAGCGCTCCATCCCCAACCTCCCTCCTCTCCCGATCGGCGCCTCACCTCCCCGTCCCCGCATCCCCGGTGCCAAGCCGCCCTCCCTGCACCCGCATCGCCGCCCCTAGCATGTCGTCCGCTCCGCACGCATACCACCGATGACCCTGACCGTCGTGAACCCGATCTGGCCGGGCATCCAGGGGAACGCCGGCAGTGAGGTCCTGGAGGGGGGCGGCTTCTTCCTCCCGTCGCTCTCCCACCGCTCCTTCCCGGCGCCCACCCACGCCTGGTCCAGCCGCATCTGGGCGCGCACCGGCTGCGCGACAGGCGACTGCGGCGGGCGGCTCCAGTTCTCCACCGCAGGTCTCCCTCCACCACGGCGGCAACGAGCAATCGTCCTACGGGGTGAGCGTGGTGGACGGCTTCAACGTGGGCCTCTCCGTGACCCCGCACAAGGGCCGCGACAACTGCCCCGTCTTGGCCTGCTGCAAGGACCTGACCCAGAGCTGCCCGGGCGAGCTGCCTGTGCGTACATGATGTTCATCCTCGGCTTGTCACACACGCAATCTTCTCGGCTTAATTCCATCTCTTCCCCAATTGGAAACAAATCAGCCTGAGACTCGGCCTTGCCAAGGTCGAGAACGCCTCACAGATATGTATGAGGACGTCTAATCGAGATTTCCGGCTGCAGGGCGCAATTAGTGGAAGAAGGTATTACGATTTTCCAGATTGTGATTAATCGCTTCTCAACTCAAAAATTCCCTCTTCTATAGTCTTGTGAGATCGTTCATTCATTCATAAAGATCATCCTCATACATATCTCTTTCTCACTCTGATTTCATGTTTTGATTGGGATTCGAAAAGAGGAACTGAGAGCATGTTCGTGACTTGTAAGCAGCAACAAAATTTAGCAATTTATATTTTTCTAGCCATCCAAATATCTTGCTCCATACCTTTCTTAGAATTTTTTTATTTGATCAGCAGTGTTCTTAATTACTTGTACCCTATATATTTGTGTGCTAATTAGCAAGATTGTTAGTATATCCATCTGGTAATGAGAATGAAAACTGGCATATGACTTGACTGAGGCCTCGAAAGGAGCATAAACAATTTGTTAGAATACAGACGAATACTTCTACTGCTAGGAATTCAGAACAACTAGCTTAGTTACTGCTGAGGAACAACCTAATGAAAAATTATAGGATGACAATATATTGAGTAAGCACAAAACTGTTACTTATTCACCTAATAAAAAACATGCCAATTGACTGCAACTTTTACTGTGAATGTTTATGAACCCACTTTTCTGAATAACTAAGATGATAAGGCAACAAAATTATAATGTATCGAGTATTTATTTGCAACTGAAATAGAAAAAAAAAACAGCATATGTTTATGTGGCCTTAGGGGTTAGGGCCCCTTTTTGTTGTCTTTCCCCAGGCCCCTAAATTCTCAGGACCGGCCCTGGCTCCAAGTCCGTGGCCGACCTGGTTACCACCGTCCGGATGTTCAAGGTGGTCGTCCCAAGAGCTCTAAGGTGTGGCCGCCACACCATCGGCTGATCCACAACGGCCAAATCTTGTAGAATGAGAACATCCTAGCCCGATACGGTGCGTGCTTTCTTATTATGCCATGACCAGTTTGATCAGTCACGCGCATGAGCTTTTCTATGAGGCCACGCTATTTGAAATTCCAAAAAGAGCACGTCTTGTTTGTTATACTACATTTCTAGGCATCCGTACAACCTGGAGGAGCTTTGTCTTTCTGTACCGGAACATCTATGGTGTGCTTTTGTCTAAAATCCGTTAACAAGTAGAGCAATGGTCGGCCCTGCATTAGCATATGTAAGGAATTTTAGATGGTAATACTTTTACCACACAGACAACCTGAAATTCAATGGCTAATAATTGACTAATATCATGCGAGGTTCTAATATGTCAATGACTAATATACTCTAGAGAACTTATGTCCATGAGTATCCATCAGTATTTCCAGTGTATTGCTAAATTTTCTTAGTGTGGACTTGCCACCTTTTACCTTCAAGATCCCTGTAATTTTTTAAGATGACTTTTGACAGTTAACTGGAGATGTTCCGTCATTCAAACATGTTGATGGCCAAGCAAAATATTCAGGTATACTGGAAACATCCGTAGCTATACGCATATACCTTAGTGGCACACTTTACTGTAGTAGTATGTTTATATGCAAAAGAATTAAAAGCTGATATACCCAGGCTATCCTAATTCATGCATGTTTGTGCCTTCCAGGTGATGTGCCCAACATGCTTCTGCACGAGAGTTTGCTATGGGAAGTAAGCATGAGGTGTGCCTGCTGGTTATGCAAAAAAATAGATGTGTCTAACAATTGCATTCTACTTTTGTGGTAAAGCCTGAATAAGTATTTGCTGTATACTCTAAACACTTACAGCAAGATGAAGCTGGCACAGTGAGGTATTTGAACAAGATTCATAAGGATCATCTACTACTCATGCAAGAGCAAGTCAACATCCATCTCACTTGCATGCCTGCAGGCTAGAGACGGGTCACATTTGGTCGCACATGGGAGTTGTTCTTGTGAACGTGGGTGATGAGATTGACACAAAGCTGCCGAGGAAGGAGCGGGTGACATTTGTTTCTAAAGGGTATCGAGTTTCATATGTTTTTATCTCCTTTGTTATTCTGATTACGAGTCGCATTACCAATCATTCAACAATTATAGTTTGATATTTTAGTTCCATCTCAATCATTCATTTATGCCTGATCAGCCATGAACGTGCAACTACATTAAAGTTTGCATTAAAATTTTGTTTGCAAATAGAGGTCAGCGAAGCCTTTTCTTGGCCCAGACAGACCTGCACCGCCCGCCCACCCGACAGGAGCTATAACTATTCTACATATTTAGGAGACATTTAATATTTTGTGCGGCGTGCAGGCTATTCATTTAGGACATGATTTCCTTTCAAAAGGTATATATTTTGGCCAGATTTTTTTACACTGAGAGACTTAAATTCTCTGGATATATCTCACTTTGGGGTTTGTATTTTGCTATCCTCAACCATGATAATTAATGGTATATTCTGTGGCATAGAGATTATGCCTCCTGTATGTAGTGACGCAAAGGACCCGTGTGCACGCGTCACATAGAGGAGGCGGCTGATAGCAGGCAAGCGTTTCCCAAATATCATATTATAGTACTAGCTTTCTAGAATTAAATGGAACTACATATTGTTTTCAACTTCTAAGCAATGTATTTATATGCCTATTTGACAGATTACCCTTTAATCTGAATCACAAGAAACGGAGAGTATACAGAGAGTGCGTGGGAGAAATTTACGTGCCATCATGAGGAAAGAGGGAACAACCTACGGTAGTATGTTATACTGACCGGTCTAAATTGTAGTTCTATTTTCTTTTTCAACCAGATTTTTTTTCTTGGGATCAATATATGTTGTATACTGAAATCATGTTGTATTAAGAAGTATCATGACAAAATTATCTTCTCTAATTACTTGTTATGTTTGACAATGGGATGTTGGGGGATTAATCAGTAGATTCAATGTTCTTATTTTACAAACTATCGGAGACCTAATGGATGGAACATATATATTATGTATTTACGCAGCAACATGACTCCACCCTCTGCTGTTCTATTTTAAAAATACATCTTAAGTGATAATTAATTTGTTGTCCCGCAAAGCAATTTTACGGGCCCGGTTGAGTCATTTTGCAAGTTTTTGTTTGAAATTGTACCGGCGCTGCAAGTTTATGTCTTAATAGTGCAATTAACTCTTTTTTTTATGCCTGATGTATAAGTACAAATTTGTTATATTTTAATATTTCATGATTTTGACAACCTGAGTAACCATCATTGGTATCCACTTTCAAGAATTACTAGCATTGGTACCTGATGCCTCATCTTGTTGCAGTGCTGATTCTATATCTCGAGCAAAGCAGATTCTTACCTCGATACCTGCAAGAGCAAGAGAAGCATACAACATAGCCAGGTAATCGTGTCATTCGCAGATCATTGGTGACAAAGGCATATTTTCTTTAAAGGTGCCTCTGTTCTGATTATGTGTCGCGGGATTATATATTGGGGGCACTAGCTAGCAAAACAGTAATTCTTGTAACCCATCAAGTCGGGTTCATACCAGCTGCTGACTTCATACTTGTAATAACATTATCCTTACAATCGAAGCACTACTTTTTAGAGGCTAATGCACATGGTATATATGCTGTTTCAAATTTATCAGCAAGTTAAGTTGTTCAATTCGATGTGTTGTTTATCATGTTTCCTGATGAGAATAATACAACAGATTCTGCATGAAAGTTTTGCCATCTTCTGTAATATTTGTCATTAGAATGTTCATGGGATAATGGGCCCTTGGTCTCTCATTTGTGCTTTATTTTTCTCATGGCACATGCTCAAGGATGGTCATATCGTCCAAGATGGAAAATATGAGGATCTTCTCCAAGCTGGAACTGAGCTCAATGCACCAAGAACAAAATCAATTGAAGCAACACTTCATGTATAATGTATTGTGAACCTTGGATTGAGCTCATGTGTGTGGTTTATGTATTGTGAGCCTTGGATTGAGGTCATGTGTGAGGCTAATGTATTGTGAGCCTTTTACTTTGTAATATGTGATAATGATGTGACAGGCTCATGGATTGTGGACACCAAATTTATGTGGCAATTCTGTAATGTGGAGTACCCATGATGACATGACAATGCCTAAATGATGCCAATTTTTCTGTCTAATATACTACTGATAATTCTGGCGAAGTTTTACATAGATTTGAAAATACATTTAAATTTAATTCATCCCATTTTTTGTCAAATTTTGACAAAAAATGAAAAATTTCAGAACAATTTGAAATTTCTGTAAAATCAAAAATAATTGTGTATTTTTGGCTCTATGCATATGATGCTACTTGAAAATATTTTCTTGATTTGTAATATTTTTTAGTGCAACCAAACCATCTTTCTATGTATGTTATTCTCACATATATTTGTATATTAAAATTAGTTGAGACGTGAGTTGCACGTGCAAGCTTACTAGTGACACCTAAAATCCACAACGGCATCCTCAGAAGGTGGAAAGTCACCGTCTTCGAATCCAAGACAAACAAAGGTCTTCACTCGAAACCCTGACGAAGAGAGAAAAACCACAACAACACCCTCAAAAGTAGCGCGACACCTTGGGTTTATTGCGCGGGGCTTTCACTCGACATCTCACTCATGCTGCCACGATGCACCCAAAAACGGCATGGCTAGCACATGCCACCAGATCTCGATCTGGGCGTCGCCACTGCCCGTGACAGAGAACAAGCCCGAGCCAGCCGTCGGTACACCCCTTGCCGCAAAAGATCAAGAGACATAGCCATTGCCGCCACCATGATGCCTTCCAGGGACCCAAACATGCGGACCACCATCCGGGGTCGCCGTCCCGACGTCCATGCTCATAGACACCGCCAATCATCCACGTCACAACCACGCAAAAACACAGTAGAAGGAGTGAAAGGCACCTCCTTCCACTCCTAGCCCGACATCAACCATCGAGTTTGGGTCGACTTCACAATAGGAGCCACCCACACCTGCGTCTGTACCAGTGGATCAAGGGTACAACCCTGTGATTGTCAACGACCGCCGTCGAGCAAACTCAAATGTCGCCATGTTTGTGGTTACCGGCGCTAATACATCATTGCGCAGAGAGCCCAACTCAAAACAATGCCAGCAACAGGTAGTAGTCAAGAAGAGCGCAACACGGACCAAGTCAGCCCCCGTACCCCGCGCGTTACCAAACATCATCCACCACGAATCAAATCTGTGTTGCCTATTGAAGACGTTGACGATCCGGATCGCACCGCCGCCAAACCACGACACCTATGTCTCTCCATCACCGTCCTGAGGACCTCGGGCAACACCACCAACGACCACAGTACCCGCAGGGAGAGACACCTCACCTACTCGGGGAGAGAGCCATGCCCCGCCTTGGGCACAAATCTGGTCTGCCCTGAAAAGCGAGCCTTGGGCAGCGTTTTGATTTTCGTTTTGTGATTTTTCTCGCCCTAGGCCGAGATGGCCGAATTTCGGTCGTTTTTAAAAATTTCGGCCGAAATTTGACCAAATTTTGACTGAAATTTGATTAAAATTTGACCAAAATTTCTCAAATTTGACCAATTTCGGCGGAAGATAGATTTCGCCCTAGGCCGAGATGGCCGAAATTCGGCCGAAATCCATTTTTTACGGCCGAAATTCAAAACCCTGGCCTTGGGTCGGAGCCACCGTCGTCGCGGGTGTAGCCGGGGCGCGTCCGACACCCATCCCATGCATCGTCGGCTCGAAACCATGGGAAGAGATATCACCACCGCCCCTGCGTCGCCGGGCGGCACACGACTGCCCGCAACGCCACCGTAGATGGCGTCTCTCCACCCGAGGCCCCCACTACCCGCACCAAGAGCCAAGACGAGGCCAGTCGCACCACCACCGCCGACAATCATCACCACCCGATAAAAATGGCCGCAATCGTTGGCCCGTGCGACACACAGCTTGCGTTCTCCGTCACTGCATGTAGCCCGATATGTTGCCGCCGGTATGCGCCGCCAGGAAAACTTCGTGCAGCCACGGCAGAACTGCCCCGCCATGGTGCCCCATGTCAAGCCTGACACCCCTGCCGGGTAGCCGTGTCCCGTGCCACGGCCACCATGCAAAGGGGTAGGAGAGCCCTAGCGGAGGCAAGAGCGAGCGGCATGCATGACCACCGCACGTGGCGGCGCGGGCGAGCGGAAGGGGGGCGGGTCGCCCAACTTCTATGGCCACCCACCATTACTGTAACGCCAACTCCACCGCACGACCCTAAAACTCACCCCATTTTGTCCGAATTTTGTCAGTATTGGTAGAGATAGGGAGAACAAATGCCGGACAGAGGCCGGACAAACTCGCTCCACACAGCGCTGTTTACCCCATTTCACCCGTCCGTCCCCGTCATTTCTTCAAACACGTAGCAAGCATAGCGAACTCGCCGCCGCGGCCGCTCCTGCTCATGCACGCCCTTGCTCCCGTCGCGACCGCATGCCCGCCGTCGCGCCCGACGCGTCGCCGTGCTTGTGCCCTCGCTCCCGCCGTGCCCGCCTCGTCCGCCCAAGCTCGCCGCCGCCCGCACGG
>NC_041388.1:568926968-569014189 GCF_002162155.2 Triticum dicoccoides | reverse complement strand
CGCGCCGCGCGCTCGCCGCTGCCTCGCTTGCCGCCCTCCCGCGTGCACGCCGCCGCCCTCCCGCGCGTTTGCCGTGCCGCGCGCTCGCCGCTCCCTCGCCGTCCCGCGCGCTTGTCGCCGCCGTGCCCTTCCGCGCGCACGCCGTCGCCGTCCCGCGCGCAGGGAGTGGTGGTGGGTGCGCGTGGTGGGCCAGGTATAGAAAAGGAAAGTATGACAGGTGGGGTCGACGGCGGACACAGACGGACGAGGAGGACGCGAAGACGTCCGCTTTCTGTCCGCTTTGGCTCCAAACCGAGAGCAACTTTGGTCTGAAAATGAGGCAAAAGCAGACACAGACCGGACGAAACGTCCGTATGCTCCCATGCGTTGGGTCGTTCGGTTTGTCCATTTTACCCCCAACGAACACAAACGGACGATTTGGGGTAAAAATGGGTCACGCGGTGGAGTTGGCCTAACTCGCAGACTGTCTCGCAAACCCTGTGAAAAAAAGGAGAAAAAACTACTGCTGGCAGTCGAAGCAGGTAGTCTGACGGATGATGACTAGTTCAGCGTTGCCTTTTTTGTTCAAACAAGGTCAACGATATACTACTTGTTCCCCAAACAAAACGATGTTACTTTTGTGTGTGTGTGTCACGGACGCTCGGGGCCTGATTCCAAACGTTGGCGGCTCGGCTGCGCGTAATTCTGATCAAACATGCGCTCTGGAGCTGGTGGCATTGACGGTGCCCGCACGCACGTTGAGTTCGCCTGCTTTTTTTGGGGGGTAAGTTCCCATGCTTGAGGTGAGGTCGGTGTGGGCTTTGACACTGTTGTAGTATATCAAAGTAAATAAAGGAGACAAAGAAGAGACACAAATGATCCTCAAGTTTCATTGCAATGTGGGAGACCCACTTATATACATGGTAAAGAGGTGTGTTGGGGAGACACCTCTTCCCCCAACAGGCACCTTCTAGGAGGCATCCCTCCCACAATTGATCACATGTTTTATTTCTCAACACTCCCCCTTGATCAATTTGTCAGATGTATATTGCAAACTGAAAACTCCTCCAAAAACCCTGTGGGAAAAATTGAGGAGAAACCTTATAATAATATGCCACTGAAAACTCCTTTAAAACCCAGTGGGAAAAATATAAGGAGAAACAAATATGGCATATATCCGCACTTGTATTAATATTATCTCGTTAAAAACCTTATATGAGAAACCATCATGGAAAACTCATAAAGAGAAAAAGAGTACAATATGAGTGATTTGAGGATCACCAACGGGTTATAACTTGGGATTTTACTCCCCCTGAACTTTGCAAACCTCAAGAATATCTCATACCAATTCCACGAACCTAGTTCTGGAATGTAAACATTCATAAAGATACTGTGAATATCACAATAATCTGTTTGCATATTATCCTCTTACATTTATGTAATTCACAAGGAGAAATATGACCCATAAGCAATACAAGTGACATTATCTTGGTAGACAATGATAATCTCCACATGATTTCACATGTAGTCAATCATTCTATGAAGTCATCCACATTTTCTAATGCTTCAAATGAAATAGAATGATCACTGGAAGGACTCGTTTAGAGTCTATTCTGAAGACTTCCCGCAAAATACTCTTCCAGTAAACCCAGTCTTTGATATGGCATTGTGGGATCAGATAATTAGCCACTATCAATATATCAAACCATGGTTCCATCTTGATTTTCCGGATGGAATTGATCAAGACCCTTTGTGCCCTGGATATATCCCAGGATATTCCTTACACAAACCTTATACCTTTCAGGGAATTGCACTCTCAATAAATTGCCAAAAACTATAGTGTCAGGCCTGACATATTTTGCAAGATATATGAGTGCTTCGATGGTATTTAGATATGGCAATTCATGCCTCACTATCACTTCACCATCTCCCCTATGTCTCAAGGATCTGTGTCCCATATTAGGTATAATATGACCATATGTGTCTTTGATATAATATATCCATATTGAACTTCTCCAATAATTTCGGATATATGAAGACTTATATCTTAGGGGGATATGCTCAAGTCATAAACTTAGCATAATTTGGTCTAACCCAAATATCCGTCTTAACATGATTGTGTGTATTTCATGTCTTATATAGACTTTGATGATAAGATCATTCGACACCACAAATTAAGGTGATGTAAAATCCAATCCAGGATTTCTTCATGAATACACGTCAACAATCATTAGTATGAGAGTAATCCTTGTCAAGGAATAGCTCACTTAGTCGGTTGCACCACACAATTCTCCGACTACTTCAAGTCATAGAATGACTTCAGAAGTTCCACACATGCATGTTGCGATTTACCTTTGGATTCAGAATATTGAGTCATTCAATGACTTCAATATATACATCCAAATTAATTGACTCATGGGAGTATGTAGGCATTACATACATCAACCGTATGGATCTGTACTGCCATTAACATTCAGTATTGAAACATAATTCCACTCATACCAAGAAGGCATGCTACATCGTAACTGATGTCGGGTCTCTGCGAAAACCCTTATGCTACAAGCCTCGCTTTCTCACCACCTCATTTATTTTCATTCCAAACGAAAATTCACTTCTCTTCCCTCTAGAAGATACTTATGAGGAGCAGGTTTTACAATGGTAAATACCTCTCTCTTGATGACCGAGTGCCACTCTTCCTTAATTGCTTCCTTTCATTTGAACCAATACAAGTGCAACAACACTTTCCATGGATTTGGTTCAGGGCCCAAAAGGATTCTAGCAATTCTCGAGAAGAAGTTTATGTCGACATATGTAGACTTTCTCATATACGATTCTCATGAATCAATATCATCGTGGAATTCTTATTACGCCTCTTAACTCCTTGTGATTTCCCACGACAACGGAATCAAGGTGTTTCGATGTCCCAACACCTAAAAATGTGTGCACATATGTGTTGGACTTTGGATGCCGTGCATCCCTCAGGTGTCATTCAACCCAAGGTTGAATCATATTTACTGATCGAGGGGTCAATCTCCTCTGTTTCCAGTGAAACATATGAGAACTTAATCTCATGCAACCAGAATTCTTCCCCTCTTGCTCTCATATAGGGAGGCGAGTGTTTATTAGGTACCTCCACTCTCTCTAGTACTTGACCATAGTGACACCTTTGTCATCAGTAAATATACTTGCAGATTATTTGCAATATGCTGCAAATTTGTCATAACCTGAACCTCAAGTTCAGATTCTTAAGTACGTGGACAAAATGTCTATGATATTTATTATCCATTTCCTGGCATTCTTTGTGGTACATATCTCCCCCTAATGTCAGAAAATGTTCTTATTGCAAAAGCAATCAGCGTATGGGCTGCAAATAACTCCCTTCATAGGGTTAAGGTATTCGACGGATTAACGATCATACCATAGTTATTCCTCACATAGATCCCAACCATATGTGAAGGCCCATGATATACGTTGGGGTGGTGATATCGGTATGCAACCGAATTACCGTAGATGGGAAATACTTCACTTATTTCCACGTACAAACTACAAGCGGGTGCAGTATCATTTGATCTTATTTAGACCAAATATGCGGAGTGTGAGACCGCATGTTACCATCAATAAAATGTTGGTAAATCACAATTCTGCAACATTGGCCAAGCAATATTGAATCTCTTTCATAAGAGATCAAGCCAAACCATTATGGTTATGTACTATATACTGAATATAACCATTGAATGCTCATGAATCAATCTTCAACAACATTTGCATTTCAATGGAATTATCCCACATTAGGGTAATTTGCTCTAAATTCGTCAATTTGAGAAATTAATTCAGTAAACACATGGTTTGTGTGGATGATACTCATCTAAGACCATCTTTTAGATGCATCTATTAATATCATGAAGTATCAACATCTTTTAGATATGTTGCCGCCATCTTTTAGACCATCTTTTAGATGGCGTCTCTCCACCCGAGGCCCCCACTACTCGCACCTACAGCCAAGACGAGGCCAGTCGCACCACCACCGCCGACAATCATCACCACCCGATAAAAATGGCCACAATCATTGGCCCGTGCCACACACAACTTGCGGTCTCCGACGCTGCATGTAGCCCGATATGTTGCCGCCGGTATGCCCCGCCAGGAAAACTTCGTGCAGCCGCGGGAGAACTGCCCCGCCATGGTGCCCCATGTCAAGCCTGACGCCCCTGCTGGGTAGCCGTATCCAGTGCCACGGCTGTTGGAAATATGAGCAATTTACCGAATGATTTTATTAACAGAAATACTCCCTCTATACACTAATATAAGAGCGTTTAGATCACTAAAATAGTGATCAAAACGCTCTTATATTAATTTACGGAGGGAGTACTAGATAAAGCATGACTAATATAGTAGAGATAAAATAAGTCATGCGTTCTGACAGAGAGAAGGAAAAAAGCTTCTGCATATATGAACCGTAGCCTATCATCTCTAAAGTAGACAGAATAGCAAGTAGCATATATGAAGTAGAACCTAACATGTGTAGGACAAGGACTAGAACAAGAAACTGTGGCAGAACCTTTAACAGGAAAGACAAGAACACGTACGGGACAGCAGCAGCAGAAGCGCTGGACTTGGGGTCGGTGTCCTCGCCTGCCATGTCGTCAAGGAGGTCATGGACGTCGGGGAAGAAGTCGTCTTCGGGGAAGTCGTCATCGGCGACCGGATCGTCCGTGATGAAGCAGTCAGTAGTCGCGCTGAGCGCTCCCCAAAAACCTTATCACCCTTCTCCCGTACAGGACTCAAAAGGTGCGGTTTCGGAGGCCTACTGTCCCGACCTGTGGTGCACGCCGCAAGCCGGGATGGGGAAGATTGTAGCAGCAGCGCAGTGCTTAGGAACTTTGTGGCGAGAGGAAGGGGATCTTCTGGTGTGTCTCTCTGGAGAGGAGCGACCTCTCTTATATAGGCATAGGAGAAGGACGCGAAGAGGCTGCGACGGGAGGTGAAGCAACGAAGGGAGATGAAGCGAACAGGCAGCGGCCGAAGAGGCGCGCCGTTCGAATTCAGTGTCCACTACAGAAAAACGTTTCAACTCCCACATGACCTTTCGTATACCCGTCGTGTGTGGCAAAAATTTAGACATCGGCTCGGCTCATTCCCGCAACTCGCAACCCGCGGTGCGTCGTGACGTGGCGTGGCGTGGCGTGGTGAGGCGGGCGGCGAAGGAGGAGCGCGCGTGGATGTCCCTCTTGTTCTCATGCTCATACATGTGGGGAAAGAACCTCCCTTATAAAGAGGTCCAACTCCCTCTAAACTAGCAATGTGGGACTAAACTTTTATTTCACCTCTTGCCTTGCACAAATGGGCTGCGTGGGCCTCTAGGATTTATTAGGAATTTCTGAAACTGCTATTGGGATAGACCCAAAATAGACAAAATTCCAGCAATCCCCCACCAGATCCCAGAGGCACACAAAAATTTGCCTTTGGTTCCAAAACACTGTTTTATATACTGGTACTGCAGTGGAGACTGTTAAGTTGAACTTCCACCTAGAACTCTATGCTACACTAGTAAGCAACTTGAACAGTGGACTGGACCTTGAACTGCAAGTTTTCTGCGAATCTAGCTTCACATAAAGCCTTGACCGATACGTGGCTACCGTGGGTCTTCCCCGCGGGTGGAGCTTATGTGTCATACTCCGTGACCTTTCATGAGTTTACTAGAGAGAACCCTACTCTCATAGATTGCGACGTTTGACAATCAGACTCATATAGGTGTGTTCTTCAAAAGATGTTTTGCAGGATAACATCTCTGCTTAAATAAGCCACTTAGAACACATTAAGATATACATCAACCTGCCATGCAGATAAGGAGAGTATTGCATCTTCATGGAGTGGTATTGTGAATAATAAGGATACTCTCCTCTCAGTTGACCAATAATTTGTCTTCCACATCTAATTCACGGGATCTCCGATCACAAAGAATAGGTTACCACTGTGAACAACTCATATTGTGAGTCTCATACCCATCTCCCTCTATGCATTATCTATCACATTACGTGATAGACCCTTAGTAAAAGGATCTGCCAAATTTTTAGGCGTTTGGATATAATCCAACGCAATAAATCCGGAGTTTTTCATTTTCCTGATAGACTTTAACCTTCTCTGAACGTGTCTTGATGACTTCATGTTATCCTTTGAACTGCTCACTTTCGTGATCACAGTTTGATTGTCGCAGTTCATAAGGACACCCGGTACAGGTTTCTTAACAACCGGCAAGTCATTCAAGAGCCGGCGAAGCCAATCTGCTTCAACCGTAGCTGTATCTAGTGTTGTGAGTTCTGCTTCCATTGTTGACCTCGTTAAGATGGTCTGCTTGCAAGACTTCCAAGAAACAGCACCACCTCCATGAGTGAATACATAACCGCTCGTGGCCTTTATCTCATCAGCATCTGAGATCCAGTTTGAGTCACTATACCCTTCAAGCACCTTTAGATGCCCGGTGTAGTGAATTCCATAATTTGCAGTGCCTTTCAAATAACGCAAAACTCTTTCTAGAGCTTTCCAATGCACATCTCCTGGTTTTGAAACAAACCGACTCAGTTTGCTAACAGCAAAAGAGATGTCAGGTCTTGTAGCACTGGCTAAGTACATAAGCGAGCCAATAATCTGAGAATACTTCAATTGGTCTCTAGCAACTCTTCAATTCTTTCGAAGCAACACACTAGCATCATATGGTGTTGGAGAGGGCTTGCAGTCACTATAGCCAAAGCGACTCAAGATCTTTTCCACAGTGAGATTGAAGCAAAGTAATCCCACCATCATCGTCTCTCAACAACTTGATGTTCAGAATGACATCAGCCACTCCTAAATCCTTCATCTCAAAACAACGAGATAGGAAATCCTTGACCTGCTTAATAACTTTCAGATTTGTTCCGAAAATCAGTATGTCATCAACATACAAGCACAAGATAACTTCCTCACCCCCACCATGGCGATAGTACACACATTTGTCAGCTTCGTTCACAACAAAGCCTGCAGCTGTTAAAGTTCTTTCAAACTTCTCATGCCACTGTTTGGATGCTTGCTTAAGTCCGTACAAAGACTTCAGCAACTTGCACACTTTCCCTTCCTAACCATCTAGTACAAACCCATCTGGTTGTTTCATATAAATTTCCTCGTCCAACTCTCCATTTAGGAAAGCAGTCTTAACATCCATTTGATGAACGAGAAGATCATGCGAGGCAGCTAGTGAAAGTAGAACTCGAATAGTGGTTAGTCGAGCCACAGGTGAGTAAGTATCAAAAAAGTCTTCACCTTCCTTTTGGGTATAACCCTTAGCCACGAGCCGAGCCTTGTACTTTTCAATAGTACCATCAGGCCTAAGCTTCTTCTTGAATACCCATTTGCATCCTATAGGTTTGCACCCATAAGGACGATCAGTTATCTCCCAAGTTTCATTTGCCAAGATGGAATACATCTCTCTACGAACCGCTTCCTTCCAGTAGTCAGCATCTTCAGATGCATAGGCCTTTGAAATAGAACTGGGAGTGTCATCTATGAGATACACAAGAAAATCATCACCAAAGGACTTTGCAGTCCTCTGTCTCTTGCTCCTGGTAGGAACTTCATTGTTCTCCTCCACGGGACTTTTAAAGTGTTCCATCGAAATGGTAGGTTCGGTAATTGTAACTGGTTCCTGATTCGATGAACTAGGCATCTCCTGATTAGATGAGGTAGCCATATCCTTCATGGGAAAGATATCTTCAAAGAAAGTCGCATCATTCGACTCCATGATCGTACCGACATGCATGTCAGGTACCTCAGATTTTACAACCAAGAACTATAGCCAATGCTATGAAAAGCATATCCCAGGAAAACACAATCCACAGTCTTTGGTCCAAGCTTCCGCTTCTTTGGAATTGGAACATTGACTTTCGCCAAACAAACCCATGTTCGCAGATAAGAGAGTTTTAACCATTTCTTCTCCCATTCCTCGAATGGAGTTATCTCTTTGTTCTTTGTGGGGACTCGGTTCAGGACATGACATGCTGTCAATATCGCCTCCCCCCACCATGCCTTGGAGAGACCCGATGTATCTAACATGGCATTAACCAAATCAGTTAGAGTACGGTTCTTTCTTTCGGCCACCCCATTTGACTGAGGTGAGTAGGGGGGAGTCCTCTCATGGATTATACCATGTTCCGCACAAAAAGCATCAAACTCAGTGGAAAAATACTCTTCACCACGGTCAGACCTAAGCCTCTTGATTTTTCGATCAAGTTGGTTTTCCACTTCAGCTTTGTAGATCTTGAAAAAGTTCAAAGCCTCATCCTTAGATTTCAGAAGATACACACGGCAGTATCTAGTGGAGTCATCAATTAACGTCATGAAATATTTCTTTCCACCTTTTGTCAACACACCATTCATTTCACATAGATCTGAATGTATGAGCTCTAGTGGTGCAAGATTTCTTATTTCCGCAGTCGTGTGAGACTTACGAGGTTGCTTAGCTTGCACACACACTTGACACTTAGATCCCTTGACGGTGGTGAAACTAGGGATTAAGTATACTTCGCTAGTCGCGACATGCAACCAAAGTTAACATGACAAAGACGTGAATGCCACATATTGGATTCACTATTGTTGCAAATATGATTAACAACTTTATTGCAAACGTCTGATAAGGATAAATGAAACAAGCCTCCTGACTCATAGCCTTTACCAACAAAGGTTCCATACTTGGATATTACAAATTTATCCGACTCAAAGACAAGCTTGTAGCCATCTCTACACAGAAGAGATCCGCTAACAAGATTTTTATTGACGGAGGGGACATAATGCACGTTCTTCAGCCGCACGATCTTCCCCGAAGTAAACTTCAGATCGACCGTGCCAACACCACGAACAGAAGCACTTGAATCGTTGCCCATCAGCATGGTTGAAGTCCCTGCGGTCTGATAAGACGAAAACATGGAAATATCACCGCATACATGCACATTAGCACCCGTGTCAATCAACCAGTCAGGAGAATGACATACTGAAAGAATAGTGGGAAATATACCATACCCAGCATCCTTCATGTTAGTGTCTCCAATGACAACATTAGCGGTCTTGCCGCCTTTCCCAGGATTACGCTTGTCATAGCGATTAGGGCAACTAGGAGCCCAATGATCAGGATCCCCACACACATGACAAGCACCTTTCTTCTTGCCATTCTTCTTCTTGAAGTTCGTGTGTTGCACAACATTGTTCTTCCATCAAACTTTGCTTTACCATCAAACTTGTCCTTGTTCTTGAACTTGTGGGGCTGGAAGTTCTGCTTCTGTACCACATTGGCACTAGATCCTCCCTCAATACCTCGAGCACGTGTGTCCTTTGCTCTCGCCTTTTCTTCCACATCAAGAGTGCCAATGAGATCCGGGACGGAAAACTCCTGCCTCTTATGCTTCAGCAAGGTAGCAAAATTCCTCCATGAAGGAGGAAGCTTAGTGATGATACCTCCGGCAACAAACTTGTCCGGTAGCATACAACTGAAGTGCTCAAGTTCTCTAGTAAATGACTGTATCTCATGAGCTTGCTCAACCACGGAGCGCTCTTCAGTCATCCTGTAATCATAGAATTGCTCCATGATGTACAGCTCAGTGCCAGCATCTGAGACCCCAAACTTGGCCTCGAGTGCATCCCACATATCTTTTCCATTATCAATTGACGCATAAGCATCAACTATGTTCTCACCAAGAACACTCAAGAGAGCAGCCTTAAACAGAGTATCCATTTTCTGAAAAGCTTGTGCCTGTTGAGCATCAAGCTCTCCTTCAGGTTTGCCGAGAGTGGCGTCATAGCAACTCATGGTTTGAAACCATAAGACTGCTCTCACGCACCACCTCTTATAGTGGATACCCTCAAACATAGGAGGTCTCATGAAAGCAGCAAAACCACTTGGGGTAAATTGCCTATAATAAGGTTTTTGGATTGTTGGAAATATGAGCAATTTACCGAATGATTTTATTAACAGAAATACTAGATAAAGCATGATTAATATAGTAGAGATAAAACAAGTCATGCGTTCTGACAGAGAGAAGGAAAAAAGCTTCTGCATATATGAATCGTAGCCTATCATATCTAAAGTAGACAGAATAGCAAGTAGCATACATGAAGTAGAACCTAACATGTGTAGGACAAGGACTAGAACAAGGAACTGTGGCAGAACCTTTAACAGGAAAGACAAGAACACGTACGGGACACCAGCAGCAGAAGCGCTGGACTTGGGGTCGGTGTCCTCGCCTGCCATGTCGTCGAGGAGGTCGTGGACGTTGGGGAAGAAGTCGTCGTCGGTGACCGGATCGTTCGTGATGAAGCAGCCAGTAGTCGCGCTGAGCGCTCCCCAAAAACCTTATCACCCTTCTGTTGTGTCTTTCTGGAAAGGAGCGACCTCTCTTATGTAGGCACAAGAGAGACATCGGTTCGGCTCATTCCCGCAACCCCGCGGTGCGGCGCGGCGGGCGGCGGAGGAGCGCGCGTAGATGTCCCTCTTATTCTCATGCTCATACATGTGGGGAAAGAACCTCCCTTATAAAAAGGTCTAACTCCCTCTAAACTAGCAATGTGGGACTAAACTTTTGTTCCACCTCTTGCCTTGCACAAATGGGCTGCGTGGGCCTTTAGGATTTATTAGGAATTTCTGAAACTGCTATTGGGCTAGAACCAAAATAGACAAAATTCCAGCAAACGGCCACCATGCAAAGGGGCAGGAGAGCCCTAGCGGAGGCAAGAGCGAGCGGCATGCGTGACCACCGCACGTGGCGGCGCGGGCGAGCGGAAAGGGGTCGGGTCGCCCAACTTCTATGACCACCAACCATTACTGTAACTCGCAGACTGTCTCGCAGACCCTATCAAAAAAAGGAGAAAAAACTACTGCTGGCAGTCGAAGCAGGTAGTCTGACGGATGATGACTGGTTCAGCGTTGCCTTTTTTGTTCAAACAAGGTCAACGATATACTACTTGTTCCCCAAACAAAACAATGTTACTTTTGTGTGTGTGTGTCACGGACGCTCGGGGCCTGATTCCAAACGTTGGCGGCTCGGCTGCGCGTAATTCTGATCAAACATGCGCTCTGGAGCTGGCGGCATTGACGGTGCCCGCACGCACGTTGAGTTGGCCTGCTTTTTTGGGGGGGTAAGTTCCCATGCTTGAGGTGAGGTCGGTGTGGGCTTTGACACGACGACGACGAGCCGGTCGTGGCCACCCTCTTAGCTTCCGACACAGCAGCGCGCCACCAGCTCCGATCCTGTGTCACGAAATTGGAAATGGGGTATTCTTTTTCAGAATATACATCTCATGTGTCCTGCACTATTACTTGATTATCTTGGGATTCTTTTAGTAACTCGTGGCATGTGTTTTTTTGGCTCTGGGTGCATCGAGTTGCAGCACAGTAACTCCCGGCCGGCCGCACGCACGGACGCGAGCGATCTACCCACCCTCTGCTCTGCGGCGCGCCCCATGTGTGCGTGCGCCTCGGTCGCATTATTGAGGCGTGGTTGCATGCATGCATGAATCCGTCGACCGTCCGCGGGGATGGACGCATCTTGTCCGTTTCGACCGCGTCGACCAGGACATGTGCGCGCGCGTTCCTCCCCCTACACACCCGCCACGCACGTGGGTGTTTCTTTATTCCACATAACTTTTTCTTTTGGTTGTTTAATCTTCATACTGTATTATAGTGGTAGTACTTTCTCCTTTTCTTTAGTTTGCACTAGAAAGATGCCCGTTCGTTGCACGGAACATCAAAACACATTTATATGAGTAGTTTATCTTGTGAGAGAAAATGATGAACAAGAGAAGTCCTTATCTGCAAGTGTGGAGGAAGGTGCGGTATCTTTTTGTAAAATTGTCATAGTTTGCTTTCTATCCGTCAGATATAGATCGGACGGTCTATATCACACGATGGCAGGCACATCATCATCATCAACTCGGTCTTTTATAAGAGTAGAGATATAAGATGTGGTCAAAGTCAAACTTTATAAAGTTTGACTATCTTTATAGAAAAATATATCGACATTCACAGTATGAAATCAATACTATTAGATGTATGATGAAATTAATTTTCATAATATATAACTTTTGTATTGTAGATGTTGATTTTTTTCTATAAATTTTGACTTTGACCTACTCTTATATGCAGACTAAAAAGAAATGAAGGAAGTACAAATCAAGTATGTGCACGCGGCAGTGGGACCCATGAAGTGGCGCGTGCAGACACCCACAAAGATGTATATGCACTTACCCAAGAACGCACACAAAGTCACATGGCTCCTTTGGCATTGGGCGTGGCTCCCCTTCCTGCAGTCGCTATTCCGGCCTATGCTTGACTTCCTCCTCTCCGGCTTGTGCTCCGACGGCTTGGAATTGCTCAGAATGTGGCTAGGAGAAATCCCTGCATCTTGTGCTGGCAGCAGCGACACTCGCAGGTGTCGTTCCCTTCTTGGAGGCGCTATTATGGCCATTATCTATGCCCCTCTTCGAGCATCGGGGGAAACCATAGGTCCGGTTTTGCGGATCGGACAACGGCGACGTCTTGGTGTCATTCTCCTTCGTGAAGGCGTTGTCTTGTTTGCTCGCGGCGTCATCGGTGCTGTCTTTGGAGATGCCGGTCCTCTAGTTGTTGGTTGGGTTGCTTCTTCGGTCGGAGAATTTAGCTGTGTTTTTTATGTTTGGGGTCGAGTTTTTCATGTTTCTCTGTTTCGTGCATCATGATCACGCCTCTTTGCGTCCATGTTATGTGTTGTATCATCTTTTGTACTCATTCTAACTCCTTCTATCAACGGAATGATACACAAACTTTGCGTATTTGCGGGAAAAAAAAGAACGCACACAAAGCAATTCTACTCTATGATCACTTTCTTCTAGAGACCGGGGCCGACATGTTTTAACATTGATAAAGTCGTTACAGACGCTTCGGTATGGGTACTTCGCTTCTCACCGAAAGAACATTTCGCCTCTATGTATGAGGTTGGATTCCCGATGGGCTGGGATATCATTGTTCTCTTAATCATGTAATCATCGGTTGGTTATCGCGCATATGTGAACCGCATATTGGCAACATATCCTATGCATCCGTGGACTTTGTGTATCCATGTATCCGGGCCATCCTCAGCCCTCCGATCCAAATCGTACATGCAACATCAAAATCGTGAGTAATATGCACTTAGACGCCCGCCTAGGCAGCTCAGGTCATTTATCTTTGCAATAGACCCCCTCCGATCGTTGCGGCCCCTTCATCTAAAACAGATCGATTCCTATGGCAACTGCCAAACGTCATGGCCATACAACACGGCGGCGCCCCGGTGGGTGTTGGCCACCAGCCGACCACACAATTTAGCACCCCGCGACGGCGAGTCGGCGACCCCCGCAACTGCTCTAAAAGGAACCATGGCATACATTGAATTTCACGTGCTAGCTAATCAGTTCTGATACGTGTATTCATTACGATTGACATTCAGATCTATATGAATAGTCATTGGATTTGGTAAATGCACAACGACGTCCTGCTTCATTTCTCATGCCGCCGCAACAAGGTAGCGTCACTGCCGCACAACACAACGAGCGCCCGCCTCCCCGCATGCAATGTCAGAGCCACGCTAGCCACAACATGGTCAAAGCTTTATTGGAGCGTCGCCGCTGCGATTCGCCATGACAGTGCCCTCCTGGCAGCACTGTCATTGAGGCGCTGGCCACGACATGGTCGATACTTCAATGCAACATCGCCGCCTTGACTCGTCACGCCTACAGCAGAGCCCTCCTCACAGCACTGTCGGCGAAACTTCGTCCACGACATGGTCGACGCTTCAATGCAGCAACGCCGCCTTGACTTGGGCGCCCTGCAGAAGCGCCCTTCTCGCAGCACTGCCGGCGAAGCGCCGGCCACGACATAGTCGACGCTTCAATGCAACGTCGCCGCCGCTTCGACTCGTCACGCCCTCGGAGCTGCGCGGCCGGCGCTTCAATGCAGCTTCGCCGCGTCCTCCGAGCAGCGCTGCCGGCGAAGTGTCGGCCTGCAGCGTCGTCGCCTTGACTGGTCGTGCCCTCGGAGCAGCCAAGAAGAAATCAGTTGGTTGATTTTATGCTTTTCCTCTAAGCATTGCCACACTTCCGTAGTCTATCTCATCTAGAAGCGATCATGTGTGTACCGGAAACCTATGTGAATTCCATTGTTTGTTCCCTCTTGTAAAGGGCTTTGAATAGGTGAGAGTCAATTCCTTGCCTGTCAGAGTCCTTATGGTGGAGTTATTGGTCACCGTTGCCATCGACGGCTGCCACGTTGTTTGCTCCACCGGTAGCCAGCGCCCGTCGGCGCTGTGTTGTGTGGTCGGCCGCCATGTTGTTTACTCCAATGGTAGCCGACGCCTGTGCCCGTCGATATGTTTAAGGAAATTGATTGATTGATCTATTCAATCTATGTAGAGGCAGAATTGCTTGGAGGGGGGTTATTGCAAAGACACAACAACTTAGCTGCTGAGGCGGGCGTCTAAGTGCATATTAGTCACGGTTTTGATGTTTCATGTACGATTTGGATCGGAGGGCTGAGGATAGCCTGGATGCATGGATACACAAAGTCCACGGATGCATAGGATATGTTGCCATATATATATATATATATATATATATATATATATATATATATATATAACATCCAAAATTGATAATATAATAGCATCAAAATTATAGATACGTTAGAGACGTATCACTAGCCAACCTTCTTTCTTGCCTGCGCAAGAGATGTCGCAACTTGCTACCATTGTAGAGCCGTCAACGTCTCCGCCGAGGTCCTGGATTGGCCTTGACGGGTCGGTGCTCCTCGCTGCTGCTCGTCATATCATCCCGTTTCAAACTCGGCAGAAGCGACCGACACATGTAAAAATTCCAGGCACCTGTTGTTTAGCGATAGAGAAAAATAAATCCACCGTAAGCACATGTTGTATGCCTATGCTGAATTGTTCGCTAGTGACAAAATATTTTTTCACTAAGAAATCTAAGAGAAGGCCCCCACTACTTCTAATTATCTCAACATGCATGCTTCCTAATATGTCTCAAACATATCTATATATTTTCATTGTTGAATGCTATTGTATTATCGCTTCTGTATACTTTATATGGCATTTTATATTATTTTTCTAGACTAATATATTAATTTAATGTCCAGTGTCAGTTCTTATTTTTTGCATGTTTGGTTTTACAGTACCTATAAAAATTCAAACACGACGAAATTTTTTGATGATTTATTCTGAACAATGAAAGACCCTATAAGTTTCGGGGCAGAACCAAAAGACCCACAAGACAGGAGGCGCACCCTGACCCATAGGATATGGGCATGGCTATGGATTTATGCCCAATATAATGGACAGGGTATGAGTATAATTGTATGTCCATGACATACATGGTATGGGTATGAGATTATTGTAATCCTACCCATTGCCACCCTTAGGATGCATGCGTGTCTGGGTTGCTTCCAAGTTGTGCACTATGAACCGACTGGTGTGACTCGCCTGCATGCTTGCTGTCCATCCACGTCGATCTGCCCTCCGTGTCTGAAAAGAGAAGGCGCATAAATTTTGGTATTAAGCAGGCAAACATTTTTGGTCTTTCTTTCGAGCCGGAGGGAGTACTTCATTTATACTTCCGGTATGGAGCGTGCATGCATTTTCTCTTCCCACTCGTCGCCCACTCAACGCTCGGCTAGAGAGAGGGTTGGTGGTTGGCTGGCCCTCTGTGCAGCACTAGCCAGCTAGCTACTCCCTAGGTTCTCATCTTGTTGCAAGCTAGCTTTATTTTTCTTCTAGAATTAGTATGCGTATCTAGTGGTTGATCTCACATGCATGCATGCATGTTTTAGGGTTTGCGTGGAAAATCTGCTCGAGCCGTGGTGGCATCACCGTGCCTTCGCAAACAATTCATGACATGTCGGCCGTTGACACTACTCCCTTCGTTTTTAAATACAAGTCTTTCTATAGATTTCAATACAGACTACATACAAAGCAAAATGAATGAGTCTACACTCTAAACTATATCTTTATATACATTCGTATGTAGTTTCTATTGGAATTTCTAAAAAAAATTATATTCCCTCCTTTTCTGAATATTTGTCTTTTTAAAGGTTTTAACAAGTGACTACATACGAAACAAAATTAACGAATTACATTTTAAAATATGTCTATATACATCGGTATGTGATAGTTCGTTTAAAATCTCTAAAAAAGCAAATATTTAGAAACAAAGAGAGTATTTAGGAACGAAGGGACTATTACTCTCTCTGTCTTAAAATAAGTGACTCAACATTGGAGTACTAACTCTACTCCATCCCAAAATAAATGACTCAACACTGTACTAACTTTGGACAAAGGGAGTATATAGTTGCATGCATAAACATATAAAGAGTTACACGCAATTACACGTTGACTAGGATTTTTTTCATCTACTAACCAATCATAAACTTGCCTCCCCCCTCCCCCTCCCTGATTTTCAAGGGGGTTGGCCGCCTCGTCACCTACTGACCAATCAAATTAATCCTTTTTGTAAAGCCTGTAACTCGTTTGTACGTACGTGTAGCATTACTCTACTGTATCGTCCATCCTTTGTCCAGACACTTGCTCGGGCCCGATCCATCGCATCCATCTAGCACCCAGCCATGGAGAGCAAGGCGCTGTGTCTGGAGATCAGCAGCCTCGGCCTCGGCCTCCGACCCGGGATGTCGCTGCCGGAGGCGGCCTTCTGGTGCGGCTACTGCGACCGCAGGTTCTTCAGCGCAAGGGCGCTCGGCGGCCACCAGAACTCGCACAGGATCGAGCGCAGCCGTGAGCGTCCCTCCTCCTCCTCTTGCCCCGCGCAGCCGGTCGTCCGCTGGCTCTGGTCGGATTCCACGGCAGCGCCCGGACTGTCGGACTGGGCTAACTGGGCCTGCCAGGATCATGACGACGGAGAGCCGGGCACGGCGCCGGTGGTGGACTTGTCGCTCAACCTCTGCTCCACATGAACATTAGTTGCATGCATATATGGTGGATTTGTCTAAGTATACGTCAGTTTGAGCTACTCTACTTAATTTGCAAATTTGTTTATGCATAAATGCATTCATAGCAAAAAAAGAAAATACATTCACCGTATGAGTATATATACGGTATATATGCCGTTGCAACTATTTATTCATCTGATACGAGATGAAATGTAATATTTGTTCTATTTTTTTTCATGGATGTGGATTCTTAACTGCTACTCTCCATGGCTTGTAAGGATCGGAATTGCTATTTCTCAATTGATTGTGTCTCAATTAACTCCTAAATCATGCAATAGTTGATTCTTGCAGTTTTTTAGTTCTTTTTTAGCTTTTCCCTCGTCACAAACGTTTTATGCCTTTTTAATCTAAAAAATGTTTTATATATTTTTTGTGGGCACTTATTTTAGTTTTTGACGCATAACTATAGTTGCATGCTTGTAACCCAGTCTACCCAGAGGCAACATAGCCAATGACGGCATGACATACGAGAGCGCGTATGCTCGTATGACGCTTGGGCAGAAGCGACCGAAGATCCAGAGCGCAAGATGATGTTTCATACGAACATGAGCGCTTGTATGCGCACTCGTATGGGTGGGTGCCGACACTATGTACTATGACAGAGCGAAAGACGGTGGACCATACAACCATGAGTGGTCGTAAATGCGCTAGTACCAAGTCAAGAAAATACCTAAAAAAAAATCTTCGACCCAAGGTAAGTGGGTTGTATTTTAACCATCCGTTTGCATTTTAATGTTTATTATTCACCTCCACACCCTCCGAACCAATAAATCTTTGTAGGTCTTCATGTTTCTTTTATTTGTTTTTCCTTCTTTTTATCTTGTGTGTTATTTTTACAAAGGTTTGGACCTAGTGTGGTGACATGTACGGTATGGTGCCAACGGTATGCAAACCCTCACAAGCCACTCGGCTGCCTCGATTCAAAAATATATTCAACTACAAGTATCAAAGAACGTTCTATGAAGCGTAGTACATGTCCATTAAGGGAGAGGTTATTAGCGCCACAATGGTAAAAGTTTTATTACCCTTTCTTACATCTAAGCTTAGGGAGGTAAGAACTTTCCATACTCTCCTTTAATAAACTGCACTTTCTCTTTTTATTTCATAATTTTCTTAGGATTGGTTCTTGCAAAGTTCTTAGCTTTGGGAAGTTATTTTTGCATGTGTAGAGTTTTGTGTGATGATCTTCATCTGATAGATACTATGCAATCATGTGTCCCGCTATTTGACATGCTTGCTTAAGTTTGATTAGTTTGTATTTATGCAAGGGAATTACTTGCTCAAGTTAGGCCCCACATTGCCAAGTTAATGTTTTTATGCACTTTGTTCAATCTTTTGCTTAGCTTGGGAACAATCTTGTGATCCTCTGAAAGATATTGCCATTATCTCTACTTTTACAAAAGGAAAAATATATATAATGGTTGAATAAAAAGTTTGACACTTGTTAGAATTGTTATAAAAGAAAATGTTATGGAATAGCTCAACCCATGGTGTTTGAAACAATAGTCTCGGTGGTCCTTGCTTTGTGTGTTGTTTATACGGAATAGGTATCCCATAGTATTTAAGATTATGCCAAAATCTGTTTTGCAATACATCACACTTTGGCTTCTTGCTGGTTCCATGGCCTTGTCACTATATGTGTGTACGCACGTAAATGTGTTTTGTCACCTCTCTTGATGTTATGTCAATAACTCCATTGCCAATGAACAATCCACTTGAGTTTCGGCTTGGATTTCGGCTATGAGTCTGTTAACGTTCTACAGTGTATATTATTTGGCTTTCTCTTGAACAGTGTGTGTATGTGGTAATAAATGAGTATTAATCGCAAGAGCTCGAAAAAGACAACATATTGGTCCACAGTACTCAATATTAAGCCGCAACGAAACCTCACATATATCACCTTTTGGCATAATCTTGAGAACTAAGAGATGCCTATTCTGGATGCACCACAACTAAAGTAAGTGTCTCGAGCCTTGACTTGAGAACATTAGTGGGCATGAATGAAAATCTCTATATCTTGACTTTTCAACAACTCTCTTTACTCAAGTTTGTTTAAAAAGAAAAACAACAAAAAGAAATGAATAAGCTATTAAGTAAGAGGATCCAAGTATTGGATTCATGCTAGATTAAACTTTGACAATGAGCATATAAAGTTTTGTTGAAGCTCTAGTGGTTTGGTTATCAAAATATAGATTACCTAGTTGAGAATGGTCTACCTTGTATAAATATGATCCATCTTGCTTGTATGTTGTATAGAAGACAAGGATGCGCCTATTGGTAATATTCTTATTGATCATCTAGATGAATAAATTTGGTTTATCAACCTTTTTGCTTGAGGATGAGAAAGGTTTAAGCTTGGAGAAGTTGATGAGTGGATTTTATGCATACTTTTTAGAGTATATTTTAGTGCCAAAATCCCTCATATCATATCCATCTAGCACTTATACATGTCCCCAATGCATAGTTTTCGGTGTTTACTCGCTTTATCAGTTCATTGCACAACTTTTATTTCTATTTAGTTTTTATTATTGTTTTGTGGTCTTTGTAGGTGTATTAGGATGTTCATGGACTTGGCACATCTAAAGAACCAAGTTGGGAGTCAAACCGGAGAAGTTCCAGGCACCAGATGAAGGCCCTATGGAATTTTGATGTTTTGACATTTATTAAAGTGTCTGACTTGAAGATCCAAGACCAATGACGCATCGGGCTTTTTGCTAGCAATCCAACGAGTCCAAGAACGTCAAAATCGGAGTTCATATGAAGAAATGGCAACTAACATACGAGAGTGCTCCTGAAATCGAGAATGTATGATGGCCTTTGATGCGAGCATAGCCGCTCGTATGGGGGCTCGTATGATCTTCAGACAACTTTGTAAATTGGCAGAACTTTCCTGATCTTGCTACAATTTTGTCCCGGGTTGTTCCTATTGGATCCTTGGCAGATAAGTCATCCTTTTGGGCATGGATTTGACTCACCGGGCCCTTGGATGAAAGGGAGGATGCTACATCAATGAAGGAGACCCGAGGAGGCATCCTATATGAAGAGCTCCAACCCTAGCCGCCATGATCATCATCCTCATCCACCACAACTCCAACCAGCTACCGAGAGGATCTTCCTCCATCACCATCACCACGAAGGCCACACAAGAGGGGGATAAGGAGGCACCGCTACCATCACCAGGCATCGGCCTTAGGCTGGGCACGCGCCATTGCCCATCCCCATCTCCATCTCCATCCTCGCACTTGTATTTTGTAAGATTGAACATGTTGATGCGAGCAATGAATCATTCCTCTTTGTGTGTAATCATCTATGTTTGAGTAATTGATCCGGTTCTAGGTTGAGGTATGATCCAGTATGCACAACTAGTCTTCATGGCTTCGTTTAGTATTTACTCTCTTTCTCGTTGCATGTATGTTACTTGCACGTACACAGAGTAGATAGATGAACTTCATGATTCTTTGGTTCTGTTGTGTATTATTAGCAGTCGTGTGTGACCATGACGCGATGTTATATCTAGTAAACCAAGGAGTGACAGACAAGGGATGCAAACCATAGGAGAACAGTTAGTAGTCTATAATACTTGTATGCCACTGAGACGCTCCTCTAGCACTAGTGAGACCAAAAGCCTAGATACCGCCTTTTGCTATATTCAATCCTACAAGTACACCCCCTTTTACTTTGTGTTCTAGTTTAGTATATTTTCTGTCCTAGTTTGTAGTCTAGTTAAACCCCGTTTATTATCGTTCCCGTAGCAACCGATAGAATAGACTGTTTTCAAGCTGTGGTTTGGGTGTGAACGTAGTTGCGGGGTTGATAGTGTCTTCCTATTAACTTCATATGGGTTCGACACTCTACTTATCAAGAAAGTGCTACAACAGCTCTATGCCCTTACAGGTCATTATTGTTCATGCCTATGTTTTACCGAACATACAGGGTTTCACGCATAAGGGAATCACGACTTGTTGATTGTTAATGGAGTGAGAGTTATGAAAAAATATTCTCGGAATAGTTTCGGTAACATAAGAAATAGTTTGAGAGAGTTCCAAAAGAGTTTCAGATGTTTCCAGAAATGTTCTAGGAGGTCCTGTGAAGGTCCTAGGAACTTCTGGTGATGTCGAGAAGGTTATGGAACCTTCCGAATAAATCCAAAGGGTTCTTGGTGCGAGGACACCTTGGTTGGGCTAATGGGTAAGGCCCACGAGGCCTTTAGTCGGTGCAAAGGGGGGTTTTGCGGAGGGTAGGGGCTAGACGCTAGGGTCCCTAATGTTTTCCCCCTTGGGCCAAATGCCGCGGTCTGTGTAGTTTTCGAAAACGCCTAGAACCTTGGCATTTCGTGTTGGAGATCGAGGAGGACTCTTCCTCACGGTCCAAACCGATTTTGGGGATGCCCCCTCTGTTTGGGAACGTAGTAATTTCAAAAAAATTCTTACGCACACGCAAGATCATGGTGATGCATAGCAACGAGGGGAGAGTGTGATCTACGTACCTAGTAGATCGACAACGGAAGCGTTTGGTTGATGTAGTCGTACGTCTCCACGGCCCGACCGATCAAGCACCGAAACTACGGCACCTCCGAGTTCTAGCACACGTTCAGCTCGATGACGATCCCCGGACTCCGATCCAGCAAAGTGTCGGGGAAGAGTTCCGTCAGCACGACGGCGTGGTGACGATCTTGATGTACTACTGCCGCAGGGCTTCGCCTAAGCACCGCTACAATATTATCGAGGACTATGGTGGCTGGGGGCGCCGCACGGGGCTAAGAATAAGATCACGTGGATCAACTTGTGTGTCTCTGGGGTGCCCCTGCCTCCGTATATAAAGGACCAAAGGGGGGGTGCGGCCGGCCTAGGAGAGGCGCGCCGGGAGAGTCCTACTCCCTCTGGGAGTAGGATCCCTCCCCCCAATCCTAGTTGGAATAGGATTCGCGGAGGGGGGGGGGGAAGAGAGAGAGGGGCCGGCCCCCTCTCCTTGTCCTATTCGGACCAAGGGAGGGGAGGGGCGCGCGGCCCATGTTGGGTTGCCTCTTCTCTTTTCCACTAAGGCCCACTATGGCCCATATAGCTCCCGGGGGGTTCCGGTAACCTCCCGGTACTCCGGTAAAATCCCGATTTCACCCGGAACACTTCCGATATCCAAACATAGGCTTCCAATATATCAATCTTTATGTCTCGACCATTTCGAGACTCCTCGTCATGTCCGTGATCACATCCGGGACTCCGAACAAACTTCGGTACATCAAAATGCATAAACTCATAATATAACTGTCATCGTAACCTTAAGCGTGCGGACCCTACGGGTTCGAGAACAATGTAGACATGGCCGAGACATGTCTCCGGTCAATAACCAATAGCGGGACCTGGATGCCCATATTGGCTCCTACATATTCTACGAAGATCTTTATCGGTCAGACCGCATAACAACATACGTTGTTCCCTTTGTCATCGGTATGTTACTTGCCCGAGATTCGATCGTCGGTATTCCAATACCTAGTTCAATCTCGTTACCGGCAAGTCTCTTTACTCGTTCTGTAATACATCATCCCGCAACTAACTCATTAGTTGCAATGCTTGCAAGGCTTAAGTGATGTGCATTACCGAGAGGGCCCAGAGATACCTCTCCGACAATCGGAGTGACAAATCCTAATCTCGAAATACGCCAACCCAACATGTACCTTTGGAGACACCTGTAGAGCTCCTTTATAATCACCCAGTTATGTTGTGACGTTTGGTAGCACACAAAGTGTTCCTCCGGCAAACGGGAGTTGCATAATCTCATAGTCATAGGAACATGTATAAGTCATGAAGAAAGCAATAGCAACATACTAAACGATCGGGTGCTAAGCTAATGGAATGGGTCATGTCAATCAGATCATTCACTTAATGATGTGATCCCGTTAATCAAATAACAACTCCTTGTTCATGGTTAGGAAACATAACCATCTTTGATTAACGAGCTAGTCAAGTAGAGGCATACTAGTGACACTCTGTTTGTCTATGTATTCACACATGTATTATGTTTCCGATTAATACAATTCTAGCATGAATAATAAACATTTATCATGATATAAGGAAATAAATAATAACTTTATTATTGCCTCTAGGGCATATTTCCTTCAGTCTCCCACTTGCACTAGAGTCAATAATCTAGATTACACAGTAATGATTCTAACACCCATGCAGCCTTGGTGTTGATCATGTTTTGCTCGTGGAAGAGGCTTAGTCAATGGGTCTGCAATATTCAGATCCGTATGTATCTTGCAAATCTCTATGTCTCCCACCTGGACTAGATCCCGGATGGAATTGAAGCGTCTCTTGATGTGCTTGGTTCTCTTGTGAAATCTGGATTCCTTTGCCAAGGCAATTGCACCAGTATTGTCACAAAAGATCTTCATTGGACCCGATGCACTAGGTATGACACCTAGATCGGATATGAACTCCTTCATCCAGACTCCTTCATTTGCTGCTTCCGAAGCAGCTATGTACTCCGCTTCACATGTAGATCCCGCTACAACGCTTTGTTTAGAACTGCACCAACTGACAGCTCCACCGTTTAATGTAAACACGTATCCGGTTTGCGATTTAGAATCGTCCGGATCAGTGTCAAAGCTTGCATCGACGTAACCTTTTACGATGAGCTCTTTGTCACCTCCATATATGAGAAACATATCCTTAGTCCTTTTCAGGTATTTCAGGATGTTCTTGACCGCTGTCCAGTGATCCACTCCTAGATTACTTTGGTACCTCCCTGCTAGACTTATAGCAAGGCACACATCAGGTCTGGTACACAGCATTACATACATGATAGAGCCTATGGCTGAAGCATAGGGAACATCTTTCATATTCTCTCTATCTTCTGCAGTGGTCGGGCATTGAGTCTTACTCAACTTCACACCTTGTAACACAGGCAAGAACCCTTTCTTTGCTTGATCCATTTTGAACTTCTTCAAAACTTTGTCAAGGTATGTGCTTTGTGAAAGTCCAATTAAGCGTCTTGATCTATCTCTATAGATCTTAATGCCTAATATGTAAGCAGCTTCACCGAGGTCTTTCGTTGAAAAACTCTTATTCAAGTATCCCTTTATGCTATCCAGAAACTCTATATCATTTCCAATTAGTAATATGTCATCTACATATAATATCAGAAATGCTATAGAGCTCCCACTCACTTTCTTGTAAATACAGGCTTCTCCAAAAGTCTGTATAAAACCAAATGCTTTGATCACACTATCAAAACATTTATTCCAACTCCGAGAGGCTTGCACCAGTCCATAAATGGATCGCTAGAGCTTGCACACTTTGTTAGCTCCCTTTGGATCGACAAAACATTTTGGTTGCATCATATACAACTCTTCTTCCAGAAATCCATTCAGGAATGCAGTTTTGACATCCATCTGCCAAATTTCATAATCATAAAATGCGGCAATTGCTAACATGATTCGGACAGACTTAAGCATCGCTACGGGTGAGAAGGTCTCATCGTAGTCAATCCCTTGAACTTGCCGAAAACCTTTTGCGACAAGTCGAGCTTTGTAGACAGTAATATTACCGTCAGTGTCAGTCTTCTTCTTGAAGATCCATTTATTCTCAATTGCTTGCCGATCATCGGGTAAGTCAACCAAAGTCCATACTTTGTTCTCATACATGGATCCTATCTCAGATTTCATGGCTTCAAGCCACTTTGCGGAATTTGGGCTCACCATCGCTTCTTCATAGTTCGTAGGTTCATCATGATCTAGTAGCATGACTTGCAGAACAGGATTACCGTACCACTCTAGCGTGGATCTTACTCTGGTTGATCTACGAGGTTCAGTAGTATCTTGTTCTGAAGTTTCATGATCATCATCATTAGCTTCCTCACTCACTGGTGTAGGTGTCACAGAAACAGTTTTCTGTGATGCACTACTTTCCAATAAGGGAGCAGGTACAGTTACCTCGTCAAGTTCTACTTTTCTCCCACTCACTTCTTTCGAGAGAAACTCCTTCTCCAGAAAGTTTCCGAATTTAGCAACAAAAGTCTTGCCTTCGGATATCTGATAGAAGGTGTATCCAATAGTCTCCTTTGGATATCCTATGAAGACACATTTCTCCGATTTGGGTTCAAGCTTATCAGGTTGAAGCTTTTTCACATAAGCATCGCAGCCCCAAACTTTCAGAAACGACAACTTTGGTTTCTTGCCAAACCACAGTTCATAAGGCGTCGTCTTAACGGATTTTGATGGTGCCCTATTTAATGTGAATGCACCCGTCTCTAGAGCGTATCCCCAAAACGATAGCGGTAAATCAGTAAGAGACATCATAGATCGCACCATATCTAGTAAAGTACGATTACGATGTTCGGACACACCATTGCGCTGTGGTGTTCCGGGTAGCGTGAGTTGCGAAACTATTCCACAATTTTTCAAATGTACACCAAACTCATAACTCAAATATTCTCCTCCACGATCAGATCGTAGAAACTTTATTTTCTTGTTACGATGATTTTCAACTTCACTCTGAAATTCTTTAAACTTTTCAAACGTTTCAGACTTATGTTTCATTAAGTAGATATACTCATATCTGCTTAAGTCATCTGTGAAGGTGAGAAAATAACGATATCCGCCACGAGCCTCAATATTCATCGGACCACATACATCTGTATGTATGATTTCCAACAAATCTGTTGCTCTCTCCATAGTACCGGAGAACGGTCTTTTGGTCATCTTGCCCATGAGGCACGGTTCGCAAGTACCAAGTGATTCATAATCAAGTGGTTCCAAAAGTCCATCAGTATGGAGTTTCTTCATGCGCTTTACACCGATATGACCTAAACGGTAGTGCCACAAATAAGTTGCACTATCATTATCAACTCTGCATCTTTTGGCTTCAACATTATGAATATGTGTGTTACTACTATCGAGATTCAATAAGAATAGACCACTCTTCAAGGGTGCATGACCATAAAAGATATTACTCATATAAATAGAACAACCATTATTCTCTGATTTAAATGAATAACCGTCTCGCATCAAACAAGATCCTGATATAATGTTCATGCTTAACGCTGGCACCAAATAACAATTATTTAGGTCTAATATTAATCCCGAAGGTAGATATAGAGGTAGCGTGCCGATTGCGATCACATCGACTTTGGAACCGTTTCCCACGCGCATCGTCATCTCATCCTTAGCCAATCTTCGCTTAATCCGTAGTCCCTGTTTCGAGTTGCAAATATTAGCAACAGAACCAGTATCAAATACCCAGGTGCTACTGCGAGCATTAGTAAGGTACACATCAATAACATGTATATCACATATACCTTTGTTCACCTTGCCATCCTTCTTATCCGCCAAATACTTGGGGTAGTTCCGCTTCCAGTGACCAGTCTGCTTGCAATAGAAGCACTCGGTTTCAGGCTTAGGTCCAGGTTTGGGTTTCTTCTCTTGAGTAGCAACTTGCTTGCCGTTCTTTTTGAAGTTCCCCTTCTTCTTCCCTTTGCCCTTTTTCTTGAAACTAGTGGTCTTGTTGACCATCAACACTTGATGCTCCTTCTTGATTTCTACCTCCGAAGCTTTTAGCATTGTGAAGAGCTCGAGAATAGTCTTATTCATCCCTTGCATATTATAGTTCATCACGAAGCTCTTGTAGCTTGGTGGCAGTGATTGGAGAATTCTGTCAATGACGCAATCATCTGGAAGATTAACTCCCAATTGAATTAGGTGATTATTATACCCAGACATTTTGAGTATATGCTCACTAACAGAACCGTTCTCCTCCATCTTACAGCTATAGAACTTATTGGAGACTTCATATCTCTCAATCCGGGCATTTGCTTGAAATATTAACTTCAACTCCTGGAACATCTCATATGCTCCATGACGTTCAAAACGTCGTTGAAGTCCCGATTCTAAGCCGTAAAGCATGGCACGCTGAACTATTGAGTAGTCATCAGCTTTGCTCTGCCAGACGTTCATAACATCCGGCGTTGCTCCTGCAGCAGGCCTGGCACCCAGCGGTGCTTCCAGGACATAATTCTTCTGTGCAGCAATGAGGATAATCCTCAAGTTACGGACCCAGTCCGTGTAATTGCTACCATCATCTTTCAACTTTGCTTTCTCAAGGAACGCATTAAAATTCAACGGAACAACAACACGAGCCATCTATCTACAATCAAGCATAAACAAGCAAGATACTTATCAGGTACTAAGTTTCATGATAAATTTAAGTTCAGTTAATTTACTTAAAGAACTCCCACTTAGATAGACATCCCTCTAATCCTCTAAGTGATTACGTGATCCAAATCAACTAAACCATGTCCGATCATCATGTGAGATGGAGTAGTTTCATTGGTGAACATCACTATGTTGATCATATCTACTATATGATTCACGCTCGACCTTTCGGTCTCCGTGTTCCGAGGCCATATATGTATATGCTTGGCTCGTCAAGTATAACTCGAGTATTCCGCGTGTGCAACTGTTTTGCACCCGTTGTATTTGAACGTAGAGCCTATCACACCTGATCATCACGTGGTGTCTCAGCACGAAGAACTTTCGCAACGGTGCATACTCACGGAGAACACTTCTTGATAATTAGTGAGAGATCATCTTATAATGCTACTGTCAATCAAAGCAAGATAAGATGCATAAAAGATAAACATCACATGCAATCAATATAAGTGATATGATATGGCCATCATCATCTTGTGCTTGTGATCTCCATCTCCGAAGCACCGTCGTGATCACCATCGTCACCGGCGCGACACCTTGATCTCCATCGTAGCATCGTTGTCGTCTCGCCAAGCTTGTGCTTCCACGACTATCGCTACCGCTTAGTGATAAAGTAAAGCATTACATCGCGATTGCATTGCATACAATAAAACGACAACCATATGGCTCTTGCCAGTTGCCGATAACTCGGTTACAAAACATGATCATCTCATACAATAAAAATCAGCATCATGTCTTGACCATATCACATCACAACATGCCCCTGCAAAAACAAGTTAGACATCCTCTACTTTGTTGTTGCAAGTTTTACGTGGCTGCTACGGGCTTAAGCAAGAACTAATCTTACCTACGCATCAAAACCACAACGATAGTTTGTCAAGTTGGTGATGTTTTAACCTTCGCAAGGACCGGGCGTAGCCACACTCGATTCAACTAAAGTTGGAGAAACTGTCACCCGCAAGCCACCTCTGTGCAAAGCACGTCGGGAGAACCGGTCTCGCGTAAGCGTACGCGTAATGTCGGTCCGGGCCGCTTCATCCAACAATACCGCCAAACCAAAGTATGACATGCTGGTAAGCAGTATGACTTATATCGCCTACAACTCACTTGTGTTCTACTCGTGCATATAACATCAACATATAAAACCTAGGCTCGGATGCCACTGTTGGGGAACGTAGTAATTTCAAAAAAATTCCTACGCACACGCAAGATCATGGTGATGCATAGCAACGAGGGGAGAGTGTGATCTACGTACCTAGTAGATCGACAACGGAAGCGTTTGGTTGATGTAGTCGTACGTCTCCACGGCCCGACCGATCAAGCACCGAAACTACGGCACCTCCGAGTTCTAGCACACGTTCAGCTCAATGACGATCCCCGGACTCTGATCCAGCAAAGTGTCGGGGAAGAGTTCCATCAGCACGACGGTGTGGTGACGATCTTGATGTACTACTGCCGCAGGGCTTCGCCTAAGCACCGCTACAATATTATCGAGGACTATGGTGGCTGGGGGCGCTGCACACGGCTAAGAATAAGATCACGTGGATCAACTTGTGTGTCTCTGGGGTGCCCCTGCCTCCGTATATAAAGGACCAAAGGGGGGGTGCGGCCGGCCTAGGAGAGGTGCGCCAGGAGAGTCCTACTCCCTCTGGGAGTAGGATTCCCCCCCCCCCCAATCCTAGTTGGAATAGGATTCGCGGAGGGGGGAAAAGAGAGAGAGGGGTCGGCCCCCTCTCCTTGTCCTATTCGGACCAAGGGAAGGGAGGGGCACGCCCCATGTTGGGCTGCCTCTTCTCTTTTCCACTAAGGCCCACTATGGCCCATATAGCTCCCGGGGGGTTCCGGTAACCTCCCGGTACTCCGGTAAAATCCCGATTTCACCCGGAACACTTCCGATATCCAAACATAGGCTTCCAATATATCAATCTTTATGTCTCGACCATTTCGAGACTCCTCGTCATGTTCGTGATCACATCCGGGACTCCGAACAAACTTCGGTACATCAAAATGCATAAACTCATAATATAACTGTCATCGTAACCTTAAGCGTGCGGACCCTACGGGTTCGAGAACAATGTAGACATGACCGAGACATGTCTCCGGTCAATAACCAATAGCGGGACCTGGATGCCCATATTGGCTCCTACATATTCTACGAAGATCTTTATCGGCCAGACCGCATAACAACATACGTTGTTCCCTTTGTCATCGGTATGTTACTTGCCCGAGATTCGATCGTCGGTATTCCAATACCTAGTTCAATCTCGTTACCGGCAAGTCTCTTTACTCGTTCTGTAATACATCATCCCGCAACTAACTCATTAGTTGCAATGCTTGCAAGGCTTAAGTGATGTGCATTACCGAGAGGGCCCAGAGATACCTCTCCGACAATCGGAGTGACAAATCCTAATCTCGAAATACGCCAACCCAACATGTACCTTTGGAGACACCTGTAGAGCTCCTTTATAATCACCCAGTTACGTTGTGACGTTTGGTAGCACACAAAGTGTTCCTCCGGCAAACGGGAGTTGCATAATCTCATAGTCATAGGAACATGTATAAGTCATGAAGAAAGCAATAGCAACATACTAAACGATCGGGTGCTAAGCTAATGGAATGGGTCATGTCAATCAGATCATTCACTTAATGATGTGATCCCGTTAATCAAATAACAACTCCTTGTTCATGGTTAGGAAACATAACCATCTTTGATTAACGAGCTAGTCAAGTAGAGGCATACTAGTGACACTCTGTTTGTCTATGTATTCACACATGTATTATGTTTCCGGTTAATACAATTCTAGCATGAATAATAAACATTTATCATGATATAAGGAAATAAATAATAACTTTATTATTGCCTCTAGGGCATATTTCCTTCACCCTCCCCAAGTTGCAACACCAGGGATCAACATATAAATAGATGGGCAGGGGTAGCCCCTAGAACACAATTTTTGGAGCCTCCTCTAGTTCTTTAGTTCTAGTTATAATTTAGAGTTGATCTAATTAGAGCTAGACTTAGTTCTCTCTAATCCTCATAATAGAGAAGCTCCGTGTGGTTAGCTCCTCCTCCCTCTAATTCTCCGACGACAACTAGCTCTAGACGGAGAAGCGTTGCCGGATCATGAAGCATGTATGCCTGCAATCCGTAGAGAGGTTGTGCTTTTGGTATTTAGTTCAAGGGATCATCCATGAACGGTTCAAGGGACTTCATCAGTGATCTACACCAACCCTTCTTCCGCCACAACTCAAAGTTGGTAATGATCCGATCTAAACTTCTAATGCATCTTCATAGTGTTCCCGGAATCATGACCATGGGGTGAGTTTTTTTTTTTGTTTTCTACTACTTTTCCAACAACCACGGGTCGCCAAAATAGACTAGACAATGGTTGTAGGATAAGATAGAGATCACGAGAGGGGCGGTCCGGGTGCGGTGGTCGGAGCGCTGTCTAGTGGCCTTGTAGGGGCTTATCATCGATCTGTATCATGTGATTGGTACATGGGGAGGTGCCACTGTGATCATGCTCTGGGAACTAGCAACGATGATGAATCTCGTTAACAAAACATCGCATGTCCTGTCTACTTTTCTGCAATGACATATTCGCATATTTTCTAACAACGCATACATGCATCGACCAAAAAGTGATTAACCAACAAGATTGACTGAACTCCTTGTTTGCAGCTCAAAGTGAACGACCCCCACTTTAGTGTAACTAGACAATATCCGGCGCGTTGCTGTGAGAATCGATTGGAGTATATGTTAGCAACTTGAGTGTATGAAACCTGCATAGTTGAATTAATAATATATGAACTAAAACCAAGAATGAGTATTATATATTATATTTGATTATTGTGTAGTCGAAATATATTGTGAATATAAGTGGCCTAATTTAGTGGAAAGCATTTTTCCATGCATATTGAGTGGACCTTTGATGAGGTGACATGTGTCGTGAGCTAGGATGTGTGCATCAGATCAACTAATAGTGGTAAACTTTTCTCACGCATCTTCTGGTGGGTCTTTGATGAATAATAAAGGTAATGGGGATGACCTATTTAGGTTTGTAGAATTAGTTGTCCTAACCATATACTTCCCATCTCTTTTTATCCATTTTGATGACAAGTATTTTCGGACGAAGGGAGTACATACTTAGACAGCAGAGTGAATGTATGGAGAGAGAAATGAGTATATTCATATCCACCGTTGTCATTAGGGTTTTGGCTTTGGGCATGTCTTCTCCGTTTACTTTGACGTGAGGTCCGGTTTTTTTCCAGCTATTTCTTGGAAGTTGCTTGCTTGCTCACTCGGCTGCAAGACATCGCCTTGGAGGCTCGGAGAAGGCCCAGTAAGCTAGTAAGCTATACTACACAAGAGTCACAGTCTCACAGATATCATTGATAGACTAGACGTTTACTGATCACACCCAACTCAACATAACATAACGCAACACATGGGTGGCAGAAAACTGACCCTTATTTACGGTGACACAGGTATTTCTCTCACCAGGATGCATCGTGAATGGACGGTCACGAATTAGCATCGAAAGTTCAGCCGGGATTAACGGACACTGACAGATCCATGCTCGGTCTCCAAAGTCGATACGCTACATAATGACTGATGACAAGCAACGATCATGCTGAGCGATCCAATCCAAGACATGACATGCAGTAGCGTATCTCCGCCAATGAGTGTGCGTTGGTGGGCCATACATGCATGCTCAAAAGTGAGCTAAGGCATTCAGTAACTCCCCCTGCTGAGCAATCCCAAGTCCCGAGAGCATCTTCAGCCGTGCCTTCAACAAGGCCTCCCAAGCGACTTTTCGGCCGTCGGCGCTGAAAAATCGGCTCAATCGCGCCTTCAATGGCCCATTTTTCGCCAGCTCGGACCGAAATTGGCGCCGGCGGACCCAACCCGAACCCGGCGCGCTGGGGAGCGTTCGGGGACGCCGGGCAAATCATTTTTGGCGCGAAATAGCCGCTGGCCCTCCTCCGCTGGCCCTCCTTGCCAACGACTCGTCTCTCTTCTCGCCGCTTCGTCGTCTTCATCGCCTCGTTTTTCGTGGCGAATCAATGTCAAAGCTGTCGCGCCGGTCAGCCTCCTCCATTGATGCCTCACGGGCGACGCAGTGAAGACCGAACGACGCGCGTCCCCTCGCCCGCAACGCGTACATGCGGCGGCCACGCGTACGCGCGGCGCCTCCGCCTATATAAGCCGACCCCAGCGCACCGGTGACACGCACAGAGTATCCATCGCCAACGCGACATTTCTCCCCCTTTCCTCCCTCTCCTCTCGCCGTCTCCAGTTCAAAGCATGGCCGAGCGCTTCCCAGGCGACGGCGGCGCGGCGAACGTCTTCGGTCGCCGCCACCTTCACGAGGACGAAACTCGGCTCCTCTTCGAGGCCGAGTACCCGGTCCCGCCGGACATGCAGGTGCCCGAGTCATGGAGGATCAGGGCCGGTGGGGTCCCGGTGCCACCACCGCCCACCGGGGCGGCGCGGCGTGCAGAGATCGCGTGTATCCGCGCCTCTCTACCGCGGGCGGCGAAGGAAGGTCCATGGTATATCCCTGACAGCCCGCTCTGGGAGCCCTACTTCCGTCGCCGCCACGCCGAGCAGCTCAAGGCCACCAACGGCGTCGTGCCCTCCGGCAGGCTCAACTCCGAAGACCGGCGCCGATGATGGGGCGTGCCCGGCCACACGCTGGAGGCCGTCCTCGAGTACATGAGGGCGGCAACACGCCGAGGCTGGAGTACCCCACTCCCCCGTCCATCTCTCGCCGGCGTGGGAGCTCGTGGACGCCGAGGCGCATGGACCGGGGGCGTCCTCCTCCTCGTCCGTCCGCTCGTCCGACTCTCCCTGCCTCCGCCCCGTCAAGCTGGAGCCTCAGGACACAGCTGTCAGCGCGCGCACCCGCAGCTCCGGCGTCCGCATCGACGACTCCGCCCCCGCCACTGGCCGCCTCGTCCTCGTCAGGCCGAAGCCGGAGACCGACCTCCCCGCGGAGTACGAGGAGATAGCGCGGCGTGGCTTCTCCGACGAGGACGCCCTACGGTGGGCGCGAGACGACTACCTCCGCGACGAGATGGTCCAGCAGCGCCGGGCCCTGGAGGAGATAGCCGCCCGCAAACGTGGGCGCAAGGACGAGCACGGCGTCGTGATCCTCGACAGCGACGACGATGAGGATGCCCCCGGACCGTCCAACCCGCCGCGCCAACCGGGAGGAGGGGGTGCAGCAGGGACGGCGGCCGCGGAGGAGGCGACGACGACGGCGACTACACGCAGTTCTACAGCCTCCTCGGCATGTAGAACTGCAAGGGCGGCGGGCGGCGAGGAGCGGCGAGGGAGAAGGCGAGGAGCAGCCTACTAGCGTTTTTTCCTCTTTTATAAAATATTTTAAATATGTACAAACTCGCCAAAGTTTGGTTGAATTTGTGCTGTGTTTGTGCCGAAATTAAAATTTTTTAAAAAAATATGGGCGCCGCGATTGAGGGGCATCACACCCCCAGTACGCGGTTTGCACCGGTACACCCCTAGGGGGCGATTTTTAGCGCCTCCTGGAGGGCAACGGCTGGAGCTGCTCTGATTAATCTGGCTAGCCCGTTTAGCATGTGACTAACACTAACACAGGAAAAAAAAACAATATGGCACACTCAACTCATTGGTTCCGAGCAATTGTCCAAATCTATCTCTATATCCATACGCAGGAGATCTGGAATTTATATAAACCCATCTATCGGCTCTTCTTGAACCTTCATTCTTAAAAAAACATCTATCTATCTACCTCCATACATCTATAGCTAAGGGCACACGCGTAATTAAACTGTTCAAATCCTGTGGTTGAGTTGGTTAGATGGACAGTGGTAATTTCAACCCACCAGGGTTCAAATCCTGGTGCTTGCATTATTCTTAGATTTATTTCAGGATTTCCGGCGATGCGCTTTCAGTGGGAGGAGACGTTCCCGTCGACGACGAGGCGTCTACGGTGACTTCGTAAATCTCAAGATGATATGCCGGCTCAGTCTCTCGGATGTGCTCATAGAGATAGGGTATGCGTGTGTGCGTTCATAGGGGTGAGTGTATGTGCGTGTATATGAATACTTGTGTCTGTACTGATGCTCAAAAAAAATGATTGATGAAGAACTACAACTGGTTGAAGTAGTTTGTATCCTTGAGATGGGAGGATTGGGTCGGGCCCTGGCCAGCCTAGGCCAAAAACGATTAACAGTGAAAAACAGCAGCAAAATAATAAAGGATTCCAAGGACCTGAACCTAGGCGCTATGTGGGCCTATCTCCGCCATGAGTTCACCGAAAGATCAAGATCCTTGCATTGTGTGTACATCATGGCATCTATGTTGCAGGGAAAATCTATTTGAAGGTTCCCAGTCGGTTTTTCCGGTTTCAGGAACCGTCTACAAGGTTCCTTGTTTGTTTTTTTATTTTTCCTTTTCCGTTATACTATTCTGTTTCTTTCTTTTTTTATTTTAAATTTTCATTTTTTCTGTTTCTGTTTCTTTTATTTTCTTCCTTTCTTCTTTGTTTTCGTTTTTTTCCTTTTGCAAAAAATGTTGGTATTTTACAAAAAAAATCACATATCCATAAATTTTTCGGCAATTCAGAAAATTTTAGCAATTTAAAACAATTTGTTCATAAAATCCCAAAAATGTTCCAATCTTCAAAATTTGTTCACAAATCCAAAAACTGTTTCAGATTTCAAAAAATGTTCCCATTTCCAAAATTTGTTCACAAATTCAAAAAATGCTCTGGAATTTCAAAATGTGTTCCATTTTTTCAAAATATGTATGCGTTTTCCAAAAAAATATTCTCATTTTCAAAAACTGTTCACAGATTCAAAAGATTTTAGAGTATTAAAAAATGTTCTTGCATTCCCAAAGATGTCATGTTTTAAAAATGTGTTTACAATTTCAATAAATATTCTGAATTTAAAAAAATCACATTTTCAAAAAGTTCAGAGTTTCAAAATTTGTTGATGTTTTCAATTTTTTTGGAATGTTAATTATTGTTCTCACATTTCAAAAATTGTTTAGAATTTAAAAATGTGTTCTAATTTCTCAAAGATTTTAGTGTTTTCAATAAAAATGTTTTAATTTTTCAAAAAAAGTTCATAGATCAAAATATGTACATGTATTCAAAAGATATTCGTGTATTAAAAAGTTGTTTGCGGATTTCAAAATATGTTTGTGTTTCTATTTTTTGGAACTTTGAAATTTTTTCCTGTTTTCAAAAATTGTTCACAGATTAAAAAATGTTCGGGATTCAAAATTTGTTCAAATTTTCTTCTTATATATGGGGAGTAAAAAATGTTTCGAATTCCAAATATATTTTTGTTTTCAGAACAATATTCGGCATTTAATTGTTTTCCTAAATTTTCAAGAAACGTCTAAAATTTGTAAAGATTGTCTTAAATGTGCTGCTTCTGTGAGATTTAAAAAACAAATTGCGGTTCCTTTATAGCAGAAACAGCCGTCAGTTCTAGTGGCTAGTGGCAGGCAGCGACTCGCTCGTTTATGTTATTTTTTACGTCGCGGACCCCTTCGTTTCCTGTTAGTGGGCAGGCCCAGTCGCGGGTCTCTCTGTGCGTCTGCGTGCTGTTGGAAGCAAAGAGGGTCCAATAGGTGCTCCCATTTTCCACCTCGCCAACTTCCTCTTGACGAAACGTATGTTTCCTTCCATGTATATGTTCCTAAAAAGAATCCATGTACGTACTCTGCAGCATGGCGCCTTTTGTTGGAACTCACTTTAGCTTCATCTTATACACATAGTTCCTAAAAGAAAAGAGCACTTGTAGGTAGCATTCTAGTTGTGTAGTGTGTGTCGTTCTACTTAAAGTGGAGCCAAAAGAAAACCGGAATGACAACTGATTCAAGCTCGGCCAAACAGGGACACAAGGCATATTATGATTTTTTTTTTAACTATATTTAGCTCCTCCTGAGAAGGGGAGCCTTGGCGCAGTGGTAAAGCTGCTGTCTTGTGACCATGAGGTCATGGGTTCAAGTCCTGGAAACAGCCTCTTACAGAAATGTAGGGAAAGGCTGCGTACTATAGACCCAAAGTGGTTGGACCCTTCCCTGGACCCTGCGCAAGCGGGAACTACATGCACCAGGTTACCCTTTTTTTATATATTTAGCTCCTCCTGACATTCTTTTGATATTTTCTTACCAGTGTCAGTCTAATTTCTTCCATTAAGACGCATTGACCCACGTGGAGCGAGAGCTTAATTGGCCCGGCATGGCCATAATGGGCACATCGCGTAAGAGTGCAAGTGATTAAAAAAATCAAATTGGTTGCTGAAAATCTTTCTAGTGTACGTTTGTGCTGCCATTATGTGCGCATTGTGGCATCTATATTCCACCTCTCTTACTTCATCGACGAAATGCGTGTTTCCTTCCATGTATACATTCTTAGAAGTTTTGGCCTAATCAGTTTTTTCCCTTGTCTAAGATAAATTGTCAAGCCAGGGCTTTCATGTGCATGCGCCTTCTGTTGGAACTCTGTTTAGCTCTCCTTATACACAGTTTTTTTTTTGAAGCACCTCCTTATACACAGTTCCTAAAAACCTGTAGGTAGCGTTCTAGTTGTGTGGTGTGTGTCGTTCTACTAAAGTGGAGCAGAAAGAAAAAAAAGGAAACACAACTGACTCAAGCTTGGCCAAACAGGGCCACAAGGTATATTACAATTTTTCTTGTTTGAACTATGTTTAGCTCCTCCCGATGTCTTTTCGATAGTTTTCTACGAGTCTGGGCCTAATTTCTTTCAGTAAGATCCACTGGCCTATGTGCAGCCAGAACTTAATTGGCCTAGCATGGCCATAATGGGCACATCGCGTAAGCGAGCAAGTGATTGAAAAGAACACCGAATTGGTTGCTGAAAATGTTTCTAGTGTGTGTATGTGTTGGCATTTTGCATGCATCATGGCATCTATATTCCACCTCTCTTACTTCAATCAAACATATGTTTCCTTCCATGTATATGTTCTTAGAAGTTTTGGCCTAATCAGTTTGTTCCCTTGTCTAAGATTAATTGTGAAGCCAAGGCTTTGACTAAAGAGGGCTTTCATGTGCATGGCGCCTTCTGTTGGAACTCTCTTTAGCTTCTTCCTATAAACAGTTCCTATTAAGCACCCATGTACGTATTGCGTAGCATGGTGTCTTTCGGTGGAACTCTTTTTAGATTCTTATTGCACTTGTACACATGGTTCCTAAAGGAAAATAGCCCTTGTAGGTAGAGTTATAGTTGTGTGGTGTGTGTTGTTCTAAAAAAAAGTGGAGAAGAAAGAAAACCCGAACCATAATTGATTCAAGCTTGGCCAAACAGGGCTTCAAGGTCTATTATGATTTTTCTTGTTTGAACTATATTTTGCTCCTCCTAACGTTCTCTCGATAGTTTCTTACCGGTCTCGGCCTAATTTCTTTCAATAAGACACATTGACCTATATGGAGGCAGAGCTTAATTGACCCGGTGTGGCCATAATGTGCACATCGCATAAGCAAGAAAGTGATTCAAAAAAACATTCAATTGGTCGCTGAAAATCTATCTAATGTACGTACAAGCTGGCATTTTGTATGCATCATGGCATCTATGGACATGGATCCTCTGACGTACCTATCCCTGCCTTACCCTGCCTTTGGGTCGCTGACAGGTGGGACCCATGCTTGGTAGGATCCACATGTCAGTGACCCAATGGTAGGATAGCCCACGTTAATTAGGGGATCCTCGTCCGGCATCTATATTCCACCTCTCTTACTTCCACTCGACAGAATGTTTGTTTCCTTACATGTATATATTCCTAGAAGTTTTGGCCTAATTGGTTTCTTCCCTTGTCTAAGATCAATTGTGAAGCCAGGCTTGACCAAACAGGGCTTTCATGTGCACGGTGCCTTTTGTTGGAACTCATGTACGCACCGCGTAACATAGCGCCTTCTACTGAAACTCTCTTTAGCGTCTTCTATACTTATGGTTCTTAAATGAAAAGACCCCTTGCAGGTAGCATTCTAGTTTTGTGGTGTGTGTCTATCTACAAAAATGAAGCCGAAAGAAAACCGAAACCATAACTGATTCAAGCTTGGCCAAACAGGGCCTCAAGATCTATTACTTTTTTTTCTGTTTGATCTATATTGAGCTCGTTGTTGAGGTTCTTTCAATGGTTTCTTTCAAGTGTTGCCAAGGAATATTACGTAGTGCGTAGCATGGCACCTTGTGTTGTAACTCTCTTTAGCTTCTTCTTGGACGCATGGTTTGTAAGGAAAGAACTCGTGTACCTACGGCTTAGCATGGTGCCTTTTGTTGGAACTCTCCTTAGCTTCTTCAATTGGTTCAATGTACTTAGCATGGCGCCTTTTGTCGGAACTCTCTTTAGCTTCTTACACACAAAGTTTCTAAAAAAAGATCACTTGCATGTAGCGTGCTAGCTATGTGGAATTTGTTCTACTAAAACCAGAGACTACACAAAACAGGAACGACAGCCGTCTTAAATTAGCAGTCTTCTGTTTGAACTGTGTTTAGCTTCCTATTGACGGAAAGGGGGTCTGTTCCATGGTTTGTTAGCATTCCCGGCCTAATTCCACACGGCTATAGTGTGCACATTGACATTGATAGTGACATGCACTGGCGGAGCTTTTGCAAGGCCGAGTGGGCCGTGGCCCGCCCAGGTCTAGAGCTAATTTTATATATATATATATATATATATATATATATATATATATATATATATATATATATATATATATATGCTTCATACCCAGCCGGCCTGCCCAGCCCATCACCAGTACGCAGTGCAGCCCACAATCGATGCAACACACATGACACATCGTGAACGGTCAGCCTCTGCCTCACACAGCCACATTCGTTCCTCCCAAAGAAAAGCACACAACGAAGCTGCCGCTCACCGCCGGCTGCCGTGGCACCCGTCGCTGCCGGCCACCGCCCACGGGCGCGGCGCACATCAGTCCCTCCCTTCCCTAGTTCCCTTCATCCAACATTCAGACACCCCACCGGCCACAACCACTGCTTAGCCGACCCACGCGCGGACGCGCACATGCAGCCGCGAGCGGCGAGCCGGTAAGCCGGCGACGGCGGCGAGGGCGCGAGGCTGTAAATTGCCAGCTGGGCAAATCCTTCTCTGAATCCTTGCAAGTTGCGCAGGTAAATCGATTCAAATCATTCCCAAGTTTTTTCCCCTAAATTGAACCTAGGTCATATTGTTCATTTATATCGAGTCATCCTCAAAATCCCCAGTTGGCTGAATATTTCACTGAAGATCATTGTAGTTTTACTGTCTAGTGTCCAAGACCACATACCACAATAGACGGTTTCTAATTTAGTAGGCGAATTTTGTTTACACAATTGGGCAATTGGCCTTGCTGTAGCATAAATAATTCACTCCATTATGTTTACAGGTTACAAGTTGAGGTGTAGACAGCCATAGAATGTGTGAAGGAAAGGAATGCTGATTTGTACACACAGCCTTGCCTGATGGTCAAATGCTCATCTTGTATTCAATGTGAACAAAAGGTGTACTGACTATATATATTGAAATAGTATATATGCTTTAGAATTTGAAAACTATTGTGCTCTCTGGCCCGTCCAACTTTTCTTTTCAACCTCCGCCACTGGTGACATGTACCCGGTCGGCTTCAAATCGTGTCTCAAGCGTCTCAGGGTCTGGTTGCATCATATGGATTGAAAAGACATGAATGGAGAAGGGCGCTCATGACATGAATGGAGAAGGGTACACGCACGACACTGTTCGGCCGATTTACAGACGACGCTATAAATCCAACCATGCATGGCTCAGAGCAAGTGTCTAACAGCCGCTGGATAAAGTATCGTCTGCAAATCGGGCATGAAGTGTCGGCCGCAAAGTAGTTCCGGGCGCTCATAGTGTAGCAGCTAGTCATGGGAAGCGCATTTGTAGCATCCGGGTGCTCCACGCCTCTATATGAACATTAAATTCAAAACAATACCAAGAATTTGAAAAAAAATCTGAGATTTTGAGATATCAAACCTGGGTTCACGATGTACTCCCGCGTGAAATTTTGCGAAAAAATACGAGGAAACGTATTCGTGACAAAAAAGACAAAAAATTCCTATGTGTAGAAAAAAAACTGTTTAGATGGATTTTTGTTAGGACAATATTTCCTTCTTCACGGATACATATTTTTTCACGAAATTTCACACGGGAGTAGATTGAGAATCCGGGTTTGATACCCCAAATTTCAGTTTTTTCTGACTTTTTTTGTAATTTTTAGTTTAATATTCGTATAAGGGTGTGGACCACCCAGGAGCTCTTGTGTATTTTCTCTAGCCATGCGTGAATACAAACACGGAACATGTTATTAATGTTACAAAAGAAAAGAAAAAAGTCCTTTATGTGAAAAGCAAAAATGTAGCGCCGCGAGAGAGTGTTTTTTTGAAAGAAAAAAAACGCCGAAGCAATGGCAACCCGGCTAAGAGCAACTCTAGCAGACCCCGCATCCGCCTCCGACCCGCAAAATAACAGCCAAAATGCGGGTACGGGCCGGAAAGCCTGCCCGATGCTACCTCTTGAGCACTGCGTTGGATTTCTTTGAAGAGAAAAGGGTGATGCAGCAAAGTAGCGTAAGTACTTTCCTCAGTTTTTAAGAACCAAGGTATCAATCCAGTAGGAGGCTGCACGCAAGTCCCTAGTACCTGCACAAAACAAATAACTCCTCGTAACCAACGCAATAAGGGGTTGTCAATTCCTTCACAGTCACTTACGAGAGTGAGATCTGATAGATATGATAAGATAATATTTTTGGTATTTTTGTGATAAAGATGCAAAGTAAAATAAAAGCAAAGTAAGAAGCAAAGGAAATAACTAAGTATTGGAAGATTAATATAATGAAGATAGACCCGGGGGCCATAGGTTTCACTAGTGGCTTCTCTCAAGAGCATAAGTATTTTACGGTGGGTGAACGAATTACTGTTGAGCAATTGACAGAATTGAGCATAGTTATGAGAATATCTAGGTATGATCATGTATATAGGCATCACGTCCGAGACAAGTAGACCGACTCCTGCCTGCATCTACTACTATTACTCCACTCATCGACCGTTATCTAGCATGCATCTAGAGTATTAAATTCATGAAAACAGAGTAACGCCTTAAGCAAGATGACATGATGTAGAGGGATAAATTCATGCAATATGATAAAAAAATATCTTGTTATCCTCGATGGCAACAATACAATACGTGCCTTGCTGCCCCTACTGTCACTGGGAAAGGACACCGCAAGATTGAACCTAAAGCTAAGCACTTCTCCCATTGCAAGAAAAATCAATCTAGTAGGCCAAACCAAACTGATAATTCGAAAAGACTTGCAAAGATAACCAATCATACATAAAAGAATTCAGAGAAGATTCAAATATTGTTCATAGATAAACTTGATCATAAACCCACAATTCATCGGTCTCAACAAACACACCGCAAAAAGAAGATTACATCGAATAGATCTCCACAAGAGAGGGGGGAACATTGTATTGAGATCCAAAAAGCGATAAGAAACCATCTAGCTAATAACTATGGACCCGAAGGTCTGAGGTAAACTACTCACACTTCATCGAAGAGGCTATGGTGTTGATGTAGAAGCCCTTCGTGATGGATACCTCCTCCGGCGGAGCTCCAGAACAGGCCCCAAGATGGGATCTCGTGGATACAGAAAGTTACGGCGGTGGAATTAGGGTTTTGGCTTCGTATCTAATCGTTTGGGGGTACGTAGGTATATATAAAAGGAAGGAGTACGTCGGTGGAGCTACAGGGGGCTCACGAGGGTGGAGGGCGCGCCTGGGGGGGTAGGCGCGCCCCCCTACCTCGTGGCCTCCTCCTTTGTTTCTTGACGTAGGGTCCAAGTCTCCTGGATCATGTTCGGTGAGAAAATCATGTTCCCGAAGGTTTCATTTCGTTTGGACTCCGTTTGATATTCCTTTTCATCCTAAAATAGGCAAAAAAAAATAGCAATTCTGGGTTGGGCCTTCGGTTAATAGGCTAGTCCCAAAAATAATTTAAATATGGATAATAAAGCCCAATAATGTCCAAAACAGTAGATAATATAGCATGGAGCAATCAAAAATTATAGATACGTTGGAGACGTATCACCCGACCAGACCTCGCATCCCGCCTCGGCCCGCAAAAATTTTTAGGGGGCGCGGCAAATTCCCCACCCCAACCCGGGAAAACGCGGGTTTCCGCCTCGCTGCTATGGTGCCCTGCATCACAGAGAAGCAGTTGGCGGAAGGGACATTTCAGCCCGCGCTCTTTTCCCCCTCCTCCCGCCGCCGTCCGCCCTTGTTTCTGCCCGCCCGCCGCCGGCGATTCCGGCCATATCTGCGGGCGGAATCGCTCCGCGGGGCCGCCCCACACCCTCCCGCGCCGAGCCGCTGCACCGCCCCTCCGGATCCGGCGAGAAGAGCCGCCCCCCAGTCGCCGCCGCCGCTGGGATCGACCACCGCCAAGCGCACCACCCTCTTCGCCGCCAACCGCATCAAACTCGCCACCGGTTAGTCCCTTTTTCTGATTTTTGCGAGCTGTGTAGTAGATTGACGCGCCGGTGTGCGTGTAGATGGAGTTGACCTCGTGCGAGAAGTTCTTGCTATCCGATTCGGACGACTCAGATGTGGAGACCATGCTTGCGACCTTTCGGCAGCAAACATTGGTCATGGCGCCTGCCGTGAAGGAGCATGAAGACGAGTACCGGAAAAGGAGACGAGGATCTACTGTCCGGCGTCTGTGCATTCCGCGGAATCGCCATCTTGGAAACGAGATGTTGATGCAAGATTATTTTTCGGAGAATCCTACATATCCTGCACACCTCTTCCGCAGAAGGTACCAATGCGCCGATCCCTTTTTGTGAAAATTGTGTTGCAACGCTCTCGTTTGTTTGCTAGGCTTGCTAGTGGTGATGCTCCTGCTTGCAACTACACTATCAATGGGCATGAATACACAAAGGGATACTATCTTGCAGATGGTATATATCCTCCTTGGTGCACATTTGTCAAGAGCATCAAAGAACCCAAAACAAAAAAACAATGTGAATTTGCAAGGGTGCAAGAGGCAGCCCGAAAAGACATTGAGAGAGTATTCGGTGTTTTGCAATCTAGGTTTGCCATTGTTCGTGGTCCTGCTCGTTTTTGGGATAAGAAAACCCTAAAAAACATCATGACTTGCCGTGTTATCCTGCATAATATGATTCTTGAAGATGAGAGAGGAATGAACTTAGAATTCTTTTACGACAATATGGGTAGCCGTGTCAAACCAGCTAGAGACCCAAACCGCATTAGAGCTTTTCTTCAGACATACAAAGGGATTGAAAATGCAGACACACACTTTCAGCTTCAGAAAGATCTCATTGAGCACCATTGGCAAAGGGCTGGACAATGACTAATTTTTGTATTCATGACAAGTTTTGTATTGCATTATTTTAAGTTTGCTACGGTGATTTGAATAATTATTTGTAATGCGGATGATTATTGTTTTATGTTTGATTTGAATAATTCAGTTTGTTTTTTATTGTTGAATTATGTTGGATTCGAGATTTGCGGGCTGATGATATGCGGGGATGCAGCGGCGTAAAGAGCAGAACCTGCATAGCCGATCCGTAAAAAAACATATTTCGCAAAAAAATTTTTTACGGATCCGTTTGAAGGGTCTGCATCTGTGTCAGCCCGCACCGGCCTGTGAAAGCTGTTTTGCGCGAACTGCAAACGCGTTTTGCGGGCCGATATTTTGTGGGGTCTGCTAGAGTTGCTTCTAAACGGGCAAGCACCGGTTCACCCAGTGGGCTCGCTGCTCTTTATATACCGGCGCGCTGGTTCACACTTGACACCTCCTTCTCCTTCATCCTCCACACTTTCCCGCGCGCGCACACCACCTTCGGCGCGCCGGCTCGGGGCGTCGACCATGGAGGGCGAGGCGCCGCAGGCGCACCAGCCGCCGCTGAACGGCGTCAGCCTCGACCTCCGCCTCGACACGATGACGCACCACCACGGCACCTGGCGCCCGGCGTCCCTTTCTCCCGCGGACTACCAGCAGCAGCACGATGGCAAGGAGGCCTTGTCGTGCAACTACTGCCAGCGCAAGTTCTTGAGCTCGCAGGCGCTCGGCGGCCACCAGAACGCCCACAAGCTCGAGCGCACCCTCGCCAAGCGCGGCCGCGACGCTGACGCAGGCAAAAGCGCCGCCGCCACGCCTTCCTCGCCGGCCGACGCCCACAGCTGGCTCCATGGCGACGGTGATCTTTGGGCTTACTCTGCTGCTTCACCCGCGGCGAGCATGAGCATGGGCATGGGCATGGGCGGCTGGGCTGGCACTCGCCGCACCACGACGGCCGGCGGGGAGGCCACGGCGGAGATGGACTTGTCGCTCAAGCTGTGCCTCTGAGAACCATGACGGACGGCGGGCAGGCCACGACGGAGTACATTCCAGCGGCACTACGTGCATGCGCCCAGCGTGTCAACAAGTACTGGTGATGTTCTTAATTATTGCAAGCACATGGCGATTGGTTAATTATTGGAATTATAGCTACTACCTAGTGCAATGGGTTGTTTTAGCTCATCCATCTATACAATATATATAAACCCCCTCGTGTCTCATATACTATTATGTACTAGTATATATAGTATTTTATTATTATAAGTATGTTCATATATTATATATATAAGATATTTTAAAGTGAGTTAAATGAAAAATTACAAGTTAGCCCATTATTTTTATTATATACATGAAACACGCACATATTTGTACATAAATGTCTGGTTCTTGTCTATCGATCGGGTCTCATTTCTTGGTAGTTACTCTCTCCGTCCGAAAATATTTGTCATCAAAATGGATAAAAAGAGATGACAAGTATTTCCGGATAGAGGGAGTACTTGCTAGCTGAACGGCGGCCATTTTCTCATCGGTTAGAGCATCTTCAACAGATGTGTGGTTGTGCGGCGTGCTATTTTTTTATATTTTTTTGCAGCATCGAAATAGCCTTTTAGCATGCTGAGCTGGTGTTTTGCATGACCAAAAGCGCAAAAACACGGCATCCAATCTAGCAGCCCTACCTAAAGCAGCTCAGATTTTGCAGCACGCATGAACGGGCGTACCAAATATACAACGCGCGATGCAGTTTTTCCCAACACGCTGAACCTTGTTTAACGCGCATAGGATTATAACGCGGCTGTTGAAGTGCTATTTTCAGTTGCACGCGTGCTATATAACAGCAAAAACATTTAATTGCCGCCGTGTCACTGCTCTCTGCCTATTGCAACACCTAGCCTAGCTGCTACACTAGATCACATATCCACCATGATCTAACTTGATGTTTAGAGCAATTTTAGCAGACCCCGCATCTCGCCGGCCTGCAAAACGTGTTTGTACTTTACGCAAAACTGCTTTTGCGGGCCGGCGCGGGCTGGCACAGATGCAGACTCCTCAAACGGATTTGTAAAAAAGTATATTCACGGAATATGCTTGTTTACGGGTCGGCTATGCGGGTTCTGCTCGGGCACCACCGTGACAACCCGCAAACACATAAACTGCAAATCTCGCATTTGACATAGAATTTCACAAACAAGTTCAAATTCAAACGACATAAACAGTTTTACGCGTAAATAGAAGCCAAGTTCATTACGGCTAACGCAAAAGAGGGCCTTGCAAAAGGTTTGCGCCCATGTCCGGCATCATCTTGATCGATCTTCACTCCGCGCCATCGAGTCCACCTTGGAGTTCATCGGCGCCACCGAATCCACCTCCGGCGCTTGTTCCAACTCCCGCACCGAAATCATCCACATTGCCACCATATGGAGCAGAACATCACCAGAACTGTAGCACGGACCGGCCAACGCCACCATTCTTCTCTTCAAGATTTCTCTCCTTGATATATCATGCCATGTTTTGGTGAGGTCGTCCATGTCATTGCGGTTCATTGACATGATCTTGTTCTCTTCGGCGAGCAACATGGACATGGATTTGTTTTCGGTGGCGCATGCTCTTCTCTCCTCAATGGTAGCTTTGCGCAGCCCCTCTTCCTTGAGCAACTGCCACTTTTCTTGCTTCTCCTTCGCCTTCTTTTCGGCCAACTCTTTTTTGATCTCCAACGACTTCAACAACATCGACTCGTTGGATTGCACCATGGCATCAATCTTCTCCCTCAAGCTTGATGCTTCTTGCTCTCTCTTCATCTTCTCCTTGGTCTTCTTGTCGCCATCGGGCTTGTGCAAATTTCTTGGGCCATCATCATCCTCATCTTCATCCATGTTTGTAAGTGAGCCTCTCTTTGGTGGGGATTCTTTGTCAATCAATTTCCACTTCTCGCACTTTTGGAGCAACTCCCAACAATGCTCTAGTTTGAAAAAAATTCCCTCCAAAGCTTCCATGTCCTTGTATCTATGTTGAGCAATCTTGTCCTACGCACACTACTAGGGAAAAGCCTATACACAGAATCTTATCAGCAACGCTCTTTAAAATAAGGCGCTGCTGCTAATTAGCAGTAGCGAGCTCAAGAATAACTCGCTGCTGAAATAAATATAGCAGTAGCGCGCCAGCTCAAAGACGCGCTACTGCTATAATTCCCACGAGGCCGCCATGAGGCTAGCTATAGCAGCAACGCATTATAACAACGGGCGCTATTGCTACGTAGCATAGTAGCAGTGCATTTCGTCAATAAGCGCTACTGCTAAGTTTACTACAAAAATTTAGTCCCACCTCGCTCCGTGAAGAGAGTTTCTACCAGCTTAAATATGTTACTTCTCAAACTTTGACAAGCACTTGGTCTTCATTGAACTCTATGTGTAGAATTTGTGGCTGCAATATGAGTCTTCACTTGTTCCTAAACCGGTGAGGACTCATATTGACAAATCAGATTGTACACAAAAGGATCGTTGATGATCAATGTATTTTTGATACATTGAACTATAAGTCTATTTTTACATGCTGACACATAGCAGTAGCGCTTCTTTGTGAAAGGCGTTGCTGCTATGTAGTTTAGCAGTAGTGTCTTTCTCTATAGCGCGCTACTGCTAAGCCATTACATCTCCCACCCTATCTCCTCTATCCGATCCACTCACAGTCACACACTCACTGGATCCCTCTCAATCCCCCGCGCCGGTCCTCCCCCGTCGCCCCTCCTCCCTCTGCGCCACCGTGACCTCCTCCTCCTTGCTGGGCTCGATACCGGCCTCCTCCTTCGTCCTCCCTCTCCACTCGCCGCTGGCCGGCCCCTCCTCGCTCCGCCTTCCTCCTCCGTCCTCCCTCCACTGGCCGCCGGCCGGCCCCTCCTCGCTCCGCCTTCCTCCTCCGTCCTCCCTCCACTGGCCGTTGGCCGGCCCCTCCTCCTCCTTGCTGGACTCGGTACCGGCCTCCTCCTCCGTCCTCCCTACATTTTGATTTAGTTGATTTAGTAGGCTAGTTGATTTAGTTGATTTAGAACATTTTGATTTAGTTGATTTAGAACATTTTGATTTAGTTGATTTAGTAGGCTAGTTCATTTAGTTGATTTAGAACATTTTGATTTAGTTGATTTAGTAGGCTAGTTCATTTAGTTGATTTAGAACATTTTGATTTAGTAGGCTAGTTCATTTAGTTGATTTAGAACATTTTGATTTAGTTAATTTAGTAGGCTAGTTCATTTAGTTGATTTAGTATGCACCATTTTCATTTAGTTGATTTAGAACATTTTCATTTAGTTGATTTAGTTACTTTTTGGCAAAATGTAGGTGGTACCTTGTCATCTAATATGATACTAGATCTTAGGATTATAATTGTCCATCAAATTGCTTCTCGCGGAAGAACCAAAAATATCTCATGCTACTGTGTTTCTTTCCTATGAAGTGGATCGTTAATCCTTTGCTTATATTGTTTTAGGAAAAATGGCGCCACCACCACCACCACTATGTCGACTGTGCAAGTTAAGGTGCGCCAGCAGCCTTGCAACTGGCAAGCTGTTCGATATCTACTTCCAGCCTGGTTTTCGTCATGCGGTGATAAGAAATTAGATGAAATGTAATAACTATTTTATTTTTAGTGTTGGCATTACTGGATTGTATCATTTTGCTTATTTTACACAGATCGTCCCATGCAATGTGAGGTTGAAATTCAACAAGCTGACAGGAGACACTGTGACATTTGAGGCTCCTGGGGGAGCGTACACTATGGAGGTCGAGAAAGGACGCAATATGTCGCAGATTGGAGGAGATGGATGGGCCCGTTTCGTCGCTCGCATGCGTCTTACTGGTGGTGAGTTGATCAGCTTCTCCTTCAGAGCAGAAAGACCCAAGCTGGCTGTCATTTATCTCAACCTGGTGGAAGATGATGAAGATAATGAGGACCCACTCGATGAAGATGATGATGACCCACTTCATGAAGCCATCGTAGCTCAAAGAACAAGGCTGAGCGAGGAGGGGGTGTCCAACCTGTGGGACATAATTCCGCCACGTGCTGACTTTGTCGGGGTGCCATTCGTGACCCGCCTGACAAATACCATGGTTGATCGACATGATATGGTATGTTATACTTACAAATGCAAATTATCCGATGAAATACTTAGTGTACAGTCCAATGATATGGTATGTTGCGTGGAATCTAGTCGATGATATGTTTTAGTGTAGAGTTCGATCACATGCTTATTAGTGTAGAATCTAAGGAAACTATTAATAGTGTAGATAATTCATATGTACTTATTTGCGAGGCTATTTATTAATTGAAATGTTTTTCTTATTCAGAAATTGGCAAAGAGCATATCTGTGAGTTAAGGTATCGAGCCTGATGAAGAAGGTTCGGCTGGACTACGCCTTACTGCAAGGGGCTCCGTCACAACCTGTACTTACCGCGTGGACACGGACGGTCGCACACACTTAAACTCGGTTGGGTGGAAGAAATTCCTCGATGGCAAGAATCTTCGTGTTGGACAGGCCATCCTAATTACTATCAGGAACACCAACCGCCCAGGCTTGAGGATGATGATTGTCTTCGATATCATCTAGAACTACATATGTGTGTGTGGCTATATCATCTAGAACTACATATGATGATCGTCATCGATATCATCTAGAACTACATATGATGATCGCCGTTGATATGACCTTGTACTGCTTGAGGATGCATGTTGACTATGCATTAAATTGTTATCTAGTACTCCCTTCGTTCCAAATTACTCGTCGTGGTTTGAACTAAAACCACGACGAGTAATTTGGAACGAAGGGAGTACTACCCAGTAATGGTTTATGAATTTGATATCTACTAGCAGTACCTAGTATCTAGTATCTGAAAGGGAAACTGAAAGGGAAAGGGGTACGGGGGGAAATGATGAAAGATATAGCAGTAGCGAGGGACTGCGAAATCGCTACATCTAAGTAATAGTAGCGCGTTCATAAAAAGTGTTGCTGATATCGTCAACTGTAGTAGCGCGGGTAAGGACCACGCTACTACTATAAGTTAGCTGTAGCGCCTTATTAGTAGCGCGGCCACCCGTGCTACTGCTAGCCTCAAAACCCGCGCTACTACTAGGGTTTTCCCTAGTAGTGGCAATGTGAACAAAGTGATCCAATCATTTTCCATGATGCAATATGATGATGCACAATTTGAACAAAGGCAAAACAAACTCACATAGTCGGACTCCACGGTGCCACTTGGAGGTGCATTGCGTACTTGCTCCAAGCAAGTTGCCCAACGGCTGCACATAGGCTTGATATTCTCCCAACGCCCTTGAAGCGACCGAAATGTGCGTGGAGTCCTATTGGGATGCTTTGCCATAATGCGGAAGTATTGATCTTCGATCCTTTGCCAATATATCTTGGAAGTTTGAGAAGTACCCGTGCATGCATCAAGAGACACCGCACTCCATGCTTGAATCAAAGCTTGATCTTCCAAGATCGTGTAGTTCTTTGATCTTATGCTTTTCCTAGATTTTGCTTGCGATTGCTCAAACGCTTCCGCTTCGATCTCCTCCAATTCGTCCGCACAACCATGATCATCCACACCGCCCTCCGTTTCATTGTAGTCGAATGGTTCGAAAGGGGCTTGATCAATGTCAACCGCGTTCGTGTCCAACAAGTTCACGAACTCGGTTGTTGCATTGTTCGAACCACCGCTATAGCGAACGATAACAAGTCACGCGCTATCGAGAATAATGGCGAAAAATGAAAGGGAATCGCCAAGACCGAAGACGCATACCTTCCGGCCATTTCGTCGAACACCTCGCTTGTGGGAGGAGCGGCACCGTTGAACGGCATCGCCGAAGCACCTCCTTGCGGGGGGGATGGAGCGAGAGGTTGAAGAAGGTGGCTTCTTTGAAGCCGGAACCTTCCTCAGCTTTACGCCCGCGACCTTGCTGACCTTCTCCGCCGCCGGCCGAGATCGCGCTGTCGAGTTGGCGCCCGGAGCACGGGCCATCGCGGCGGGGGCGGCCGGATACCCACCCTGCACGACCACGTTGCCCTGCCGCTTGCGGGGAGGCGCGGCATGGGCTTGGGCGACGGCGGCGGGGCCAACATGGCCGGCGACGAGATCCGCCCGAGGGGAAGGGGCGTGCGCGACCTCGACGGTGACAGGGGACAGCATGAGGTTGTCCATGGCGGCGAGGGACGGCAGGGGAGGAGCAGCCGGAGCTTGCGGAGTGGGGGCAATGGTGGCGGAGGGTGCGGGGAGCGGGAAGGGCCGCGCGGAAATCTCCCTCCCGCCAAATCTCACGCGGGATAGGGGTTGAGCTCGGGTCGGCCTCCCAGCCCGTGAAAATAGAGATTGGGGGAGAAGATTTGCCGCGCCCCGCAAAAAAATTTGTGAGCCGGGGCGGGATGCGGAGTCTGCTCGTGCATATTTTCTGACCCCGACCTGCAATTTGACGGTTATTTTGCAGGCCGGGGCGTTATGCAGGGTCTGCTAGAGTTGCTCTTACCCATACCCAACTCACCAAAAACATTTGGGGGGCAAATGTGTGATCCTCACACATGCTTAGACATTGATTGATACCACGCCCCCTTTTTGAAAATATTTCACTTTATCCTCGATTACCTGAAGGGCTTTTTCGGTTTAGCTATTTTCAATCCTGCGGCGACCAAGAAATAACCATTTCTAAATCACCACCAATGACGCCTCAGTTTGATCCGCACATTGGATGAAATTAGTTTTCCATGTGCAGTGCAAAGGGGACGAGAAGTTTGCACATTGTGTTTTTTTAAGGGCACTGTAAGGCGCTGACGCGCCGGACGAAAATTTCGACCAATCCAGCCCTAGCCGTTGGATGTGAGCTGCCCGTCCGTTGGATCTGGAGCAAAAAAAAATCACCCCAGTTTCTTTTTCCTCACGCTCGATCCCCCGCTCGGGCTGCGCGGTGCCGCGCCTCCTATCCCTTCTGGTGGCCGTCCTCATCGCCGGTCCCCACCCTCGCCGTCCGTTCCCCGTCACCGCTTCCAACCCTCGCCGGTCGTCCTCATCGTCGTCGCAACGCATGAAAGAACTGCATCTGCATTTGCAGCTTGCAGCGGCGACGCTTCTAGCTCTCCCGGTCGTAGCTCCACCGCCGTCCCTCGCCGTTGATGCTCGTTGCACGAAATTGCGTCGACGACGGCCACCAGGCCATCAACGGTAATTGCAGCTCCATTGTCTGCTTTAAAAAAAAAGGAAAACATTTCACATCAGCGCGCCGCCGAAACGTTCGGCCGGTCGTGGAGCTAGCGTTCGATCCACCTCGATCCAGTGTCGTCTGTCGCGCGTCCTCCTCAGAGTTTTTTTTCTTTTGCCTTACCTTCCTCTTCCTTTCACCACTCGACCTCCCTCCCTGGCTCCTTGTTTGATCCTCCCCTCCCCCCACCCCGCGTGACCTCAGGCACTGCCGGTGAGCGCCGCAGCTTCTCTGGCGAGGCGTCCACCAGGAACAGATTTTTCAAGCCCACCTGTTGCATGTTCGGCGTTCCCCAACTTCAATTAAGGGGCTGTTTAGATTGTGACTATCTTTACCATATATTATCACACGAGTTTTGCAACACTTGCTTAAGTTGAGTTACTGGGTATCCACAATTCGGCGTCATCCCAACCTGCGCCTATCTATGCGACACCCCTGCAAATCAAAATCATAATTACATGTAGAGGCCATCAAAATCGTCCAAGAAAGTTACACTGCTGCGATTGCACCAAACATAACTCTGCTGCAATTGTGCCCAAACATAACATTCATTGCAACTTGTTTTGAATCACTTCAGATAGATACATCCACGCAAACCTGCATTTCTTTGGGTAAATTTGAAGAGCGCCTTCGAAGCCAACCAACAGGGTGGACAACACTACAGCATGGCTCAGCACAGAGCCAAAGAAGCTGGCGACAGCAGCAGCAGCAGCAGCAGCAACTATGCTGATGCTCAGCTGCATTGGCCTGGGAGACCATGTAACTACAAGAATAAATAGCACCAACAAAAGGCTCAAACTTCTCTTACCACTCCCTGTTGTCATTACAAGCCAAGGCTCTGCACCTCATCTAATTGTTATACATAATGACTAAGAAAAAAGATACAACAATCTCTCCAAACAAAACTGCGATCACAAAAACTGCAGCACGAGAGGAAATCCTTCCTGGCCCCGGTCTGCAACTCTTGGCGAAACGGTAGAATATAATCATCATGAAAAGCTACTCGTAGAAATTGGCACCTAAAATGTATGCTCCTTGAAAGCATCGTCATCAGTCGCAATAAAGCCTAATCATCGAGTCGGCACCGGCGGTGAACAACCACGGTTGTCTTGGGTGGAATTTGCAATCCAAAACTCCTGCAAAGCAACAAAACCAAAACATATAGTTACAGATACTTGCTATTTGCATAACCTTGTGTGGCTAACTGGTTAGCAAAATATATCATAGATAATTGTTATAAACAAAAATATATAGCTTCAAGCAACGCAAAATATAATATAAATACACATTTCCTTCTGGGCGTACAAAGTTGGATCCTGCCCAAATCTTGAATTTGCCTATGCATCCTTGCGAGCCCATATATACCAGTGCTTGGTTCAATGGACACTGAAACTAAGTTTCTTCCGTGCGAATAATTTCAATTTAACAAGATACATGCTACAACATTACAGGCTCAATATTACGCTAGTCTGTCCCTGGTTCTCAAAAAAAATCCAAGCACCAACAAAGCAGGTACAAGCACCAACAAAGCAGGTACAGCTATAAGCAATTTACTGTAATTTGTAAGTGATCAAATAGGAGAACATGGCATATCAGCACAAGCACATGTATGCTTCAGTTCAAACTCACGTCATATGGATTCGAGGACTCCAGAATGCAAGGTTCAAAGCAAAGTATATGACTTGCATTCTTCCAGTGAAAAACATAACGATGTAAACAGAGTTTAACCACTGACATATATCTGTTTTGATCGAAATGTCTACGCAAATAAGAATCAACAAAAAATGTAAAATAATGCAAATTATAGAAACCACATGATGTATGACAATATACCTCTTCTATCTGAACTCAAATGGCCACGAAGAATCTCCAATGGCACAATAAGTGGGTTCTGGTTGAGATCAGCATAAACCATCCCATGGAACACATGGGCTGTACAATCCTCCGACGATGAGGCAAAAAGAGGGTATCTCCGGTGGAAAGTAACACTGGTTATATCCTTCGAGTGGTTCCTGAATTAAAGAAAATAAAATACAAAATATAAACTCATACAGAACAGGATAAGTATAACTAGTGGGTATTATCCATAAAAAGAACTGTATCTGATGTTTTTTTAAACAGAGCAGTAACTGAAACTGGAAAAAACATGAGAATTTCTTACAGTACAAAATTCAAAAAAACTAGACTAAACAGTGTAAATCATCGACATTTAATAGGGAACACTTTTGCGCATAGTGGTGATGTCGAGAAAGAATAGGTCGGCATGACTTTGAAGGCTAGCGTAATGGAGTCATCTGTGGCTGCATCAGATAGCAAAGCATGTGGCATGTACTGTTGCTTGATTAAAATAGGTGCCCACATCAGATGGAAAAGCATGTTGCCCGTATTGTACATTGTTATTAAAGCATTTAGTAATTAGTACATAAAAACACTTTGTAATAAGCTCCATAAAAAACGTTAAGTTATCTGAAGTAAATTGAACAAAGAAAAGCTAAAATAATAAGCAACCGACTGCCTAAAACAGTAACATTGGCAACGTATCTATAGTTCTATACAAAAACTGAAACCAAAAATACAAGAAAGAAACTAAATGTAAGAGAAGTAGTACTTTAACATCTTGTACGGCCTTGTAGACAGATCAGTGTCAAACCAGCACAATTTACCATCTTTACTTCCCACAATAACATTATCGCCTGCATGAAAGAATTGCAATGCCAATAAAAAGGCGATCCAACAAACAATGTAGCACTACCATTAATTTAACCAATGGTTTACAGCTTAGAATAGCAAAGGTAATATGAACCAACTCAAGATTTATCAACTGGTAAATTAGTAATCAGTTGATTTTATACGTACCACCAGGGTGGATAGAGATAGAGGAAATCTCACGAAGACCTGACTCCAGCTTCTTGACTACCTCTGCCTTTTGGAGATCATAAACCTGAACAAACTTCTTAGTGGCAACAAAGAACATCTTTTGAGTTGGATGGAATACTGCTGCAACAGGGAGTCCCGGCAATTTACGGAAAGGATGGTGAGAATGCTTCTTGGAGAGCTGATGCAACAGTACAGCCCTTGATTCACGTACAAAGGAATTAAGGTATACAAACGAAAGAAAAGATATTCAAAATGTGAAGAATCTGTTTACACACTACGTTGGCGGGGATGCATATCTACAGTAACTATGAATTGAAAGAGTGAGACCCAATAAAGAAAGAAAAGCACACAGCTCCAAAACAAAGAAAGAAAAGCCAATTTTGCTGGGGCACACACTTTAGAAACGTCGCAAATGATTATCTTGATATAGTTAGAATGTTGCATGGCAGCTCCAAGATTGAAACTAGAGAAAATTATTTTAGAACATATTTGTTATTATGCTCATGCATCACTTGTAAATTAAACAAAGCAAACAGGATATCAGTTGGCACGACTGTCGTGAAATAGTCTCCCTTTGAATGCCACTCCACGGTTGATGCAGCCTGAACAATAAAACAGATGTAAGCATGCGAACAAAAAGCCTACGCATTTAGGAGAATGATAAGTAACCCTCAAGTACTATACCCTATGATGAATCAATGTGATTCCGTCAAATTTGTCATTCTTCACCCACCTCACAGCTGGTTTCTTATCACCTGCAACATAATTAAATATTTAAGAACACACTGAATAAGATAGGTGGAAGAATTGTTTGGTTGACAACTACTATTACCATCATCTTCAGGGGTCGGTTCCTCGACATGGAGGAGCTGCTTTGTCCTCACTTGTGTTTCCTCATCCCCCACCTCAGCGTTAAGAAGCAGAAGATCACGGCCACTGCACAACATAAGATGAATGGTGAGAATGTGTAACACCAGAAAATGAAGTATACTTGTGAATGGCGAAGGCATACACAATAGCAGCCAGAATGGGCCTCTCAGGTGAAGGATTCCACGAAATATGATGGACATCAGCACCAACATTGAAAACCTTAAGACAGCGACCAGTTTCAACCTCCCAAACACGAATTGTTCCATCAGATGAACCTTCAGCAAAGAAGAACTGTAATATAAGACAATGCCATGCTCAAGTTTATGAGATCATTTCATGCAGCAAAGGGGCCTTTTCACGGCCCAATTCCTCATCCTTCTACAAATATAAGACCCTCCATTTTTTGGAAACTTGAGATTGGTCAATAATATTTGCCATTACAGTTATGTTTCACAGCACTGTCATTTACTACTTTTGTATACGATGCATACTAATAAAGTTGGTCACATTGAAAATGTAAATTAACTAATAACATTGAGTTCATTACAATTTGAACCATCAGAACATTATCATAGAAAATAAGGACGCCGATAACTGCCACACGTGTGGCATGTAGTAACACCGCCCACACGTTTTTTACACTAAAGTTGCCATCCGGAAAAAAATAAATCTCAAAAAAACTGAAACTTGCCATCCAAACAGAAAGTTGCCATGCTTCACAACTAAAGTTGCCATCCTCTTGTAACTAAAGTTGCCATCAAAAAACGTGTGGGCGGAATTGCTTCGTGCCACACGTGTGGGCGTTATCATTTGGGGAAAATAAATATCTACACTCTATACCTGATGCTATCCACTGCCCTGTTGCTTCAACTGACAGTGACGTCACTGGACCACCATGGCCCTTGAACTCAAGGTAACAAGTTCGTGGATATGGCCTCAGATCCTTTTTACTGGGTAACTTTGGCTTGAGCGACTCAGGATCAATGTTTATCTGTGGAATTGCCAAATAATCATCATGCATTGAAAAGAACATCACGATAATAAATGATAAACTGGAATCCAGGCAATAAAGGCCCATATATAGTCATGAAAAGAAGATAGATCCTCCACTTACACGCTTCTTGCGAGTTCTAGGACATAGATAAAGATCTAGGCACCGATCAAATCCTTCCCTAAGTGCCTTCTCGTAGGCAGGTACACTTCTAAGAGATTCAAATCTGCATAATCAATGGCACAATATAAAGGGGTGATGTAACTAAATTTCCTCAGACGAATCAGACCATGCATAAGAAAAATCGTAATGACAATGTAGAAGTAATACCGTCGTGGGATGAATTTTGGCCTGTCCTCCTCATACATAAGCTGGTAGTTATCTATCTCCTCTTGTGTGGGAATATATTCAACAGAAGGATTATACGACTCTTCATGACCTGAATAGAAGAAATTAATGGCATCATACACAATATAGAACATCAACTAAGAAACAGAAATGCCCAGTGCAAAACTGTTTCACATAATTTCAACAGAATGGGAGGTCATCAGGTCAAATAGATTGCCGAGAAGCTTTTCGAGTAAGCATGACATGGCTTGCAAAATGATGGCATGGTACCTGGCAAATTTGGTTTAGGTGCAGGAATGTAGCTCAAGCCTTGCCGCTTATTGTCTGCTGTATCAGTGTCATCTCCCCACAAGAGATAATAGTTTGGCTCATCCTTTGGCTTGTCAAACTTGATCCATCCTTTACGAATGGCTCTAACAAGTTTAACAACCTGCCATAAAGAACAATTGAGGTAAAAGATATAGTAAATAGCAATGCAAACTAATTATTAGTTATAAATGGCAGGCAAGAAACGTGATAGCACAAATGCAATTCCAAAGCAGTTTCAGAAAGAAACTAACAAATAAGTCCTGTGGAAATTAAGGCTATTTGACCAGTACTAAGTACTAACAGCATATAATCTCTATATTCTTGCTCAGCGAGAAAGCATATACAATACGAATCCAAAGCAGTTTCAGAGAGTACCTACAGAATTAGTCATATGGCTACTGAGTCTGTTTATGGAGTACTAATATCACATGATATAATTCAATGACTGCCCACAAAAATCTAGGCAACTGAACAAAAGTGAAAGTTGAACTAACATTAGTAATCCCTTGCTGCAACATGCGATAAATTAGTAGAGCGCAATCTGAAATCTAAACAGTAAACACTCCAAGGCAACCAGCAAAATATGAAAACTAGAAACACCTCACAATCATGAACTGAATTATTAAAGCAGGAACCCGTGACCTGCCAATAATCATGAGTTCACTGTCTCACAAATTTCTTAAAACATTCTGTATAAAACACATTTTAATAGGGTATTTCTTTTCTTAAGCAAGATACTTCAGATCTCGAACAGACAGATTAACAAGACATCCATGCACTTAGTTATATCTTATTAGAAATTAAAGAGCATGTAGATTTTATCAAAAGCTCTAACATAACATAGAAGATAAGGAAACTGATGATATACCTTCTTTTGCTCCCATTTTGAGGGCACAAATCGCCTCTTTGGCTCAGGAGCGTTAGAAAGTGGATGGCCTTTATCAGCATATTCAAACCAGTCAACATAATCCTACGAGAAAAGTTTACTCAGCCCATGTTGAGCATAATAGTTATATGTATAGAAAGGGGAAGGAAACCATAAATTGCAAAAGAATTAACTTCAGTGATCACCATATTCAAACCAGTCAACATAATTCTAAGAGAAGTCTACTCGCTCTGTGTTGAACATTATAGAGAAAATGAAAGGAAACCATGAACTGAAAAAGAATAGCTTCAATTTGCATGCATGTACATAATCTCCACTGCCATGTCAACTACAGCTTAAATATTACTTGTACAGGTAAGTACAAGTTACATCCGTAAAAAATCAGTATTATGCATGACGCTTAGTAAATGCCAGCATGGAATTCACTTCTAAATGTTCATCTACACAGATTCACAAGCATAGTGACGATAGCAAATAATAACCACTATGCAGACCAACTAGGTCTTTTTTAGTTACAAAATGAACACTTCAAATAAATGTTCGATGATATTGGCAGGTACACTTACTGGATATGGATCAACATTGGCATGTGGAGTCTTCCCCTTCATCATTCTACTAATTATCTTAGCTTCTTCCTTGGTAATCTTCACCTCCTCGGCATTATAGTCATCCCAAATCTTTAACCTATACTTGGCAACAGCAGGAAGTGAGGATGGGGCATTTAATCAGTAAGGAAATCCAGACCCACCTAACCTAGCAGCAGACAATGTGTGAATGAATGTAAGGGAGGAAAAACATTTTGCAAGACGTGTGAAATCTGGGGCACTGAACCATGAAATTTTTCAAAAACATTTTGACTCCATATCGTGCAAGACTGCAGGGATACTTGGCAAGGCTTTCTTATATCAGCTGAGTATATGCAGAGTTTAAAATCAGAACTGGGCATAGGCTAGTAGCTAGTCTTTGAGTATGACAGACTGGAGTGAGATGATAAAAGCACTTATACAGAAGCTAAACCGCTCAACATTTGTTCAGCCCCTGTTTCCTTAGCTGTAAGTAAAACTGAAGTTACATCAGACGGATAACTAATCCCATCCTGAAGTTCTCACGAGCACGTAGTAAGTTGGGCCCACGACCCTATATAGCAGCCAATCGAGTTGGAGCCTCGTACCAGTCATCATCATTATCTTTGCTGCTGAGGAAGCTGTCGATTTTGCCCTCCCTGTCCCGCTTCTTGATCTTCCTCCCGGAGATGTCGTACCCGATGTGCTCCTCGTCCTTGTACCACTTAAGCGGCACGTCCCCGACGGTGTTCCGCGGCGCAACCTGCAGCGCAGCAAAGCCAATTGATAATAGTCCGTCCGTCCGTCCCCGGGTACGCAACTAAAATGGCCGTGGAGCAGCTGAATCACCTCGTCCTCGGAGGAGTCGCTCTCTTCCGCCGCGGCATCATCCTCCTCCTCCAGGCCGTCGGAGTCGGCGTCGGAGCCAGAGCCCTCGCCGCTGTCCTCGAACGACAGCGATGCCTGCGGCGGCAGCAAGGACAACCCATCAGCGCTAAGTAGAAAATCGATGGGGTGAGTGGGGGAGCGGGGGCGGACCTCGTCGTCGTCGTCGTCCTCGGACCAGGCGCTATCGCTCCACGGCGAGTCGTCGGGGGAGAGGTCGGCGGCGTCGTCCCCGCCGGGGGAGAGGGCGGCCTTGTCTTCTTCGTCGGCGCGCCCCATTCCGGACGGCGAGAGGCGCGGGGCTCGGGGTGGCGCGGTGGAGGAGGGAGGAGGCCGCCGCCTGGGCTGCTAGGGTTTTAGGAGGGGACGAACGGAGGGGAAAGAGTGTTCCTTCGCTTCGCTTTGCTCCTCGCTGTCGGGTGGATGCAAGAAGAAAGCCCCATGCCAAGGGCCGGGCCGGCCCAGCTTCCATCATCCATCATCATCGTGGTCCCGCGCCGGCCCAACGGACCAACCTAAAAGGTTTTCCTAGGAAATGTGGCGTGCAAATTCTAAGGGGCCATAACTTAGAAGATTATAAGATTTTATTATATGGACTAGCTGAATGCTCCTGCGTTCTCAAAAAAAAAAGTTGAATGCTCCTGCGTTGCCACGAATTACAAAATGTGAGTAAACAAAGGTTAAAATTCAAAAATGTGTCAAATGTGACGGCGTGTGGTTTTCTATTTCTATTCGTACAACAACAAACTAATTCTAGTTCCCACTCCTTTCCTCCTCGGTCATCACCATATCGCCTTAATCACCCTCTCCTTGCAAAGAAACAAAACAAATCAGCATCTTTCACCACCCTCTCAATGATGCAATAATTTAAGCTGGTGGAGGAAACTTTATAATTTACAATATTTCATAGGATGGAACATCCCAAAGAAAGCTAGCTTGATCCGTTTGCTTATGCATCAAGTCGTCCTTAGCAAAATTCTATTTCAACGAAAAAACAAGAGGTTTTTCCATTAAATAGAGTAATTATTTAAATACTTAGCCAGAGTATGGAAATGTAGAGGTTAATCTCTACTACCTAAAAAATATGTTCGGTTTCTGTCTCCCATCTTACATCGTCTGATCCCTTCGTCTGTCCCTCCCACCCTTCCATTGATTTTCATATGCTCCTGGGTTTTTGTTTAAAACGATTTTCATCTAGCCAGACAAACCCAATCAATATTTTGCAATATAATCAATTCATGTATGGCAATCAACATCTTATCTGGTAATGCATAACACAATTAACTCACTTCAATAATGGACGGTAATCTCTTTTATTTTTTCCTATCTAAAAAGAACGTACGAAAAAATTACCCTTGTTAACTCTGCCCCGAATGTTCCTTCCTCTCATGGTTCCCTATGCCTCGTCTCACTCAATCCCATCTCCTCGGTCCTCTCCTTTATTCGCTCCTCCTAATCGCCAACAGCCTAACCCTCCCCCTCGCCTCACTTGACTTGATCTGGCACCGCCTTGTTGAGGTGTCCAGCTATAGTCGGTGAAGCACTACAAGATCCTCATCTCCCCGAGCGACCTCTCCCGTGTATATGTGGCAACTCTGTATTGAGAAGGTCGTAAGCGACGCGACTATCCGGCGTGAGCTGCTCCATAACTTGCTTTTGCCGCCGGCCGCGGAACCTCGTCCCGTGGTGATGTGCCACGTGGTCCAGGTTTTGCATTGAAACTAATACAATTATGAGGAACACGCTAGTGGATCTAGCAATCAAACTAGGGAAGGGAAGTAAATCATGGAGATTTGAATTTCAAACAAAAAGCAGTGGTTGGAGCCGACCTGTTGCACCCATCCACACCCTCATGGCGAATCACTGACGCATCATGTTCCTAGCCTATCTTATTCCTTTCGTTCCAAGTTGCAATGATCGACAGAGAGAACTACTTATAGTTACAAGGTTCGACGAACTCAACTCTTGTAAGCCAACTGGGCTCTTTTCGTTCTCTCCTGGGTTGGGCCTTGTGAAAGTGCTAGTGATCGACTAGAGGGGGGTTGAATAGGCGATTTTTATGAAAGTCTTCAAAACATGGAAGTTTCAAAGACAAACGATAGAAATAAACCTATTACCATGCAGCGGAAGGTAGACTACACTAGGCAAACCATAGTCAAGTATTCAATGAAGTGAAAGCACAATGACTAATAGCAGCTGGGCAGTAAATATAAGGTAGGAAGATATTGTGAAGCCAATCAGAACAAGCAGTCACTAGTGAAGACAAAAGATAATGCAATCATACAATGACCTCACAAGGACCAACAGTAAGTAAAGGGAAGGGAAGGATGAAACCAGTGACTCGTTGAAGACAATGATTTGTTGGACCAGTTCCAGTTGCTGTGACAACTGTACTTTTGGTTAGGGAGGCTGAGATTCAACTCAGAAGACCTCGTCTTCACCTTATTCCCCTTGAGCTAAGGACACCCAGTCCTCGCCCAATCACTCTGGTAAGTCTTCAAGGTAGACTTCCAAACCTTCACAGACTTCGTTCACCGGCGATCCACAATGACTCTTGGATGCTCAGAACGCGACGCCTAACCGTCTGGAGGATTCACAGTCCTCAAGTGTAAAAAGTCTTCAGATCACACAGACAGGAAGACTTAAGTGATGCCTAACACTCTTTGGCTCTGGGTGTTTAGGGCTTTATCCTCGCAAGGAATTCTCTCTCAAAGGCTTCGAGGTGGGTTGCTCTCAAACGACAAAAGTCATACTCTAACTCTAAGCAGCCAATCGTTTATGGTTGTAGGGGGTGGGCTATTTATAGCCACTAGGCAACCCGACCTGATTTGTCCGAAATGACCCTGGGTCACTAAGGAACTGACACGTGTTCCAACGGTCAGATTTCAAACACACACGGCAACTTTACTTGGGCTACAAGCAAAGCTGACTTATCCAATGTTGGACAAGATTTGCTCTCATAGTCTTCACTCGAAGACATAGAATTTTTGGTTAAGCATCACTTCAGTCATTCTGACTGGTTCTCTTGGACCCCACTTAACAGTACGGTGGTTCCTACAACTCATCAAAGAAAAACACAGAACGACGAAATTGCTAAGTCTTCGCGCTCCATAGTCTTCACGCGATGTCTTCTCTTATCATAGTCTTCAATGTGAATGTCTTCACATACCACCTCTGACTTCAATGTCTTCATACATTTTTAGGTGTCATCTCTGGTAGGAAAACCGAATCAATGAGGGACTTCTACCTGTGTTATCCTGCAATTCTCACAAACACATTAGTCCCTCAACTAGGTTTGTCGTCAATACTCCAAAACCAACTAGGGGTGGCACTAGATGCTATATATGAGAAAGACAATCAAATCAACATAGTGAAGATAATCATGCAGACAAGTTGAGATTGAAGTCAAACCAAATGTGAAGACATTCCAAACGTAACGCCATGAGTGAAGCACTTCAAACAGAAAATTTTGGTGGTGGCGTTACCCACCGTATAGGAAGTATTAGACCCAGACACGACGCACAATTATCGCGGCGCTCCGAAGTCAAATTCCACATTAATGTATTCACACTTAGAATGTAAGTCTTCATTGATTGAAGATATACTTTACTTCGTGTGTTGCACATCTAAGTCATTAATATGCATAAGTGTTAGGATGTGTGCCTGATCACAGGACATTTGAGGATTCCAAGATATTTAGCTCACACGTAACTTGCAAAACCTCTTCTCACCCAAGGGCTTGGTGAAGATATCTGCCAATTGCTCTTCAGTGTTGACGTGTATGATATCAATATCTTCCTTCACAACATGATCTCTAAGAAAGTGATGACGAATTTCAATGTGCTTTGTCTTCGAGTGCTGAACTGGGTTGTTGGCAATCTTGATGGCGCTTTTGTTGTCGCAGTAGAGTGGCACTTGCTTCAGATGAATGCCATAGTCTTTGAGTGTTTGTTTCATCCATAGAAGCTGAGCGCAGCAAGATCCAGCAGCAATGTATTCAGATTCAGCAGTGGAGAGAGATACACAGTTCTGCTTCTTTGAAGACCAACATACAAGTGATCGTCCCAGAAAATGACATGTGCCTGATGTAGACTTGCGATCCACCTTGTCACCAGCATAATCAGCATCCGAGAATCCAACCAGATCAAACTCTGAGCCCTTTGGATACCATAATCCTAGTGTTGGGGTGTGAGCCAAATATCTGAGAATTCGCTTCACAGCTAAGTGATGCGATTCCTTTGGTGCCGCTTGGAATCGAGCACACATGCAACACTAAGCATAATATCTGGCCTAGATGCACATAGATAAAGTAAAGAACCAATCATGGAGCGGTATACCTTTTGATCAAACTCTTTACCATTGTCGTCGGGACCCAGATGATGTTTGGCTGGCATTGGCGTCGTGAAGCCTTTGCAGTCTTGGATCCCAAATTTCTTCAGGCAATCTTTGAGGTACTTCTCTTGAGATATGAAGATGCCGTTGTGTTGCTGACGTATTTGAAGACCAAGGAAGAACTTCAGCTCACCCATCATGGACATCTGATATTGCTCTTGCATCATATATCCAAACTCATCAGTGTATTTCTGATTGGTGCAGCCGAAGATAATGTCATCCACATATATTTGGCACACAAACAGTTCACCATCATATGTCTTCGTGAAGAGAGTGGGGTCGAGGGAACCAGGTTTGAAGCCTTTGCTCTTCAGGAAGTCTTTGAGTGTGTCATACCAAGCCCGAGGGGCTTGTTTGAGGCCATACAGTGCCTTGTTGAGTTTGTACACCATGTCATGATGTTTTGGATCTTCAAAGCCAGGCGGTTGTGCAACATACACTTCTTCTTCAATCTTGCCATTGAGAAAAGCGCTCTTCACATCCATTTGATACAGAATAATGTTATGATGATTTGCATAGGCCAGCAGTATGTGTATGGCTTCAAGTCTAGCCACAGGAGCAAATGTTTCATCGAAGTCAATCCCTTCAACTTGAGTGTACCCTTGAGCAACGAGACGAGCTTTGTTTCTGACAACTTGACCATGCTCATCTTGCTTGTTGCGATATATCCATTTGGTGCCTATTATATTGTGCTTGCGAGGATCAGGATGCTTAACCAGTTCCCATACATTATTCAGCTCAAATTGTTGAAGCTCTTCTTGCATAGCTTGAATCCATGAAGGCTTCTTCAACTTTCTTGGGTTCAGATATTGAGACGAATGCGAAGTGCCCACAGAAATTTGCTAGCTGTGTTGCCCTTGCCACAGAACTTTCTTGGGTGCATTGATGCTATCAATTATTCTCTCAATATGTACTTCATTTGCAACACGAGGATGTATAGGACGAAGATTTTGCTCTTGCTGATCATTGTCATCGTTAGAAGGATGTCTTCAGGCTGAGCATTGTCTTCTGTTTGTTCAGGTGCGGAGATGATAAGTTCCTCTTCAGGCTGAGATTCAGATGGTATGATTTCTCCAGTTCCCATAAGTTTGATTGATTCACTGGATGGAACTTCATCTAGCACATTTGGCAGGTGCTCTCTTTGTGAGCCGTTAGTCTCATCGAACCACACATCCATTGTTTCAACCACTTTATAGTGAAAAAGGTTGAAGACTCTGTAGGAGTGCGAATCCTTTCCATATCCAAGCATAAAACCTTCATGTGCTTTTGGTGCAAATTTTGAAGTGTGATGTGGATCCTTGATCCAGCACCTGGCACCAAATACTCTGAAGTAACTGACATTTGGCTTCTTGCCAGTAAGGAGCTCATAGGATGTCTTGTTCAGAAGCTTATGAAGATAAAAACGGTTGATGATATGGCATGCAGTGTCAATGGCTTCAGGCCAGAACTTTCTTGGAGTCTTGTATTCATCAAGCATTGTCCAGGCCATCTCAATGAGTGTTCTGTTCTTGCGTTCCACAACACCATTCTGCTGCGGTGTGTACGGAGCTAAGAATTCATGTGTAATGCCCAAAGTATCAAGATAAGTGTCTAGACCAGTGTTCTTGAATTCAGTGCTATTGTCACTTCTGATGTGCTTGATCTTGATGCCATAGTTGTTCATGGCTCGATTGGCGAAGCGTCTGAAGACATCCTGCACTTCAGTCTTGTAGAGGATTATATGCACCCAAGTATATCTTGAATAATCATCAACGATGACAAAGCCATAGAGACAAGCAATAGTAGTAAGAGTTGAGTAATGAGTGGGACCGAAAAGGTCCATGTGGAGCAGTTCGAAGGGTTGAGTCATTGTCATGATTATCTTCAAGGGATGCTTGGCCCTCGTCATCTTTCCTGCTTCACAGGCACCGCATAAGTGATCCTTCTTGAACTTGACACCCTCGATGCCTATGACATGCTTCTTCCTTTCAAGGGTGTGGAGGTTCCTCATGCCAGCATGCCCTAGCCTCCGATGCAAGGCCAGCATTCAGAAGCTTTTGCTAGAAGACATATGGCAAGTTGTGGTCCTGCTGAGAAATCTACCACGTACAAATCATCTTTCCGATACCCTTCAAACACTAGAGACTTGTCAGATTCCATTAGAACAAGGCAACGATATTTTCCAAACATCACAATCATGTTTAAATCACAAAGCATTGAGACAGACATTAAGTTGAAACCAAGGGATTCAACAAGCATGACTTTATCCATGTGTTGATCCTTTGAGATTGCAACTCTACCTAGACCCAATACCTTGCTTTTACCAGTGTCAGCAAATGTGATGTGATTTTTGTCAGATGGACGTAAGGTTGAGTCCATGAGAAGACTTCGCTTGCCAGTCATGTGATTAGTACACCCACTATCAATAATCCATTCTGAAGCAGTTGGTGTCGTACCCTACAATGCAGTTAGGGGGATAGGCTTCACGAAGAGAATTGTGAAGCATAAACATTTGACGAGCAAGTGGATTATGAAAGCTTAGATCAAGGTTAGGACTGATAGGGCAAGTAGCAAGTGACTCAGGAACAAAATACATAATAAGACCATTTGGGCATTTGATCTTGCGCCCTACAAGATGTTTAAGGTCCCCAGCAATAGCTTCAGACGATTTTGGTTTTCAGCTAGAGACCTTTCCCTGCAAAAGAGAGTTAAGCTTTCTTAGCCACCCACATCTTCAAGGGTGGCTTCGAAGCAATGAGTCTAAGTGCAGCATCTGAGAACTTTGGCTTTGGATCCCTAGCAAAAAATCTTGCAGGTGGACAATAGTACTCATAAGAATAAGCAGAATAGTTCTTGGTCTTATGAACATGGCGGTTTGATGAACATCGCTCATATTCATAGACCTGAGTATGGCTTCCCTGCAAAACATTTGCATTAGTGTGACTCAGGTGAGTCCTCTGTCTATATGAAGCCTTTGGGCATATGAAGCCTGTGGTCTGGGATTTGTCTTCTTTACTTGTGGTGTCATAACGACATTCACAGGAAGATTCTCCAAACACCTTTTCGGCACCCAGACCTTCTTCATATGCGGCCCATTCCTGTAGTTAGTACCAATATACCTGGCAAACACTTCACCATTCTGATTCTTAAACAGTTTATAGTTTGCATCAAAGGATTCATTAATAACAATGGGATTAGCACAAGTGAAGCCAGATAGGGTGGATGGATCCGCTGAAAGTTCCTTTGCAGCAACCCATGTGGTTTTGGGGTACTGCTCAGGTTTCCAGTAAGAGCCATCAGCATTCATTTTCCTTTCGAACCCAACACCCTCTTTCCTAGGGTTTCGGTTCAGGATCTGCCTTTTGAGGACATCACATAATGTCTGATGCCCTTTGAGACTTTTGTGCATCCCTGTTTCAAGCAATGTCTTCAACCTAGCATTCTCATCAACAATAGCAGTGGTATCCTCAGCAGAGGGGTTAGTTACCACATCAACAGTTGAAGATATTGCAACAGTAGCAGCAGTAGAACATTCAGCAACAGAAGTAGCATTATCACGCTCAAGGCATTTAAGACATGGAGGTTCAAATCCTTCCTGAGCTGAACTGATCTGTTCAGCGCAAAGTGACTCGTTTTCCTTTTGAAGATCTTCATGAGCCGCTTTAAATTTCTCAAGATCTTGCTTCCTTTGAAGATAATCATAGGAAAGCTTTTCATGAGTTGTTGAGAGCGTTTCATGACGACTTTCAAGTTCCTCATACTTAACGTGAAGATTTTTTATGTCTTCAATTAAGGACTGAGATCGACTCATTTCAGCGTCTAACAGATCATCGCTTTTGTCTAACAGTTTTTGAATATGTTCCATAGCTTTCTGTTGTTCAGTTGCAATTTTAGCAAGTGTTTTGTAGCTGGGTTTGGAACCACAATCAGAGTCATCTTCACTAGATGTTTGATAGTGAGTAGTGCGTGTGTTTACCTTGGCACCGCGTGCCATGAAGCAGTAGGTAGGAGCGGAGTAGTCCTTGTCATTTGCATCGGTGTCGGTGATGAAGTCATTGTCTTCAGTGTTGAAGATGGACTTGGCAACGTATGCTGTAGCCAGACTCGCCAGAATCAGACTCCTCCTCAGACTCCACCTCCGCCTCCTCAGAAGCGGACTCCTCCTCTGAATCCATTTCCTTGCCAACAAACGCACGTGCCTTGCCAGATGAGCTCTTCTTGTGTGATGAAGACTTTGAGGAAGACTTGGAAGAAGACTTTGAGTATTTCTTCTTCTTCTTGTCGTCAGAGTCATACTCCTTGCTCTTCTTCTTCTTGTTGTTCTCATTGTCCCACTGCGGACACTCAGAGATGTAGTGGCCAGATTTCTTGCACTTGTGGCATGTTCTCTTCTCGTATTCATGAGCAGAAGCTTCATCATTCCTTGAGCTTGATCATGAAGACTTTCTGAAGCCTTTCTTCTTGGTGAATTTTTGGAACTTATTCACAAGCAAAGCAAGCTCCTTTCCAATGTCTTCAGGATCATCAGAACTGCTGTCAGATTCTTCTTCAGATGAGGAGACAGCTTTTGCCTTCAAGGCACGAGTTCGCCCATAGTTGGGACCATAGATGTCTCTTTTCTCAAAAAGCTGAAACTCGTGTGTGTTGAGCCTCTCAAGTATGTCAGACGGATCGAGTGTCTTGAAGTCAGGACGTTCTTGAATCATCAGGGCTAGAGTGTCAAACGAGCTGTCAAGTGATCTCAAGAGTGTCTTGATGACTTCATGCTTTGTGATCTCAGTGGCGCCGAGAGCTTGAAGCTCATTTGTGATGTCAGTGAGTCGATCAAACGTGAGCTGGACATTCTCATTGTCATTTCTCTTGAAGCAGTTGAAGAGGTTGCGAAGGACACTGATTCTCTGATCTCTCTGGGTTGAGACGCCTTCATTGACCTTGGAGAGCCAGTCCCAGACTAGCTTAGATGTTTCCAAAGTACTCACGCGGCCATACTATCCTTTGGTCAGATGACCACAGATGATGTTCTTGGCAGTGGAGTCCAATTGAACGAACTTCTTGACATCAGCAGCGGTGACACCTTCACCAGCCTTGGGAACGCCATTCTTGACGACATATCATAGGTCGACATCAATGGCTTCAAGATGCATGCGCATCTTATTCTTCCAGTAGGGATATTCAGTTCCATCGAAGACAGGGCATGCAGCGAAGACTTTAATTATCCCTGCATTCGACATAGCTAAAACTCCAGGTGGTTAAACCGAATCACACAGAACAAGGGAGTACCTTGCTCTGATACCAACTGAAAGTGCTAGTGATCGACTAGAGGGGGGGGGTGAATAGGCAATTTTTATGAAAGTCTTCAAAACATGGAAGTTTCGAAGACAAACAATAGAAATAAACCTATTACCATGTAGCGGAAGGTAGACTACACTAGGCAAACCATAGTCAAGTATTCAATGAAGTGAAAGCACAATGACTAATAGCAGCTAGGCAGTAAAGATCAGGTAGGAAGATATTGTGAAGCCAATCAGAACAAGCAGTCACTCAGTGAAGACAAAAGATAATGCAATCATACAATGACTTCACAAGGACCAACAATAAGTAAAGGGAAGGGAAGGATGAAACCAGTGACTCGTTGAAGACAATGATTTGTTGGACCAGTTCCAGTTGCTGTGACAACTGTACGTCTGGTTAGGGAGGCTGAGATTCAACTCAGAAGACCTCGTCTTCACCTTATTCCCCTTGAGCTAAGGACATCCAGTCCTCGCCCAATCACTCTGGTAAGTCTTCAAGGTAGACTTCCAAACCTTCATAGACTTCGTTCACCAGCGATCCACAATGACTCTTGGATGCTCAGAACGCGACGCCTAACCGGCTGGAGGATTCATAGTCCTCAAGTGTAAAAAGTCTTCAGATCACACAGACAGGAAGACTTAAGTGATGCCTAACACTCTTTGGCTCTGGGTGTTTAGGGCTTTATCCTCGCAAGGAATTCTCTCTCAAAGGCTTCGAGGTGGGTTGCTCTCAAACGACAAAAGCCATACTCTAACTCTGAGTAGCCAACTGTTTATGGTTGCAGGGGGTGGGCTATTTATAGCCACTAGGCAACCCGACTTGATTTGTCCGAAATGACCCTGGGTCACTAAGGAACTGACACATGTTCCAACAGTCTGATTTCAAACACACATGGCAACTTTACTTGGGATACAAGCAAAGCTGACTTATCCAACTCTGGACAAGATTTGCTCTCATAGTCTTCACTCGAAGACATAGGATTTTTGGTTAAGCATCACTTCAGTCATTCTGACTGGTTCTCTTGGACCCCACTTAACAGTACGGTGGTTCCTATGACTCATCAAAGAAAAACACAGAACGACGAAACTGTTAAGTCTTCGCACTCCATAGTCTTCACGCGATGTCCTCTCTTATCATAGTCTTCAATGTGAATGTCTTCACATACCACCTCTGAATTCAATGTCTTCATACATTTTTAGGGGTCATCTCTGGTAGGAAAACCGAATCAATGAGGGACTTCTACCTGTGTTATCCTGCAATTCTCACAAACACATTAGTCCCTCAACTAGGTTTGTCGTCAATACTCCAAAACTAACTAGGGGTGGCACTAGATGCACTTACACCTTGTCTTCGTTGATACCATCTCCTGAGCTGGGTGTAGACATGCTAACACGACGAGGGCAAGCAGCTTGGGTTGTTGTCGGTGTCAAAACCGGCAGATCTCGGGTAGGGGGTCCCGAACTGTGCGTCTAAGGACCGATGGTAACAGGAGACATGGGACACGATGTTTACCCAGGTTCAAGCCCTCTTGATGGAGGTAATACCCTACTTCCTGCTTGATTGACTTTGATGAGTATAGGGGTTACAAGAGTTGATCTACCTCGAGATCATATGTTGTGGTCTAAACCCTACAAGTATGATGAGTAATGTCATCATAATCTACCGACTAGCCTGGCCTCGGCTTATATAATGTACCAGAGGCCTAGGATAATAAGGGTCCTAGTTGAATACGCTGGTGGAGAGGAGTCCTTGTCTTGATCACTAAGTCTTGTGGAATCTTCCTCGCGTATACATCGGCTGTCCGAACTGGCCCATGAGCTTACGGCCATGGGGGTCCTCGGCCCAATCCAACTGATTGGGAGGACGACGTGGTGAGTACCCCCTAGTCCAGGACACTGTCAGTACCCCCCTGAACCGATCTTCAAGTTGGGGACGCTCCTCGATTCTTCCGAACTGTTCTTCATCTTCGGTCATCGGTCTTGAAAACTGGTTCAACAAATCTTCCCATCTTCGGTCTTGAGGATCGCCGAAGTAAATCCGAAGAGTTTACACGTCGGGTATCCGAGGAGCCCCTTTAAGTTCTCGACCTTTATCAATGCCTTGTTATTTTTATGCCACACCTCGGGTTTGAAGTTGTTCCCGGGCGGCAACGTCCTCCTGCGTCCGAGCTCCAACGCTGGACTGCATTCGAGGTATATTTTGCAGTCGAGCACCAACGCCGGATCGCTTTCGAGCTCCAACGCTGGAATGTATCTGAGCTCCAACGCCGGACTATGTCCAAGCTCCAACACCGGACTGTATCCGAGCTCCAACGCTGGACTATATTCGAGGTGTCATAAATTACCTTGGTTCAAAAAAGTTGAAGGAGTTTAGCCGAGCTTAATGCCGAAAATGCCCCCTATGGAGCCAGCCACTAGCGCTGAGCTTTATGCCAGACTGCTTCCGAGGTGGTGCACCACCCCGATTGCGGGCTGATTTTTTGTCAATATTTTTGATTGGTGCAATTTATTCTCTGCCGAGATATATAGTCAGTAGCCCTCAGGTGTGTATCGGTCTAAAACCTGAGATGCACCTGAAGGATGACATAAGACCACTGATCCCAGTAGCCCCTGAGACTCAGGTTGATTCACAAAATCAGCCTGAGGATCAACGCCTAGCTCGATAGAATACTTCTGGACACAAAAAGCGGTGTGCAAATTCCTCGAGGCTTAGGTTGGGTGTGGCCGACCAACCTGAGGATCATAATCTCCTCGAAAGCTATATTGCACTTTAAATATTCTGCATTGGATTGTCAATGCAGTAGCCCCCGAGACACTGGTCGGGTGGCAAACCAGATCAGGGGATCGATACTCCCCTTTCAATATTAGTGAATGATAAGCCCGAAGCCCAGTAGCCCCCGGGCCTTAATGTGGGCACGGGTGACCGAATTAAGGATCGATATCTAGAGTAAAACCACAAATTATGTGTAATGATTCTACGTATCCAAGTACTTTACATCATTAATGCTCGGATCCGCACTGTACAAAACTTTGTTGGCAGACCATCGGCTTCAACCTCCTCGGCCAGAAGCCGGGGAGTGTTTGTCCTACTTTATAAAGCCGTTATAGGGGCAAAGATTTATGGAAAACAAGGCAATCCGGCCATACGGTTTTATAAACAAAGGTACGCGGAGAGATATGTTATATTACTTAATGTAAGAAACATCTTCCAAGGAAAATAGTCCCGCTATCGGTTCCTTTCTTTGGGTCGTCATGCTTATCATAATTATGAAACCTCACCTCCGATCAATGTCGGAGGAAAATATTGAGGATTTAGTTCGGGGAAAGTTCCCGAACTCTGTGGTATTAATGAACCAAAAATTTTACTTCCGTCATTGCCGACCAATGTGATCCTTTAAGATCGCTAGCTTTCGCCTTCATCCAGTCTGAGGTACTAACTCGTATGACCTGGTAGTAACAATCACAGAGGTGCTCCCTTTACCGCCTAGCCGAATAATCAGGAACGTAGGGGTAAGCACAGGAGCCAGGCAACCCAGCTTGGCAAAAATCTTAAGTCAAATTGATGCATATTTATGGCTTTATAACGATGATTATGGAAGACAGTCCTTGTATATTAAATACAAATGCCGATGATATATTTATTTTGACTCTGTTGCGACCGTTTATCACTTAAAAGTGGCCCATCATCGGCTTCTACCCCTTTGTAGATAATACACAGGGTGTCTCCGCAATAACAAGACAACCCTTAGCCGACATCTCGGTGCCCGAAGGCGGTTGTATGAGCAGAAACAAGGCAATCAGATATGCGAGCTTTCTAACTTTCACTTAGTCATAGGAACTTTTAAACTGGGGAAGCTAGCTACGAGCCCCCGGTTAGTGTTCGGCGACAGCCGAGGTCAAGCCGTAAACACTTTGGCCAATGTTATGATCGGCCCGTCATTTAACATAGTCATCGGATCGCCGACCAATTTACGCTTATTGTGACAATCGGTTTTCGGCTTTCTCCACTGAGGTGCTTAACCATGCGAGCTGGAAGCACAATCTTAGTGGTTATCCCTTTGCACACCTGGCCGAACAACGCGGAACGTAGGAGGCAAGCACAGGAGTCGGGCAACCAAACTATTTGACCGAAGACACAATTTGAAACCGATGCATATATAGCAATATCCGAGAATGTTTTTGCCGAATCTCTAAAGGTGTTCGGCGTTGCACTGCGATACTTATGCTAGAAACACACAAATAGTTTAAAAGTGCCATATTCTTGGAAAACCAAAAAACGTCAGTAAAAACTTGACGTCCGAACAAGATCAAGTATTCAGCGCCAATCTGAAAATTGGAAAAAGGAAAATTTTGTGCTTTTGCCATGCTTTAACATGACACATCTGATCTCAACACTTCAAGCGGGCCAGCCTACGGCTTCAAGCTCCTTATCCCAAAGGCAGAGTACTTCTTTGAGGCCAGTTTAGCGAACTAAATTCAAGCGGCTTTTTAGAGAGAAGACAGGCTATCCGGCTATTGACCATACACTCGAGTCGGAAAAGGAGTGGTAGAAAAAGACTTTGCAACGACCAAGAAGAAAACACATTTACTATAAAACAACTCATATAAATTTTAAGAGCCCCAAGTGACTTGGGTAAAAGACTTTTATGTATAATGATTGTATGTACCGATGTACTCATATCATATATGTGTTCACCTGAACTTTAAACGCGTCTTAACTAACCGTCGGCTTCTCCCTCTTCGGTCAAGGACCAAAAAGTGTCATGTACTCCACCTATCGAAAGCATCGATGGTGTTTCCAAAAACCAGGCAATCAGGCCATAAGGCTATAACAGACAAAGCGCGCTCAAGGAACTTATGTTATATTACTGACGAAGTGTAAGAAGCATCTTCGAAGAAAATAGTACCTTCACCGATACCTTTCTTCGGTTGCTCATTGTTACTATAAGACTTGTGCACTAGATTTTTTGTACTCATGAGTTCCATTGTGTGCCGACCATTATTGGAAACAATAAGAGCGCTAGCTTTCGGCTTCACCCAGTCTGAGGTACTAACTCGGATGACTCGGTAGTAACAATCGTAGAGGTGCTATCTTTACCGCCTAGCCGAACAACCGGGAACATAGGGGTAAGCACAGGAGCCAGGCAACCTAGCTTGCAAAACACTTAAGTCAACATGGTGCGTATTGTGGCGTAATACACGAACAAGGAACGAAGCCATACAAATATAATCATATGCAAGAGGAAATGCTTCATAAAGGAAGCCCCCAAGTAAACAGGGTATTTGAATTTGCTTGCAACAAACAAGGTTTTGACAAAGAAAGTATTTCGCAAATGACTTTTTGTCAAAAAAGCATAATGCTTGGTCGAACCAAACAGAATTTAAAACTAAAGGTTTTTAAGCATGGAAACGACTTAGCTGGTTAACGTGCTCGGTGTCGATGCATGACCCGAGCTTACGGCGGGACAAGGTCCCAGCCCCCAAGCCGGTCCCGAGGTGGCGGAGTGAAAAGCTCGGCACTCCGAAGTGGCGACATAGCACGGCCAATGTAGGCCGGCAGTGTGACACCGAAGTCACCGGTGTGGCTTAATGAAGTAATGACGTAGCCCTCAGTCCAGCCGAGGTGATGTAGTACGTCGGTACGCCGAGGTGACAGCGCTGCCCGACCCGGATCCTTTACCTGTGCATAGAAAATAGTGCAAGCCGGAGATAATAGGAATAATAAAAAAATTGTTGCATAATGAATGATTTATGCAAAGTGAGTAATAAAAGAAATATGGCCCGTGTGCCGAACACTTGATGAGGTAGAGCTCTCTTAGCGATGCCGAAGTCCTCGAGGCAACCGAACATGTCGGTATGGCGATTCGACCAACAAGGTGATCACGCGAGCCGATTGGGACAACGACGTCGGCTTGCCAAAGTGACCATGTGACGCAGTCGAAGTCGATCACCTACACACATAAAATAGTGCGGTCCAAAAAGGATAATTGCTTTTCGCAAAAATAATTTATTGAAGGAGATGTGGCGTGGCACCGAAGTCATGTCGATGCAGGGCGTCGGCGTGACGCAGTGAAGGCGTGGCCAAGCCTGAATTCGCAGGCCGGTCTAAGTTCCGGATGCGGCATTCGCCGAATTGTATATGGAAACTGACCGAACCACCACGCGACTGTTGTTAATGCGGCCACCATTTTATAGACCTATGTACAGATGATGAAACAAACTAGAGTAATAATTCCTTGGGAAAAATATACCCAAGCAAAAAACACTATGATTAATAGCACCTGATTTATCTGTTATAGCAATCTGAAAAAAGGTTACTCCCAAAATTGGGACTCGATCCGCACACCCATTACCTGATGGGCGATAAAGCGACGGCATGGCGATGCTGGCAAAGGTGGGCTCGCCGAGGCAAAGCTCCTGGTCCAGCTAACGTGACGAAGTTGGTCGGCTAGTGACGCCGAAGTCACCGGAGTATGTTGATGAAGAAATAGCAAAGTCCCCGGTCTAGCCGAGATGACGGAGCGGGTCAGTAAGGAGACGTTGCAGCTGCCATATCAGCCGAGGTGTTGAAGCAGTTCGGCGTGATGGACATCGACTTGAAAAAGCAATAGTGCGGCCATGCCGATGCTGGTCATAACTTGTGACGTGGTCAATGCCGGATTGATGAAGTGACTGAGCGGCGATGTCGACGCGCCTGACCCGTGCAATCCATGGGGCGATGGTGTTGGTGATGATTTATCCTTCGCGATGCCAAACTCTTGTTCGGCTTGCTGAGCTAATGATCCGATAAGGTTAGGCTCGGCTTGATGAAGCGACGATCTATCTAGCACAGGTCGGCAGACGTGGAGCAATGTTACCGGACTGGTTTGACACCAGCGCGATGGTGAAGAGTGCCTCAAAAAGGCTTAAAATTTTATGGGCGCGTGTTAAAAACAATGCACAATGCCATAGAAGAAAATTCACTTAAAAGGTTGTCCAATATCACGTTCATAAAGAAACATGAATTCTGGTCAGATCCGTATTCACGCAGAAAACAGAACCGAAAAGTGATGCACTAATTGGAAGGTTCCCGAATTTTGGAATGTCGGATCGAGCTGAAATTTTTAGGGGTGGTAGATATAGGAATTCCGCAGCCGATCAACGGTTGGATCTTCCAAAGGACGTCCGAGCTAGGTGCTGGAGACCACGCCCTAAACTCGTCCAGATCCCCGTCCAGATTTGACAGGGCTTCGGTATATCATAGATTGCCTGAGATTCCTTCATCAGAACTTGACGAAATTTTGCATAATTGTTGTAGACTCAATTCCTCACAATTCCACCAAAGGAATCGTCAAAGTGATGCTCGAGGAGGTGGTGGCAGTGGATACAAGTTTGATGTTCGAAAAAATAGCATGGTCGCCCGAGGGCAATGTTGACGTTGAGCCCCGAGCCCCATGGATGATTCCTCCATGATCTTGATAAAGATCGGAGTTGATGTTGATGAAGGCCCCCGTCCGAACATGACGATTGGAGATGGAGCATGATCGTCGGTCGAGCCAAGGTGACCAATCGAGCTGGTGACGAAGATGCCGGCATCGTAGTTGATCTGGGGGCGAGCCATTGATCTTTTGCCGATCACACATCGGAACTCTCAATGAAAGCACCATCGTCGGTGTCAAAACCGGCAGATCTCGGGTAGGGGTCCCGAATTGTGCGTCTAAGGATCGATGGTAATAGGAGACAAGGGACACGATGTTTACCACGTTCGGGCCCTCTTGATGGAGGTAATACCCTACTTCCTGCTTGATTGACTTTGATGAGTATAGGGGTTACAAGAGTTGATCTACCTTGAGATCATATGTTGTGGTCTAAACCTGTAACACCCCGGATGTAACTTTCCCAATTTGTACTCCAACTCTTGCCGTTTCCGGCATTAAGTTATTTTATTTTCTCGGGTTCGGGTTTTTGTCTCCATGTGTTGTTATCATTGTCATGCATCTCATATCATGTTATCATGTGCATTGCATTTGCATACGTGTTCGTCGGATGCATTCGAGCATTTTCCCCGTTGTCCGTTTTGCATTCCGGCGCTTCGTTCTCCTCCGGTGGTCAGTTCTAGCTTTCTTTCGTGTGTGGGGATTAAACATTTCCGGATTGGACCGAGACTTGCCAAGCGGCCTTGGTTTACTACCGGTAGACCGCCTCTCAAGTTTCGTATCATTTGGACTTCGTTTGATACTCCAACGGTTAACCGAGGGACCGAAAATGCCTCGTGTGTGTTGCAGCCCAACACCCCTTCAATTTGGCCCAAAACCCACCTAAGCCTTCTCCATCATCTAGATCGTTCGATCACGATCACGTGGACGAAAACCGCACCTCATTTGGACTCTCCTAGCTCCCTCTATGCCTATAAATAGACCCTCCCCCGAAATTCGGATCTCCTTCTCCCCCTGAAACCCTAAATATCGCCTCCGCGCCGCCCGGACACGTCCGTCCGGGCCGGACAAAAATCGCCGCAGCCAGCCACCGACCGCCATGTGGCCCGGGCGAGCCCCACTTCGCCGCCGCCGCCCGAGGCCCGCCCGAGCCCGCAGGAGGCCCTCCCGGGCCCATCGACCGCGCCACCCCGCGCCTCCTTCTCCTCCGACGCCGTCCGTCACAACCGCGCCCCTCGCCGGCCGGATCTCGCCCCGACCGCCGCGTAGCTCACCGGCGCCAGCGCCGCCGCGCGCCCCTCGCCGCCATAGCCGGCTGGAGCCGCCGCCCTCGCCGGATCTGGACGAGAGGGGGCCGGCCTCGCCTCTCCCTCACCTCCCCCTCGACCCCCTCACCGGAGCAGCCGCCACCTCGCCGGATTCTGCCTCGGTTCGCGTGCCATGAACAGTAAACCCTAGATCCGCGATGTGTTTTTTCTTCCAAGTCCCGAAATCTCAGATCCAAGTGCTCCTGTTCATGCCCTCGTAACTTTGTATCCGTAGCTCCGATTCATGCATATAACATATCAAAATGTTCATCTCAGAGAGTACATCATTTAATTCCGTTGCATCATTTTCATTTGACTTCATCTTGATGCCCGAAATACTGTTAGAAGAGGGCTACTTGAGATAATTGTCAGATCTGCTGCTCCATTTAGCTTTTTGTCATTTTTGCCATGATTAATGTGTGCATGATATGTCCCTGAGTTATACATATGTTTTGTTAAGGGTTTTGTCATCTTTCCAGAGGTGCAACCCATGTATTTTTGTGATGTGTGTGGTGACTAGCACGAGCTTGCAAAGTGGTGCACTTAGTAATTCTGTTTTCAGGGACTTAGCATTTCCACAAAGTCCTTGAGCTGTTTATCTCATGATGCCATATGTTCATGTTGTTTCCTAGTGATTCATGCCTCTTTTGAGGATAGTCATTAAGGATGTTTTGTTAATCTTGTAGTGCTCTATCCATCCATGTCTTTGTTTGCATTTATGGAGCACCCTAGCTTGAGTCAATCGAGCTCTACTTTTGCTACTTTGTGAATCTGGGCAGATTGTCAACTTGTTTGCAATTTTGCCGATGATGTTGTAGTTGATCCGTGCATGCTATGCTATTGTTCTTGCCATGTCTAGCTTGCATTTTGTGCCTTCTTGATGGATGTATGCTTATCTTGTCATGACTTGCTCCGTAGTGAGTGCATCGAGCTCGTAAACATGCCTACTTGAGTTATGTTTCAGCATGTTCCAGTTTTCACTAAGTCTGAAAACTGATTATGCATTTGCTATGTTCACATGCTTGCAATTGTATTATGTGATCCCTTTTGGCTCAAGGTCACTAAGGGGCTTTTGTTAAGCTCTTTGAGTAGCTCCATGCCATGCTTTACTTTTCCATGTTTAGGTCCTGTAGCATGTAGTTTTGTTGCTCCGAAGAGTGCTACCTGATCTGAAATTCCAGACAAGTGTTGATTTCACTAAGTCTGAGATCTTTTTGCCATATGCATTTTTGCCATGCTTGTTTGAACCTGTTAATGGATGAATTCGCCGTAGCTCAGTGCTAGACTTTTGTTAAGCATCTTGAATGCATCCCTGCCATGTATTTTGTTGTCATGTTTGAGTGCTGTAGCATGTTCATCTCATTGCATTTAGATGGCTACTTGCTGTAAATCGCAGACCGGTGTCATTCTTGAATCGCTTGCCATTTCCAAACCGTAACTCCGATTCCGGCGTTATTTATATCGTTTTCAAGCGATTTCATCTCATCTTTCCAGTGGCACACTTGGATTTCCATGTTGAGGCCAGGTTCATGCATTCCCTATCACATCTTGCATATGCATCCCGCATCGCATCCCGCATAGCATATCATCTTTGCATCATATTGTTTGAGTCTTGCACGTGGTTGATTGTATCCTTGTTGCTTGTTTGTCTTATTTGGGTAGAGTCGGGAGACGAGTTCGCTAACGAGGAGCCCATTGAGTTTGCTTTCAAGGATCCAGTCAACTCTGACAACTGTGCAGGCAAGATGATCATACCCTCGAAATCACTACTATCTTTGCTATGCTAGTTTGCTCGCTCTTTTGCTATGCCATTGCTACGATGCATACCATTTGCTTTCCAGCCTCCCAATTGCCATGTCAAACCTCTAACCCACCTTGTCTTAGCAAACCGTTGATTGGCTATGTTACCGCTTTGCTCAGCCCCTCTTATAGCGTTGCTAGATGCAGGTGAAAATTGGAGGCTGTTCCTTGTTGGAACATTTATTTACTTGTTGGGATATCATTATATTATCTTGTTATCTTAATGCATCTATACACTTGGTAAAGGGTGGAAGGCTTGGCCTCTCGCCTAGTGTTTTGTTCCACTCTTGCCGCCCTAGTTTCCGTCATATCGGTGTTATGTTCCTGGATTTTGCGTTCCTTACGCGGTTGGGTTATAATGGGAACCCCTTGATAGTTCGCCTTGATTAAAGCTTTTCCAGCAATGCCCAACCTTGATTTTACCATTTGCCACCTAGCCTTTTCTTTCCCTTGGGTTCTGCAGACTCAAGGGTCATCATTATTTTGACCCCCCGGGCCAGTGCTCCTCTGAGTGTTGGTCCAAACTGTCAGCCGCCGGTGGCTACCAGGGGCAACTCTGGGCTGGCCTACCGGAAGTTTGGACAATCTGAGTGTGCCCTGAGAAAGAGATATGTGCAGCTCCTATCGGGATTTGTTGGCACATTCGGGCGGTGTTGCTGGTCTTGTTTTAACCTGTCAAAGTGTCTTGAGTAACCGAGATACCGAGTCTGATCGGAACATCTTGGGAGGAGGTCTATTCCTTCATTGACCGTGAGAGCTTGTCATGGGCTAAGTTGGGACTCCCCTGCAGGGATTTGAACTTTCGAAAGCCGTGCCCGCGGTTATGGGCAGATGGGAATTTGTTAATGTCCGGTTGTAGATAACTTGAACCTTAATTTAATTAAAATGAATCAACTGAGTGTGTTACTGTGATGGCCTCTTCTCGACAGAGTCCGGGAAGTGGACACGGTGTTGGAGTAATGTTTGCGCAGGTTGTCCTCTAGTTTCTTGCTCGCGCTTTGCCTCCTCTTCTCGCTCTCTTTTGCGAATAAGTTAGCCACCATATATGCTAGTCGCTTGCTGCAACTCCACATATATTTTTACCTTGCCTTACCTATAAGCTTAAATAGTCTTGATCGCGAGGGTGCGAGATTGCTGAGTCCCTGTGGCTCATAGATTACTATTACACCAGATGCAGGGCCTGATGATTCCGCTCCAGGTGACGCGCTCGAGCTCAAGTGGGAGTTCGACGAGGACTCTCAACGTTATTATGTTTCTTTTCCTGATGATCAGTAGTGGTGCCCAGTTGGGGGTGATCGGGACCATGTCGCATGCTGGGTTATCTTTTATTTTGGCGCCATAGTCGGGCCATGAGTGTTTGGATGATGTAATGTTATTTATGTACTTGATTGACATGGCGAGTGTAAGCCAGCTATGTTATCTCTTTTATTATCTATATTACATGGGATGTTTGTGATGATTGCCTGACTTGCGACATATGCCTTCAATGCGATTATGTCTCTAAGTCGTGCCTCGACACGTGGGAGCTATAGTCGCATCAAGGGTGTTACAAGTTGGTAATCAGAGCCTTCCCCGACCTTAGGAGCCCCATTGCTTGATCGTTTTTAGCGGCCGAGTTGTGTCTAGAAAAATGTTTTGAGTCATCTAGGAATTATATATCGGAGAGTTAGGAATTCTTTTTACTTCCCAGTCTCCTCATCGCTCTGGTAAGGCATCCTGACGTAGAGTTTTGACTCTTCTCTTCTCAAATTTCACTAAAAAAATTTAGGATCACGCGGGTATCTTGGAATTGTTCCGATGGTTTTATGATGAGAACATTGTCTTGGTGCCTCCTGTCAGGGGTTTTGTGGAAGTGTCCCGGGGAGTTGAGCTCTGAGGTGTTGTCATCATAATTTTATCGTTGCAGTTCTGGAATACCTGAGTTTAGTACGCCGACATCGAAAATCTCTTTTATGCAGTTCGTTGGTGAGATAACCTCGACGCCACCCAGTACTGGGGCGGGAGTTCCGGAGTATCGCCATAACTTGTATAACGGGTGCTTTTCGAAGGTTGAGGTAGATGGTTTCCGAAGTTTTTCTCGGTTATGTGTTGAAGGATGGATACAGCTGGATGTAGGATTTGCTAGAATTGGGTGAGATATTATGCTTCCCCTGTATCCCCAACACCTGATTGCATAACCGGAAAGGTTCAGGAGTTTCATAGGTGGGAATTCTTGTAGCTCTAGTTCTTCTTCCACGGATATTGGTTTGAGATTGGGATTTCTTACCGATTATTCGTTCTTGATCCGTACCTTGTTGATTTATTTCTCTACCTAAATTCTAAGTGGCTTCTCAATTTATGGATATGTGACCATTTCAAGAGGAACTCATTCGTTCATTTTGTTCGGATGTGAAGACTATATGTTGCAATTTTCATTCCGTTGGATTCAACTTCATTTTGTCTATCAATGTGCTAATGGTGGTCAACCTCTTCAGGATGGCTCCTCCAACGCGCACGACTCCGAATCCTGATCCGCCACCACCTCCACCTCCTTCGGAGGCATGGCAAGCTGTGATGGCCGCAACCAATGCAAACACACAGTTGATCATGCAAATTCTTCAAGAGTGCAACCAAGGGAATCAAGGCAACAATCAGAATCACTTTGCTTCACTCAACCAGTTCCTTGCTAATGGGCCAAAGACTTTCAGCAATTGTGTTGAGGCAACCGATGCTGATGATTGGCTTGTGGATATGTGCAAGCATTTCGAGTGCAGTAACGTCAGGCCTGAGGACTTTGTCAAGTTTGCTTCCTTCCAACTCAAAGATCAAGCTGCAGAATGGTTCCAGCAGTACAAGGACTCCAGAGGTGGACGTGTTATCACTTGGGAGGATTTCCGTCGAGATTTCCGAGCTCATCATATTCCCCAGAGCGTGGTTGAAAGCAAGCGTGAGGAATTCCGCAACCTGAAGCAAGGCTCTTTGTCTATCTATGACTACAACAAGTTGTTTCAGAAGCTCGCTCGCTTTGCCAAGCAGGACGTCCCTGATGAGAAGAGCATGATATACCAGTTCAGAGGTGGTCTCAGAGAAGAAATTCAGCTAGCTCTTGTTCTCTTCGAGCCCTTGAGGTACGATGAGTTCTACAACATGGCACTGAAGCAAGAGGCTGCTCAATTGAGGTGTGATTCTTCCAAGAAGCGAGTCAGAGATGTTACTCCTTCTTCCTCTACTCAAGTGGCCAAGAAGCAGAAGTATTGGCTTCCTCCTCCTCCGTTTCGTCAGCCGTATCAGCAGAAGAGCAAAGGTGGCAGTGGATCTTCCCACCCACCCAACCCTGGCTTTCAGAACAAGACTTTGTCTCAACCTCCAAGATCGAGTGCTCCGTACCACCGTCCGCTTTCAGAGGTCACGTGCAACAAGTGCCAACAGAAGGGTCACTATGCCAACAAGTGTTTCAACCAGAGGCATCTTCCTCCTCCTCCTCCTGTCAGATCGGCAAGTACAGCTGTGGTCAAGCATAACCCCAAGCACGCCAAGGTCAATTTGAAGAATGCAGCTCAGGCAGAGGACTCGTCAGATGTGATCATGGGTAACCTTCTTGTTAACGATGTTCCTGCAAAAGTTCTTTTTGATACTGGTGCATCGCATTGTTTCATCTCGAAGCCTTTTGCATCTAAGCATGAGTTGACTTCCCAAGTTATGCATAAACCGTTAGCAGTTGTATCTCCGGGTAAATGTTTGCTCACTAACCACGAGATTCCGGATATTTCTATCATGATGGGTGATTTCAAGTTTCTGGCTTCTCCAATGGTTCTTGGTAACTCGGATATTGATCTTATTCTCGGGATGGATTGGCTTTCTAAGCACAAGGCTCAGCTTGATTGTGCAGCCAGACAGATTCAATTGACTCATTCGTCTGAGGATGTAATTGTCTTTGCCGCTCGGGATAATACCATCCATCTGTTTTCTCTCAATGAGAAGGGTGAACTGGATGCTATCTCGCAAATTTCAGTCGTTTGTGAATATCAAGACGTCTTTCCAGAAGAGCTTCCAGGAATGCCTCCGCACCGGCCAGTTGAATTCATCATTGATCTTGAGCCCGGCACGGAACCTGTGTGCAAGCGTCCTTACAAGCTCAGACCTGAAGAGTTGAAGGAGCTGAAGAAGCAACTCGATATTCAAGAGAGAATGGGTCTCATTCGGCCTAGTTCTTCTCCGTGGGGTTGTGGTGTTCTTTTTGTGAAGAAGAAGGATGGAACGGACCGACTTTGTGTTGATTACCGTCCATTGAACAAGAAGACTATAAAGAACAAATACCCACTTCCCAACATCAACGAGCTGTTTGAACAACTCAAAGGTGCCCAAGTATTCTCCAAGCTTGATCTCCGTATGGGTTATCATCAGATTCAAATCCGTGAGCAAGATATTCCCAAGACAGCTTTCAGGACAAGCTATGGTTCATATGAATACACTGTCATGTCTTTTGGCCTCGTCAACGCTCCTCCGACGTTCTCTCGCATGATGAACTTCATCTTCAATGCCTACACCAATGACTTCGTTTTGGTCTATCTCGACGACATTCTGGTTTTCTCGAAGAACAAGGAAGATCATGCCAAACACTTGCGTTTGGTACTCGATAAGCTCAGAGAACATCAGTTCTATGCCAAGTTCTCCAAGTGCAAATTTTGGCTCGATGAGGTTCTTTATCTTGGTCATATCATCTCTGCCAAGGGCATTGCGGTGAATCCTGAGAAGGTGTCTGCAATTGTGAATTGGGAACCTCCTCAGAACGTGAAGCAACTCCGTAGCTTCCTCGGTCTCGCAAGCTATTGTCGAAGATTCGTTGAAAACTTTTCTAAGATCGCGAAGCCTCTCTCAAATCTTCTCCAGAAGCACGTCAAGTACGTTTGGTCTCCGGAGTGTGACATTGCTTTCAACACTTTGAAAGAGAAATTGATCACTGCTCCAGTTCTGACTCTGCCTAATGAATCCAAACTGTATGAGGTCTTTTGTGATGCCTCTCTCCAAGGTCTTGGCGCAGTGTTGATGCAAGAGAAGAAAGTTGTCACTTATACCTCTCGCCAGTTGAAACCTAATGAGAAGAACTACCCCACTCATGATCTCGAGTTGGCGGCAGTTGTGCATGCTCTTTTGTCTTGGAGACATCTTCTATTGGGAAGAAAAGTGGTCATCTTCACTGATCACAAGAGTCTCAAGTACATTTTCACTTAGCCTAATCTCAACCTCATACAAACTCGATGGGTCGAAATGATTCAAGAGTATAATCCGAGTATCGAGTATACTCCAGGCAAGGCCAATGTGATTGCTGACACATTGAGCAGGAAGGCTTATTGCAACAGTCTGATTCTCAAGCCTTATCAACCCGAGCTTTGTGAAGCTTTCCGCAAACTTAATCTGCAAGTTGTTCCTCAAGGTTTCCTCGCCAACCTTCAAGTCTCTCCTACCTTAGAAGACCAGATTCACCAAGCTCGGCTTCTTGATGCTATGGTGAAAAAGGTGAAGATTGGGATTGCCAAGAGTCAACCCAAGTACAAGTGCTACCGCCTTGATGACAAGGACACTCTCTTCTTCGAGGATCGTATTGTTGTACCCAAAGGTGACCTCCATAAAGTGATCATGAACGAGGCTCACAATTCTCTCCTCTCCATCCACCCTAGGAGCACGAAGATGTATCAGGACCTCAAGCAGGCTTATTGGTGGACTCGAATGAAGCGCGAGATTGCTCAGTTCGTGAATGAATGTGATGTCTGCAGAAGAGTGAAGGCAGAACACCAAAGGCCAGCTGGTCTCCTCCAACCTCTTGCCATTCCAGAATGGAAGTTTGACCACATTGAAATGGACTTCGTGACTGGGTTTCCAATGTCCAAGCGTGGCAATGATGCTATATTCGTTGTCATCGATAAACTCACCAAAGTGGCTCACTTTCTGCCTATCAAAGAGTCAATCACTGCAGCTCAATTGGCGGAACTCTATACCTCTTGAATTGTCTCTCTGCACGGTATTCCGCAAGTGATCTCTTCAGACCGTGGTAGCATCTTTACCTTGAAGTTTTGGGATTCTTTTCAGAAGGCCATGGGCACCAACATCCACTTCAGCATAGCTTTCCATCCTCAAACTAGCGGTCAAGTCGAGCGTGTCAACCAGATTCTTGAAGATATGCTCAGGGCTTGTGTGATCTCCTTCGGCATGAAGTGGGAGGATTGTCTTCCTTATGCTGAATTCTCCTACAACAACAGTTTTCAAGCAAGTTCGGGCAAGGCCCCATTTGAAATTCTATATGGCAGGAAGTGCCGTACCCCTCTCAACTGATCTGAAACCGGTGAACGTTAGCTTTTGGGTAATGACTTAATCAGAGAGGCAGAGGAAATGTGCAAAGTCATTTGAGATAACCTCAAAGCAGCCCAATCCCGCCAGAAGAGCTACTATGATAGTAAGCACCGTGATTTGGCTTTCGAGATCGGAGATCATGTTTACCTCCGTGTCTCTCCTATGAAAGGTACTCGTCGCTTCGGTATCAAAGGGAAGCTTGCCCCCAGATACGTGGGACCTTTCAAGATTGTCAGCAAGAGAGGCAATCTCGCCTATCAACTCAAGCTTCCTTCAAACTTTGCAAATGTTCATGACGTGTTCCATGTCTCTCAACTTCGTAAGTGCTTCAAGACTCCTGACCGCACCGTCAACTTCGAGGACATTGAGCTCCAAGAAGATCTTTCCTATCGTGAGCACCCAGTTGCTATTCTTGAAGAGACTGAACGCAAGACTCGCAATAAGTCAATCAAATTCCTCAAAGTCAAGTGGTCACACCATTCCGACCGTGAAGCTACCTGGGAACATGAGGATCACCTCCGTTCTGAGTACCCGGCGTTCTTTCAGTCCTAGATCTCGGGACGAGATCCTTTCGTAGTGGTGGAGTGTTGTAACACCCCGGATGTAACTTTCCCAATTTGTACTCCAACTCTTGCCATTTCCGGCATTAAGTTATTTTATTTTCTCAGGTTCGGGTTTTTGTCTCCGTGTGTTGTTATCGTTGTCATGCATCTCATATCATGTTATCATGTGCATTGCATTTGCATACGTGTTCGTCTCATGCATTCGAGCATTTTCCCCGTTGTCCGTTTTGTATTCCGGCGCTTCATTCTCCTCCGGTGGTCAGTTCTTGCTTTCTTTCATGTGTGGGGATTAAACATTTCCGGATTGGACCGAGACTTGCCAAGCGGCCTTGGTTTACTACCGGTAGACCGCCTTTCAAGTTTCGTATCATTTGGACTTCGTTTGATACTCCAACGGTTAACCGAGGGACCAAAAAGGCCTCGTGTGTGTTACAGCCCAACACCCCTCCAATTTGGCCCAAAACCCACCTAAGCCTTCTCCATCATCTAGATCGTTCGATCATGATCGCGTGGACGAAAACCGCACCTCATTTGGACTCTCCTAGCTCCCTCTATGCCTA
>NC_041388.1:568915128-568926694 GCF_002162155.2 Triticum dicoccoides | reverse complement strand
GGAGGCCCTCCCGGGCCCATCGACTGCGCCGCCCCGCGCCTCCTTCTCCTCCGACGCCGTCCGCCGCAACCGCGCCCCTCGCCGGCCGGATCTCGCCCCGGCCACCGCGTAGCTCGCCGGCGCCAGCGCCGCCGCGTGCCCCTCGCCGCCATAGCCGGCCGGAGCCGCCGCCCTCGCCGGATCGGGACGAGAGGGGGCCGGCCTCGCCTCTCCCTCACCTCCCCATCGACTCCCCTCGCCGGAGCAGCCGCCACCTCGCCGGATTCCGCCTCGGTTCGCGTGCCGTGAACAGTAAACCCTAGATCCGCGATGTGTTTTTTCTTATAAGTCCCGAAATCTCAGATCCAAGTGCTCCTGTTCATGCCATCGTAACTTTGCATCCGTAGCTCCGATTCATGCATATAGAATATCAAAATGTTCATCTCAAAGAGTACATCATTTCATTACATTGCATCATTTTCATTTGAGTTCATCTTGATGCCCGAAATGCTATTAGAAGAGGGCTACTTGAGATAATTGTCAGATCTGCTACTCCATTTAGCTTTTTGTCATTTTTGCCATGATTAATGTGTGCATAATATGTCCCTGAGTTATACATATGTTTTGTTAAGGGTTTTATCATCTTTCCAGAGGTGCAACCCATGTATTTTTGTGATGTGTGTGGTGACTAGCACGAGCTTGCAAAGTGGTGCACTTAGTAATTCTGTTTTCAGGGACTTAGCATTTCCACTAAGTCCTTGAGCTGTTTATCTCATGATGCCATATGTTCATGTTGTTTCCTAGTGATCCGTGCCTCTTTTGAGGATGGTCAGTAAGGATGTTTTATTAATCTTGGAGTGATCTATCCATCCATCCCTTTGTTTGCATTTACGGAGCACCCTAGCTTGAGTCAACCGAGCTCTACTTTTGCTACTTTTTGAATCTGGGCAGATTGTCAACTTGTTTGCAATTTTGCCGATGATGTTGTAGTTGATCCGTGCATGCTATGCTATTGTTCTTGCCATGTCTAGCTTGCATTTTGTGCCTTCTTGATGGATGTATGCTTATTTTGTCATGACTTGCTCCGTAGTGAGTGCATCGAGCTCGTAAACATGCCTACTTGAGTTATGTTTCAGCATGTTCCAGTTTTCACAAAGTCTAAAAACTGATTATGCATTTGCTATGTTCACATGCTTGCAATTGATTTTATGATCCCTTTTGGCTCAAGGTCACTAAGGGACTTTTGTTAAGCTCTTTGATTAGCTCCATGCCATGCTTTACTTTGCCATGTTCAGGTCCTGTATCATGTAGTTTTGTTGCTTCGAAGAGTGCTACCTGATCTGAAATTCCAGACAAGTGTTGATTTCACTAAGTCTGAGATCTGTTTGCCATATGCATTTTTGCCATGCTTGTTTGAACATGTTAATGGATGAATTCGCCGTAGCTCAGTGCTAGACTTTTGTTAATCATCTTGAATGCATCCCTTCCATGTATTTTGTTGTCATGTTTGAGTGCTGTAGCATGTTCATCTCATTGCATTTAGATGGCTACTTGCTGTAAATCGCAGACCGGTGTCATTCTTGAATCGCTTGCTATTTCCAAACCGTAACTCCGATTCCGGCGTTCTTTATATCATTTTCAAGCGATTTCATCTCATCTTTCCAGTGGCACACTTGTATTTCCAAGTTGAAGCTAGGTTCATGCATTCCCTGTCACATCTTGCATATGCATCCCGCATCGCATCTCGCATAGCATATCATCTTTGCATCATATTGTTTGAGTCTTGCACGTGGTTGATTGTATCCTTGTTGCTTGTTTGTCTTGTTTGGGTAGAGCCGAGAGATGAGTTCACTAACGAGGAGCCCGTTGAGTTTGCTTTCGAGGATCCAGTCAACTCTGACAACTGTACAGGCAAGATGATCATACCCTCGAAATCACTACTATCTTTGCTATGCTAGTTTGCTCGCTCTTTTGCTATGCCATTGCTACGATGCCTACCATTTGCTTTCCAGCCTCCCAATTGCCATGTCAAACCTCTAACCCACCTTGTCCTAGCAAACCGTTGATTGGCTATGTTACCGCTTTGCTCAGCCCCTCTTATAGCGTTGCTAGTTGCAGGTGAAGATTGGAGGCTGTTGCTTGTTGGAACATTTATTTACTTGTTGGGATATCATTATATTATCTTGTTATCTTAATGCATCTATACACTTGGTAAAGGGTGGAAGGCTTGGCCTCTCGCCTAGTGTTTTGTTCCACTCTTGCCGCCCTAGTTTCCGCCATATCGGTGTTATGTTCCCGGATTTTGCGTTCCTTACGCGGTTGGGTTATAATGGGAACCCCTTGATAGTTCGCCTTGATTAAAGCTTTTCCAGCAATGCCCAACCTTGATTTTACCATTTGCCACCTAGCCTTTTCTTTCCCTTGGGTTCTGCAGACTCAAGGGTCATCATTATTTTAACCCCCCCGGGCCAGTGCTCCTCTGAGTGTTGGTCCAAACTGTCAGCTGCTGGTGGCTACTAGGGGCAACTCTGGGCTGGCCTACCGGAAGTTTGGACAATCTGAGTGTGCCCTGAGAAAGAGATATGTGCAGCTCCTATCGGGATTTGTCGGCACATTCGGGCGGTGTTGCTGGTCTTGTTTTAACCTGTCGAAGTGTCTTGAGTAACTGAGATACCGAGTCTGATCGGAACGTCTTGGGAGGAGGTCTATTCCTTCGTTGACCGTGAGAGCTTGTCATGGGCTAAGTTGGGACTCCCCTGCAGGGATTTGAACTTTCGAAAGTCGTGCCCGCGGTTATGGGCAGATGGGAATTTGTTAATGTCCGGTTGTAAATAACTTGAACCTTAATTTAATTAAAATGAATCAACTGAGTGTGTTACCGTGATGGCCTCTTCTCGACGGAGTCCGGGAAGTGGACACGGTGTTGGAGTAATGTTTGCGCAGGTTGTCCTCTAGTTTCTCGCTCGCGCTTTGCCTCCTCTTCTCGCTCTCTTTTGCGAATAAGTTAGCCACCATATATGCTAGTCGCTTGCTGCAGCTCCACATATATTTTTACCTTGCCTTACCTATAAGCTTAAATAGTCTTGATCGCGAGGGTGCGAGATTGCTGAGTCCCTGTGGCTCACAGATTACTATTACACCAGATGCAGGGCCTGATGATTCCGCTCCAGGTGACGCGCTCGAGCTCAAGTGGGAGTTCGACGAGGACTCTCAACGTTATTATGTTTCTTTTCCTGATGATCAGTAGTGGTGCACAGTTGGGGGTGATCGGGACCATGTCGCATGCTAGGTTATCTTTTATTTTGGCGCCGTAGTCGGGCCATGAGTGTTTGGATGATGTAATGTTATTTATGTACTTGATTGACGTGGCAAGTGTAAGCCAACTATGTTATCTCTTTTATTATCTATATTACATGGGATGTTTGTGATGATTGCCTGACTTGCGACATATGCCTTCAATGCGATTATGTCTCTAAGTCGTGCCTCGACATGTGGGAGCTATAGTCGCATCGAGGGTGTTACAAAACCCTACAGGTATGATGAGTAATGTCATCATAATCTACTGACTAGCCTGGCCTCGGCTTATATAATGTACCAGAGGCCTAGGATAACAAGAGTCCTAGTCGAATACGCCGGTGGAGAGGAGTCCTTGTCTTGATCACCAAGTCTTGTGGAATCTTCCCCGTGTATACATCGGTTGTCCGAACTGGCCCATGAGCATACGGACATGGGGGTCCTCGGCCCAATCCAACTGATTGGGAGACGACGTGGTAAGTACCCCCTAGTCCAGGAAACCGTCAGTTGTGCCGTGAGCTGGGCCTCTGACGAACATGACTGTATCCGATAGGCATGGGGCCCTCTAGGCAAAGGGAGTTTCTGACAAACATGGTTGTTTTTAAGGTTGATGAGCGTGTCCATGGCCGAATGTGGTGAGTAATAAGGGGCAATGAGCTAGGCCCCAACAAATGTTGTTGTTAGCTCCCAGGATGGTGTGCACCGAGCAGGGGGATTGGGCCTGGCATAGAGGAGCACATTGGCGTCATGTTTGGCAAGCAACTAGGGTGGACCACACCAGACGGGCGGCGGCTAGAGTAATGGGTGCTTTTTTTGTGAGGGTAAAGGGAGTTTTATTGCAAGTTCATAGAGTTACAGTCAAGAGGCCACAAGTCCTCGATACAAGGTGGAACCGAGCCAAGCCACACAGTGATACGTCTACAACGTATCTATAATTTGTGAAGTATTCATGCCAATATATTATCATTCTTGAATGTTTTACAATCATTTTATAGCAACTTTATATAATTTTTTGGGACTAACCTATTGACCCAGTGCCAAGTGCGAGTTACTGTTTTTTGCTTGTTTTTTACATCGCAGGAAATCAATATCAGATGGAGTCCAAATGCAACAAAACTTTGTGGAGATTTTTTTGGACCAGAAGGAACCCATTGTGCCATAGCTGCACCTGGGGGGTGCCTCGAGGGGGGCACAACCCACCAGGGCGCGCCAGGCCCCCCTGGTGTGTCTAGGTGGGTTGTGCCCACCTTGGTGGCTTCACGTACCCCTTCTTTGCACTATAAATTCCCAAATATTCCGAAACTCTTCGGGGTCAACCTAGATCAGAACCGCCGCAGGGCTCCATAGCCATCGAAAACCAATCTAGACCCGTTCCGGCACCCTGCCGGAGGGGGAATCATCTCCGGTGGCCATCTTCATCATCCCGGCGGCCACCACGATGAGGAGGGAGTAGTCCACCCTCAGGACTGAGGGTTTGTACCAGTAGCTATGTGATTAATCTCTCTCTCTCCCTCTCTCTCGTGATCTATATCATGGGCTTTGTTAATGTAGTCGGATCATATGATGTTTCTCCCCTCTATACTCTCGTTGTGATGAATTGAATCTTCACCCTTTGAAGTTTTGTCATGTCGGATTGAATATTCAGAGATGATAACACATGATATATGTCTTGCGGTATGAATACTTGAGGTGAAAATTGGGGTATCTTATTGATTCACTTGATATATGTTATGGATTCCCATGGTGATATTGGGGTAATCTACGCATAGGGGTTGATGGACATTTTTCTCCGACGGAAACTTCGGGGTCTCTTTATAGTTCTTTGTGTGGATTGAGTATTATGAATATGAATATGCTTTGGTGTTATTCTAGTACGAACTCTAGGATAGATCAAACGGAAACAATATCTTTGTGTTATTTTAGTACGAACTCTTAAATAGATCAATCGAAAAGAATAGCTTTGAGGTGGCTTCGCACCCTACAAACAATTCCTACCTTTTGTTCTCCGCTAATAGGAACTTGGGAGTGATTCTTTGATGTACTTTGAGGGATAATCATATGATCCAACTATGTTAGCATTGTTGAGAGATTGCACTAGCGAAAGTACGAACCCTAGGCCTCATTTTTAAGCATTGCAACACTGTTTTTGTGCCCGTTTACTATTAGTTACCTTGCTGTTTTTATAATTTCAGATTACAAAAACCAATATCTACTATCCATATTACACTTTTATCACCATCTCTTCGCCGAACTAGTGCACCTATACAATTTACCATTGTATTGGGTGTGTTAGGGACACAAGAGATTGCTTGTATTTGGTTGCAGGGTCGTTTGAGAGAGACCACCTTCATCCTACACCTCTCATGGATTGATAAACCTTAGGTCATCTACTTTAGGGGAAATTGCTACTGTCCTACAAAACTCTGCGCTTGGAGGCCCAACACGTTTCTACAAGAATAAAGTTACATAGTCGACATCAAGCTCTTTTCTGGCACCGTTGCCGGGGAGGTGAGTGCTTGAAGGTATATCTTTAGATCTTGCAATTGAATATTTTAGTTTCTTGTTTTATCACTAGTTTGGTTTATAAAATAAAACTACAAAAAAATGGAATTTAGGTTGCATCATGTTATTGATCATCTTTATAATATCTTTCTTGAAAATGATGGATCCGAAAATTGTGCTCAATTGCTAGAAGAAGAAGTCAATAAATTGTTTGGCACAAAATATTTGAATAATGAGAATGATTGCAATGTTGTTAGTATAAATTCTTTGAGTATCCAAAATGCTAATGATGATTGCACAAGTCATGACAAAAATGTTTCTTATAAGCATGTCACTTTTTGCAAAGTGAATTGGGAGTGCCTTTGCACACCAGAAAGGGAAGATAGATTTTGTAAGAAGCATAAATATTTAGAAACAAAAAGGTTGCAAGAGAGGCTAGATGATTGTGCTGAAAGATGTAATTTTTTTGTCATCCTTGTGAACTTTGCAATGAAGGTGGTCATTTAAATCTTCAATGCAAATTCTTTCATGATCAAATCGTGTCCAAAAATTGTGATAACTTAATTACCATTGAGCATCATAAAGAGCTTAGTCTTCTTTTCATGTATGAAGAAATGAAACATATAACTAAGGATTTTCCAAATCCCAAGAGATTTCTTGAATTTGATCTAGAGGAAATTTATATGTTTTGTGCAGTAAATTGCATTGAGAATCCTTATATTTCCAACTACCTAAAGACAAGAAAACAAATGGAATATGAAGAGAGTACTAATGAAAGTGAAAATATTTCCCAATACCCTCCTAGTGTTTATTATGATGAATCAGGTAATGAGGAGGAATTTCCTATCCAATCAATCTCTTCAACAAGGAGCTCGAAAAAATTAATTGAATCCACACATGATGTGGTGAAGAAGAAGAAAAGAAGAAAGAATAGAGGTAAAAAGGTATCTCTTCCAAATAATGTTGCTCCTATTATTGTTGTGCCCCATGAAAATGAATCAAAAATTATTGTGGAAGATGATGAACTTCATGATGATTTTGTTATGCCTATTGCTTGTTGTGATGATTATGGTTGGGAAGATAATGATACTTCTTATAATCTTGGAAATCTTTTTGTCACTTGCTTGGAAGAATATGATAATAATGTTTGCTATACTATTGATGCCATTCATGCTATTGATAAGAATGATTGTGATGATATGCAAAACCACAAGCTTGGGGATGCTATGTTTGATGAGTATGATATGTTTTTGAAGATTTATTTGCTGGAAATAATGCTTGTCCTAAGCTTGGGGATGCTTTGCTTAATGAATATGATCCTTTGATTCCTTCTACTTTCGATAAGAAAATTTATTATGATGATAGCATGCCTCCTATTTATGATGATTACATTGATGAAAGTGGGTTTGGAAGAGTGTCAACTTTAGGTAGTAGTGATCCCACTATTTTGAAGGGTGTTGAATCTTATTACAATATTGATGAAAGTGGATTTGGAGAGGCGATGACTTTATTTAGTGATACATCCACTATTTTGGAAGAGGTTTCAATTGACTATGACAATAAAGTTGCTATCTATGATGATTATTATGATGACATCTATGCCATAAAGAGTGATAAATCTTCTATGCTTGTGCATCATGAAAAGGGTGTTGTATGTGATAGTTATATTGTTGAATCCATTCATGATGTTTCTGAAAATTATTATGAGGAAGGAACTTATGCTCTTACAAATCTCAATAATCTCAAATTTCTTCTCTATGTGTTGATTGTTTTGAATTTGCACTTGTTTTGCCTTCCTATGCTAGTTGATACTTGTTCCCATAAGTTGTTTGATCACAAAATCCCTATGCATAGGAAGTGGGTTAGACCTAAATGTGCTAGTCATATGCTTCATGATGCTCTCTTCATGTTTCAATTCTTATCTTTTACGCGAGCATCATTGAAATCATCATGCCTAGCTTAAAAGGCATAAAAGAAAAGCGCTTGTTGGGAGACAACCCACACGTTTACTTACTGTTTTTGTGTCTTCACATGATTAGGCTACTGTAGTAATCATGTTTTATAGCTTTTGTTTCAATAAAGTGCCAAGTAAGACCTTTGGGATGGTCTACGGTGATAGTTGATTTGATCTTGCTGAAAAACAGAAACTTTTGCGCTCATAAAAACAATTCTAGTTTTTTACAGAAGCGCGATAAAATGCTGGTTCTTTTTGCAGAAGATCAATAGACAAATTTCTTAGGTTATCCTAATTTTTCAGAATTTTTGGAGTAGCAGAAGTATGGTTTGAGTACACATTACTACAGACTGTTCTGTTTTTGACAGATTCTGTTTTCTATGCATAGTTTACTTGTTTTCTAGTTTCCATGGCTTATATTGCTCAATATAAATTGTGGAAATGATATGATATAGTAGGAATTGTGTGTAAACACTTATTAATCTTGTCTTTGACAATACCAAAAGTGGAATGGTTTGCTTTTTATCATACTAACCTATCTCACAAAGTTCCGTTAAGTTTTGTGTGATTGAAGTTTTCAAGTTTTGGGTGAGATGTTAATATGAGGAGAATGAGGAGTGACAGTACCTAAGCTTGGGGATGCCCAAGGCACCCCAAGGTAATATTCAAGGAAGATCCAAGCAACTAAGCTTGGGGATGCCCCGGAAGGCATCCCCTCTTTCTTCTCCAACATTATCTGTAACCTCACTTGGAGCTATGTTTTCATTCGTCACATGATATGTGTTTTTCTTGGAGCGTCAATTTATTTTGTTAGGATTTGCTTGCTTCTATTTATAATAATGTTTTTCATCTTTTATTTCAATAAAAGTGGAAATGATAGCCTTTGCCATGCCTATTTTGCAAGTATACATGTTGCTGTTTGAAAACAGAAAGTTTACCGTTGTTGCAAAAATTCCCTAGAAAAGTCAGAATGTGATAAAATGTTGAAACTTCTTGAAAAATGATCTCTGATAAATTTTATACAGTGTGGTAAATTTCCATAATTTTTGGAGTTTAATAAGTATTGATACTCTTGCATTCTTTACAGACTGTACTAGTTTAGCAGATTGCTGTTATGTTTGCATTGTTTGCATATGGTTGCTTGTTTAATGATTCTATTTGAGGATAGGAGTATTAAATATGCAGATGCATTCAGTATGCAATTTTGAATAATAATTTTAGTGATTTTCTATAGTAGAGAATGATAAGGTTTTTGCATTGGTTTATACTAACTTATCTCATGAGTTCTTGTCGAGTTTTGTGTGGATGAAGTTTTTGAGATTTAGGAAAATCCTAATATGAGAGGAATTAAGGAGACACAAAAGCTCAAGATTGGGATGTCCAAGGAACCCCAAAATAATATTTCAATAAGTCTCAAGCATCTAAGCTTGGAGATGCACCGATAGGCATCCCACCTTTCTTCTTCAACAATTATCGGTTAGTATCGGTTGAGCCTACGTTTTTGCTTCTTCACATGATGTGTGCTATCCTTGGATTGCCATTTCATTTTGTTTTGCTTGCTGTTTTATTTAAGTACTTAGATATGAAAGTTTTTAAATAAATTAGAGTCCTCAAATAGTTGCCAGAGAGGCTAAGTAATTAAGCGGCATTCACATCCCGTCAATGAAGCTCTTTTCTATGTCATTTACTCTTGTGCTTCACTTATATCCTATGAGTAAATTGTTGCATCTTTCCTTTCACAATTTGTTCTTCAGAGTACATACCAGCGAGCTTGACAGACTTGTAGTAGCTGTCCAAAAACTTGACCGAGGCTAGGATAGGTGGGATGTCCTTACCATGGGCCAAGTCGTTGCGCAACTGCCAGATTCGCCACGTTAACATGATGATCATGTCTCAGATATCTTCGGAGCACTTGTTTAGCAAATGTAAGAACCACTCCTTGCCACTATCGGTCAGAAAATCATCGCCTGGGAGAGGCCATCTCCGTTGCATACTAACCCACAAAATTCATGCATGTGTGCAGGAGATCAATGCGTGAAATGTGCTTTCCTCTTCCACACTGCAAAGTGGGCATGTTGAGCGAGTCGAAATGTGCCTGAACCTCTTGTATTGATGTGTGGCCAATGTACCAGTCGCCACTTTCCAAGCTGTGATTTTCATTTTTGGGGCACTGTTGATTGCCAAACAATCTTCCACAAGGTGCGTCGACCATCCGGGTTCGTGCTTGACGCACCAACAACGAAGGTACAATTATGCTCTTGAGTTGCCAGCTTGTAAGCGCTCCTCACTGTAAATAGACCACTCTTCTCTGGAAACCAAGAGAGAAAGTCAGAACATTGACGAGGTGAGGTTCTGATCTTTAGGATTTGAACAACATCCATTGGCCAAAAAGCTCCTCTCAAGCGATCCACTCGCCACGCACCACTAGCGTGCAAGAAATCGGATACATTTTTAAAGCGACATGATCCTTTCAGAGATACTGGCTGGAAGGAATAGGGCCTTGGAATCCAGGGATCCTGCCATGTACGAATTGAAGTACCGTTGCCCACACGCCAAATGACACCTTTCTTCAGCAGCTCCAGTCCATGTAAAATTACCTTCCAAATAGCAGAACCATTAGCGGGGAAGACCGTATCCAAAAGATGACCAGATGGATAGTACTTTTCTTTCAATAACCGAGCACATAAGTTGTCCAGCGTCTCAAGTAATCTCCAGGCCTATTTGGCCAGCAAGGCCTGGTTAAAAGCCCTCATGTCTCGAAAACCCATGCCCCCCATGGACTTCGGGAGTCTCAATTTGTCCCAGCTCATCCAAGCCATTTTCTTCTTCCCATTCTCCACTCCCCACCAATATTGGCGTATCATACGAGTCAACTCATCACATACTGAGGCGGGGAGTTGATAACCCACAAGTATAGGGGATCACAATAGTTTTCGAAGGTAGAGTATTCAACCCAAATTTATTGATTCAAAACAAGGGGATCCAAAGAATATTCTCAAGTATTAGCAGCTGAGTTGTCAATTCAACCACACCTGGAAACTTGATATCTGCGGCAAAGTATTTAGTAGCAAAGTAATATGATAGTAGTGGTAACGGTGGCAAAAGTAATATTTTTGGTTTTATAGTGATTGTAACAGTAGCAACAAAAAAGTAAATAAGCGAAGAGCAATATATGAAAAGCTCATAGGCAATGGATCAGTGATGGATAATTATGTCGGATGCGATCAATCATGCAACAGTTATAACATAGGGTGACACAGAACTAGCTCCAGTTCATCAATGTAATGTAGGCATGTATTCCGAATATAGTCATACATGCTTATGAAAAAGAACTTGCATCACTACAAAAAAAAGACACATCCATGACATTTTGGTCCGAACGAATTTTTTCTGTCATACATATGACACTTCTATGACGATAATTGTGACAAAACCCGGCATCATCATAGATGTGGTGGGCTCCTACTTCTACGACAAAAAATCATGATAGAAAATGGGCTTTTCGTCCTGAGCGGGCCGGAGACGCAGCTGCATGACATTCTTTGGGCCGTCCATGATGGAAAAAACCGTGGTAGAAGCGAGGGCGAGGAAAATTTCGGGGAGTTCCCGGTTACGGTGGGAGGTCGGGGCCGAGCGATGCACGTTTCTCTCGTACACGTATGCGCGTGTGTGCGAGGCGTTGGCTCTAACTGAACCCGAGCGAGGCGTTGGGCTCTAACTGAACCCGAGCGATTGCACTGCAGGCTACGCGTTACTGAACCCGAGCGATCGATCGATGGCTGTTAACTGAACCCGATCGAGCGATTCCTTCGCTACTGCTGCTAACTGAAGCCGATC
>NC_041388.1:568859930-568914767 GCF_002162155.2 Triticum dicoccoides | reverse complement strand
TAGACGGTGGAGGGGTTCCCGTGGAGGGGTGGTTGAACAGGACCCCGTGGTGTGGAGGGCTGGATGAACAGTAGACGGTGGAGGGGTGGTTGAACAGTAGCCGGTGGAGTAGCGCGCGGTGGAGGCTGGATGAACAGGAGCCCGTGGAGGCTGGATGAACAGGAGCCCATGGAGGCTGGAGGAGGTCGACGGTGGAGATGAACAGTATCCCGTGGAGTCCTGTTTTGCGATACGCCACACCCCTCCCGATGAACAGGACCCCCGTTTTGACCGTAGCACTCCAACACAAGTCTGTTTCGTCCGTTTTGCGGTACGCCACACCCCTCCCGATCAACAGGACCCCCGTTTCGACCGTAGGAGGTCCGTTTCCTCCATTTTGCGGTACGCCATACTCCTCCCGATGAACAGGATCCCGTTTCGAACGTGGCCGGTCGAACACAAGGCCGTTTCCTCCGTTCTGCGGCACGCCAGGCCTCGTTTCCATCGCCTGTTCCGTCCAAGCCCTCCCGATGAACACGACGCATTCCGTTGCCTCCCCATGAACACGACGCATTCCGTTGCCTCCCCATGAACACGATGATGACGCTGTTTCTCCGTTCCGACCCAGCCATGTACACGAGCCCTGGCCGTACATATGCGCGAGTAGGCGTTCGAGACCCCGCCCGTATGTACACATACGTGGCCGTATTTTCTTTCTTGCACCCTAGCCGCTGTACGTACGTGTACATGCTACGTGCGCGCCTCTACTACGACACGTGCACGCCTCTACATCGACCAGTATGTACGTACACGTTCGCGACCAGAATGACAACGCTACGTACGCTTTGACCAGGTGGGTCCCGACTATCAGGCACTTCCTTGCCTGTGAAGATGTAGCTGGTGGGTCCCAGCAGTCAGGGGGCGAATCGTTTTTTTGCTCGGACGCACTTCCTTGCGTGCGAAGGTGTAGCCGGTGGGTCCCAGCAGTCGGGGAGCTGGTGGGTCCTAGCAGTCAGGGGGGCGAATCGTTTTTTTTCGGATGCACTTTCTTGCGTGCGAAGATGTAGCTCGTGGGTCCCAGCAGTCAGGGGGCGAATCATTTTTTTCGCGAAATACGGTGGCCCGTCCGGTGGGTCCCCGCTGTCAGGTGGAGGAATAATTATTTTGCGCGTAATAAGGAGGCACTTCCTTGCGGCTGCCGTGGACCCAGCTGTCAGCCTCTCCACGTACAGTACTCTTCCGATGGAAGTCGGTCGTTGACCACGTTGACCACGCCGCGCCGAGAGCACCAGGGCGTTGGTCTGGACGATGGCGAGGCCCAGGAAGGGGACGACGCGGAGCCGGGGAAGACGCAACAGTGGAAGCCCGCGCGGAGAGGAGTACGAGGGTTCACTGGTTCGGCTGCGGTGTGAGTCTGCCGTCATTGCAGAATAACAGGGGGTGTGGGTGAGTAGAGGGATGGCCTGGCCAGCGGTGGGAGTAGTACGGGCGGTGATGCCTCCGCGGCATCACAGCCGGCCACGGGAGGCAGGAGCACGCGACACGACCGGCGCTGCTTTAGGCGGCTGGAGCAAGAAGACCAGAGGTTGAAGAAGCACTACGGCCATCGGATGGACATCGTACGACCACTGCAACTAAAATCGTTTATATTGACTAAGTTGACAAAGCCCTTGGTACGCGTCAATTTAGTAGGCCCACGGCTCGGATTTTGGCAGAGAACATATAGCCCATTTGCGATTTGTAAGAATGTACAACCCATTTTTTAATTCTAATGGAATTTACTATAGCCCATTTACAGTTCGTGAAAAGTACAACCCAACTTCTAGCTAGAACAATGATTAATAATTTCAAACAATCGCTCAAAACAGAATTCAAAAAAAAAAAATCCCACATCTTGATGGGATCCGAAATATTTTTATCCGAAATTTCTAGTCAGGTTAAATATAATTTCAAAATAAAGTTGTATTACGTTAAAATCCAATGAAATATTGCGCGCGCAACAAGTAATGAAATTAAAATTTTCAAATTCCAAAAATAATATATTTTTCAAACTAATTACGTGTTTGGTGCATAGTAACTGTCCAGTTATTATAATTACATCCCATTTATTATTTCTTAAAGTCAATTTTTTTTAAGCCTAATGCATACCTCCTAAGAAAGTTTGCAGCCCAGCGGGGCGGAGAATAACAAGTTGACCCAGATATTGTGTACAACTGTCGGCCCAGTTGCATTGCTGATGTTGAAAAAAAGCTATTTTTTATACACACATTTAATTTTTTTGTATAGATAAGGAACATTTTTTACACACACATTTAACAATTTTTAAATACATGATTAACACTTTTTAAAGCATATTTTTTAGTCAATAGTGGGCCCACAGCGAGTGAAGGAGGTCACAATACACATCTTTTTTAAATACATGATTAACACTTTTGCAAAAACAATTAACCCACAGCGAGCCAATTAGCTCCAGTCGGCCCACAGTGGGCCGACAGGACCCAATCAGCCCACAGTGGGCCGACAGGGGCCAGTTGGCCAGCTGTAAGCCGACTGGAATCCAATCGGCCTACTATGGGCCGACTAGGCCCAGTCGGCCTGCAACGGGCCGACGGTGTATTATTTTTGAAAATTTTTTACCCAGCGTAATATTTATGAAAATTAATTAAAAAATGTATTATTAAAAAATAGCGAAAAAAGGCCTGTGTAGTACAGTACAACCTAACATGGTTACTCAGCCCACATTCAGCAACGCCGGAAAGGGCCCAACAAGGCTTCTGTACAACTTTTTGAAGTCACTGAGCTCAATTAATAACTTAAGAAAAAAGTTAAATTACAGTGGAACCTAATTAAAAGCTGTCACGAGCAAACAAATAATTCAACGGGTCCCACTTGTGCGTGTGTGTGTGTGCGTGCACGCGTGTGTGTGTGTGTGTGTGAGAGAGAGAGAGATAGAGAGAGAGAGACCCATCGGCCGATGCTCGTAAATACATCTTTCAGTCATATGCATTGCTGATGCTCAGTAAAAACTTATATGGTTGACACAATCATATAGAACATCATAGCACACTGAACTTGCATACAAAAATTTCACGCAGGCGGCACAATCAGGATGAAAGTAGTGGATCGCTACGGAAAGGGCTATGTTGAAACCAACAAAGTCGTACATAACGGTTCATCGTCTTTATCAATGACGGGGAAATATCTTGAATGTTGTGCAAAGAAAACAGACACACAACACAATAAGTTCTCCTAGCACATTAAGTTGACGTATATCCCTTTCTAAAAAAAGTTCAGGTACAAAATTAGAACAGGTCACAATCAAATGTACTAGCATATCAGTGCTTCACACCCATAACTCGGATTTAACTAGTATCTGACAAGATTCAGTTGTTACCTCAAATTAGAGCACATCCAGGCAGCCAGCCCTGCCTCTTCTCCCAAAGAAGCAGTGGCCTCCGCCACGCGATGGAGTATGCCCTGTGCCATCCATCATTCCGAGCAACACGGGGAAAGTCTAACATTGACTCCTGTAATGGACGTCGTCGATGGACCCTGGCACCAGCGGCGGCGGCAGGACTTTGATTGATGGATTGACCACTTCTTCGACATGCACGAACACTCGATACAGGTACATCCCTAACGTGGTCCGCGGCGGCCTTGGTGGCGAGGAATAGTACACCCCCGGTTCCTGCACCGGTATCTCAACACCAATCACCTTCGGTATGGTGGACAACTTCTTCATCCATGCCATAACCGTCAGAGCCCAGCAGTTTGGAGGAACAAACATACTTACGAGCTCACCTCCAAGGTCGTTGATAAGCTCGTTCATGGACTCGCTATTCCAAGCACGTCGAGGCATGCCATGGAAAGTAAGCTTTGTTAAAAATTCAAGCTCAGAGGGCACCGAGCCCCGTCCTGGGTGCCACCGATCAAAGCTCACCAACGCGCCATCGCAGAACAAACGCCGGGAAGATTTGAACACACGACTGCAGTCGAAAGTTGTCCGGAACCTGACAAAGAAATCAGCTGGTGGCGGACAGACTTCGACGAGCAAGTCACTTATTTGGATGCCGTGCGCAATGCCAAGAGCTTTGACAAGGTCATCCAGCGAGACGGGAGGCCGGTCGCCGTTGATGGTTACTGTCGGTGTCAAAACCGGCGGATCTCGGGTAGGGGGTCCCGAACTGTGCGTCTAGGCCGGATGGTAACAGGAGGCAAGGGACACGAAGTTTTACCCAGGTTCGGGCCCTCTCGATGGAGGTAAAACCCTACGTCCTTCTTGATTAATATTGATGATATGGGTAGTACAAGAGTAGATCTACCACGAGATCAGAGAGGCTAAACCCTAGAAGCTAGCCTATGGTATGATTGTTGATGTGTATGTTGTCCTACGGACTAAAACCCTTCGGTTTATATTGACACCGGAGAGGGTTAGGGTTACATAGAGTCGGTTACAATGGTAGGAGATCTGAACATCCGTATCGCCAAGCTTGCCTTCCACGCCAAGGAAAGTCCCTTCCGGACACGGGATGGAGTCTTCAATCTTGTATCTTCATAGTCCAGGAGTCCGGCTTGAAGGTATAGTTCGGCTATCCGAACACCCCCTAATCCAGGACTCCCTCAGTAGCCCCCGAACCAGGCTTCAATGACGATAAGTCCAGCGCGCAGATTGTCTTCGGCATTGCAAGGCGGGTTCTCCTCCAAATTCCGTGTACTTGTTTGAATAAAGTCTGGTTTCTTGTAGATGTTGCGCTCCTTAGCTTCTACGCCCAATAATGGCCGTTTCCCACGTGTCAAACGAATATGAAAAGTCTGAGTGTTTTTCTGTTCACACCCCTAGCCGTGTAAATGAGCTGCCCTATTTAAGGGGACGAGGATTTAGATCCAATCCACACCTTCTCCCCTCCATGATTGTTCATCAGAGCGCATCCGACAAAGGTCCATTCCACCATGGCCAGACGCCGCAACTCCTCCGCTCGCCCTTCCAGCCCTAAGCCTGGATATTGGGAGAGATGTTCCACTCCACATAGCGAGCTAGTGACGCTCCAGACCAAGGGATTTCTCCCCCCGGCCTATATGGTCCCGGTTCGAGCCGGTCTTGCCGTCTACAATGGCGGAGAGCAAGCAGAGAATGCCCCTAATCCATCCAAAGGAGAGCAGGTGTGCTTTGTCCCTTACTTAATAAGGGGGCTCGGATTTCCCATCCACCCATTTCTCCAGGGGCTGCTGGAGTTCTATGGCCTCCAGCTACATCATCTCACGCCTGCCTCAGTATTGCATATCGCGGGCTTTGTAGCCCTTTGCGAGCTGTTATTGGGTATTGAAGCTCATTTCGGACTGTGGAAGGAGCTTGTTTTGCCTCGTGCCCCGTTCCAAGAAAGGGTCAATATATCAAGCTGGCGGAGCCGAAGTATGGCGCATCGCCGGGACCGGATATCTGTCCGGAACTCCAAAGAAGGCGTCCGAAGATTGGCCCTCGGAATGGTTCTATATAGAAGACGTCCCGCTGCCGGATCCTGTCCGGATCGGCCTCCCAGAATTCGATAGTGCTCCCTTAAAGAAGCGCCTAAGCTGGCATCCACGGAGCCCTCAAAGGGAAAGTGACAGGAACATAATTTACCTGATGGGCCGAATAAAATTATTGGCCCATTCCGGACTAACCATGGTCGGAGTTATGGCCGAATGCATCATGCGAGGGGTGCAACCGCTTCAGTATAGAAGCCAGCCCATGTGGGATTTCAACGGGGAGGACGACGCCACCCGCTACGGTCGTAAAGGGCCAGATTCAGTTGCCGCTCTATTAACGATCTTGTCCACTTTGTACAAGGGAGAAGAGGAGGAATTTCTCCGCGTCAACCCACAGGGTGGATTATCTATGCACAATCCCCCAAGCTGGGTAAGTGGTCGCATCTACTTGCTCATCCGTTTAGTGTTCCCATTGTTAAATACTTAGTCTGATGACCTCAACGCAGGAATTGCGCCGGGCTGTTAAGGAAATAAGCAGCCCGCCTCCACAACCTGAGGACCCAGGACGGTCTCTCGACCCGGCCTCTCAAGAGGATCCGGACATATCTGTGGAGCTGATTGATGGAATGTTCCATCAATTGAGCGAGGACAACACCTTGGTGGCCATTACGGCCGATTACCCAGGGCTAATCCCGACGCCCCAGGTACCTGAGATCGAAGTCCCAGTACCCCGGATAGGGGTCCATCCATGCGTGTTCAATTTCCTGATTGCAACCGAACTTTGCAGGGGAGGTTGTTGAGGCGGAAGGCCGAACCTGCGGTGACAAGCCAATGAGGGGCCGCAGGGCCCCGTGGGCAAAAAAGAGGTGCAGTCCAGATCGAGGCATCAGCGCAAAGGTATGGCGCGCCCCTCTATCCTAGTTGTTATACCTTCGAGTCACATTTGACACTCGCGCCCTCTTCAGGACAAAGAGACCTCGCCGGACTATATCCGGAGAGGCTGCCAATCGCGCCTCCACCAGCCAGGCTCCAAAGCCTGGTCTGGGGGCGAAGGCGAATGCAAGGCGCGTGCCAGACGTTCCTCCGATGGAGGATGCGGACGGGCTGTCTGCCACCAACTCTGAGGTGGAAAGTGCCATGAACCACAGGCGTCGCCAGACAATTCTTCGCGACGCTTGCATCTCCCAAGAGGTGTTAGATGCCTTCAATTCGGGAGATGCGCACCTCTGTGCCGCTCGAAATGGTCTAGCCAGAGCCACGAAGCAATATGTAAAAGACATACGGGTAAGAAAATTTTGGTAAATATATATGTAGCAGTAGCCCCCGAGACTTGAAACAGTTAGAATAACTGGTTTAAGGATCATTTGATATGCAGGTTCTTACAGAAAAGAATTCCGTACTGTCCCAGGAGCTGGAAGAGTGCAAAGGCCAACTAGAGGCTGCACAAGCGCGGTAGGGGAGCCTAAGGAGGCCCCCTCTGGTAATATACATTTCGAAAGATAAGTATTTTGCGAAGCACCGCTTTGGTGCGAATCTGACAAATAAAATTGCAGATGGCACCAGATTGAATCCGGAAAAGCAACATCTCCTACGCCAGCTAAAGGCTGGTGAGAGGGTGCTATTAAAGGTGATGGGGGAGAAGAATGTTCTCCAAGATGCCAACACCCGGCTGGGCGTCGAGCTGAAAGATGTTCGCGCCCAGCTATCAGACTCCATGAAGGAGAATCAGCGGCTTCGGCGCGGCATATTTAGTAAGTGCTTGAACGAACCATTTGAAAGAAAGTTCAGCTGGGAAGTCGACTGACAGAGCAATGCCTGTAGGTGTGTTAACAGGTCGCCCGACGGAGGAGATGCCCGGTTCTACGGGCGACCTTCTTCCCGAGCTCTCGCAACTGCTCGATCGAGTTCGGCAGGCGATGCGAGGCGTCGCCCAGGCCCTGTGGCCATCCGTCTCTGTCGTGGAATTGTCACGGCAGATGTCCTTAGTGTCAGGACTTAGTCGCGAGGCCAACACATCTATGTGGTAGCTTGAGAGGGGTTGAGCGGGACGAGAGACGCGATGTTTTACCCATGTTCGGCCCCTCAGGTGGAGGTAAAAGCCTACATCCTGCTTCATTGATATTGATGATGATGATCACGGTTACATGAGTGCTCTATCTCGAGAGCTATTGTCTAAACCTAACTTGTCCAACTTGTGGAACTTGTCAATCTTGTCCCCTTTTGGGGAGCCTTGCCCCTCCTTATATATGTTGAAGGGGCGGTTTACATGACTAGTCCTATTAGGATTAGGATTACTCTATTACAAGTGGAGTCCTAGTCTTGCTTCCTTTGTAAGGGAATATTCCTTATGCTTTCCTCATAAACCGGCCCACCATTTAAACGTGAACCGGCCTTCTGGGCCTTGGTCATCGTCATCCATCTGACCCGCCCGCCGGGTCACAAGTGAGCCATCATGACCAGGCGAGTTGCTTGTAAACCGCCAGGTCAGGGCAGGTCACAAGTGAACCGCCAAGTGTCAGCCGGATCTCAAGTAAACCGCCAAGTGTCAGCCGGGTTATACTTCCAGCCGGTTTACGCCGCGGGGTATATCCCCGACATTAGACCCTAGTTTAATTTGGATTTATCCATGTTAAACTGATCTTGTAAAACAAACACAAGAGCAAATTTTACAGATTATGCTCCGGGTTAAGAATTCTTGTAAACCAGCATCTGATGATCCTTAAGTCCTTGTCATTTCCTCCTTCTAGAAAATCCGGGTTAACAAGCCAACTTCATACTCAATTTGTTGACATTGGTTTCTCACAGAGAAATATTGTGAAGAATAATCCACTTGAGTCGGCTTCCAATGCGCCGATTTAAGAAATATGGGTCTTGAAATACTTATCCGATATTCAGCCGGTTTGAAGATGTAAAACTTGCCGGTTTAATATTACCAAAATAGCCGGTTTATAAATATTGATGGCACCGGGTCATAATTGTTGTCGACACCGGGTCATGTAATTGATCTTCCCGATTTGCTCAAAACTGATAAAATGAAGATGTTCCTCCTTTATATGGATAATACCTGTAGCCCCCAAGTCTTAAGAGGAGAACATAGTGATAACTTAAGACTTGCTCCAATAAGTGTTTCAACCTTGAAGAAATCCAGTTTGTTCATCTCAATCATATAAACTAAGTACTCCATATATGTAGCCCCCAAGTGTCGGGTTGTCATGCTTGCAGCAACCTGGGACTTGTAATTTCTTATAAAAACTTCAATCAGTGTAACCCCCAAGGGCCGGGTCATTATGCAATAATGAGCAGGAACTTTGTAAATATAATTATGTAGAATTTAGCAGTGATGTGTAGCCCCCAAGGGCCGGCTTAGTAAGATAATACTGAATCGGGACTTGATCTATACTTCAATGAAAATAACATCTTATAATGTAGCTTCCATCGTAGGGCTTGAACCCACATCCACAAGGTTAAGAGCTTTGTGCTTTACCAACTGAGCAATGGATCCTTCAATGTTATGGAGGAAAACTTGTGTACCTTGAATTGTTGCCAGGAGCAATTGGTAGCCCCCAAGGGCCGGCTCATTATAATATGATGAGTCGGGTCTTCAATAAGACTAGTAAAAATGACTTTGCATTAGCCCCCAAGTGTCATGATGCATGCTTCCAGCGACATCAGACTTGCATGTAATCTCGATTTGAATAATGTAGCCCCCAAGTGCCGGGTTGTAATCCTGCAGCGACTCGGGACTATTCCTTCCATTGTAGAATAAATCATATCCTTTGATAAAATAATAGACATTGTGCTAAAGCGACTTTGAAAACTTAATAATACCGGTTATCAATAACCATAAAAATCCATCCATGTTGGCTATTCAAGATAATATAATCCGGTGAAAACCTTATTCATTCAATATCATAATGAAAATTCAGCCAAGTTTGGCTATTTGAATAATATAACCCAATGATGTATAAGCGCATGATTCCAATGGCGCAATCCAAACATATATATACTGGCGACTTATAGTCCAAATCCAGGACGGTTTTAACAAACCTGTTTCTGCATACAACAAGTTTAAAGTGTCCTGGCGATTTACCGCCGGACAGGTCATAATGCCCAACATATAACCCGGGTTTATAACCAAGGCTGCACTTAAGAATAATCAAATATGAAATAGATCATACCTGTGACATTGAATCACATCGTTGGTTTACCAACTTTTTTTAGTAAGGGTGATAACCCAAATCTTGAGTATGATAACTCCCTTCATATTGTGCCGGTTTATGATAAAACCGTACCGAGTTGTGATAAACACCGGATTAATCATATATAATACTGGCGACTTATAGTCAAACCAGACCGGGCTGATAGTCTTCGGATTATAATTTGATCGTGTACTGACAACTTGTAGTTGAAAGCCGAGCCGGGTTGATAAACACCGGTTTACTCCATAATAGGATGGTAACAGAAAATCAAACCAAGCAGATAGTCTCCGGATTTTGACCGTGTTCCATCAATTTGTAATTGACAGTCGAAACGGTTTAAGAATTTGTCGGTTTTCAAAATGCAACAAAAGAAATATACGTCTAAATGAAACAAAATTTCAAAGGCAATGATAAAACAATTGGCAAAAAAGAAGCAATTGAGGTCATCAAATGGCATTACCATGGTCGGACACGACCAAGCCCCCAATAGGCGTAGCTATGGTTCAAGTCAGCCAGGTCCCCAAATGATGCAGTGGCATTATGCCGATCAAGAGGCGTAGCGATGGTTCGGGTTCGACCAAAGCCCCCAAGTGATTCTGTGGCCTTAGGCCGATCAAGAGGCATGACTGGTTCAAACGTGACCAAGTCCCCAAGTGATCTGGCGGCTTTCGCCTATCAAAAGGTGTTGCATTGGTTCAGACATGACCAAGCCCCCAAGTGATGTTGTGGCACTAGGCCGATCAAGAGGCGTGACTATGGTTCAGACGTAACCACAAGTCCCCAAGTGATCAATAACATGATAAGCCAATAAGGCATGATACCCATGTTTGAACTGCGCATCATGGCAGCAGGTCCTCTTTGGCACCTTTTAACTTTTTGCAAGAGATAAATCCTTCTTGAACCGAATGTTAAACCGGATATTGAGAGCTTCAAAGCTTTGTGGGAGACATATTTCCCTTGAACCGGATTTTAAATCGGAATCTTCATTTTCAGCCAGAAATTTTCTGACGGCCTTTAAAATTTGCACCAATATGACGGTTTAGGGTCCTGCATTTAGATAACTTTGCAAGCCGGAGTAATTGCTCTTTCAAAGAAAGCAATATATAATATAAAAATATATTGGATGGATTTCACCTAATATGTCAGTCCAGTTGATATCCATCGCAGGGTTATACGCCAGTACAGACAAAAGAGTCGGCCGCGGCATTGCTGATGTAGTCCGGGCTGCGAGGGCGGCGGTCTGTGTTCCGGTTCACCAGTGTGATATGCACAAATGCCGGTGCAGAACAGCTATTGCGCGTCGTCCATACTAGGGCATCACTTTTATAGTGAGCACTTGTCCGACTGCTCCACAGTAAACCGGCCAGAACACATGCCATGGCCTGGTGACTGTTAGCACCAGGATTTGACCCTCAAGTCGCCGGTTTTTCAACTCCCACGGCCTGCTCCTTTACCTTCAGCTACTACTTGCTGGATTGATTCTATGTGCTTTCCTGCTTAGGCTTCAGAGAGCCTGGCAGTGGCAGGACGAGCCCAAGGCGGCTCAAAAAACCAGGGGCGGCACTGACGCGGTGAACTAGAAGCCAAACCGGCGGGAGTAGCGCGGGCATGACACCGTCGACCGGCACGGGCCCAGAGCGGGGCGGCTTGTAGTGGGACGCAACCGGAGACAACCCGACGGGGTCTTGCAGGGGCGACCAAGGCGGCTCAGTGGCAACACAGGCCGAGTCAAGATGGGTCCTCGGCGAGACATGGTGACGAGGCCTTGGCCGGTTCAACGCGGGAGTGCTTGTAATAGGGGTTTGACCCGGTGGCGGTTCCGCAACTGTGAGGCGACGGTTTGAGATAAAGCTGCGATGTCAGACGTAGCTCGGGGCCGCGGCAGCGACTCGGGTTAGGTGTAATACACCGGAGGTGTCCCGACGGGGCTGCAGTTTAAAGCGAGACAGTCGGCTCAAGGTGAGGCCGGCTTGGCCCGATTCAAAGCAGATGTCACGACAGTGACCCAAGGGTGTGATTGTGGACTTTGGTAGCATCCAGCAGTTCAACACGAGGCCGAGGGGACGCGGTTATGGATGCCTCAAGGCCGGTTCAGTAGAAGTAGATTGCGGCGGCAGCAGCGGAACTGGAGCAGAGGTTCGCAGGCGTAGCCTCGTGTAGCGGTGAACCGGACCGGGTCGGCTGCTGGGGTAGACGGAGCCGGCAAGGGCGCTCATGGCCGGGCGGAGCTGGCGATGCGATCAAGGTGAGGCGCGGCAGTTTGCAGCAGAGGCAAGGCCTGCTCAACGCACGGACGGGCCGAGGCCATGACGGCGGCACAGGCCGAACCCCAATGTGGGCGGAGATGATCCTTTGATACTTGGTGGCTCAACGGCAGAGGAGTGGAGGCGGCTTGAGGTGGAGCAAGGCGAGGCCATCTTGGCACAGTGGCCGCGACAGGTCGACGTAGCAGCTTGGAGGTGAAGGCGAGGCTGGCTCGGTGCAGCTGTTACCGCCAGCAGCTTGCCGCAAAGGCATAGGCGAGCCAATGGCGGAACCCGAGTCAACAGAGACGTCTGCTTCCGGGTCGTGGCTGGATCCATTGTCTCACGTCCGTGTTCCCTTCAGGGTGGTGGCCCTTTTTCCTACTTTGACTTTTCTTCCATCTAAATCTTTCAAGCCCAACGAATCGTGGCTCTGGCCATTGAGAAATAGTAAACCATCCTAGTCTTTTGCTTGATATGACCAGTAGTACTTGTTTGATTAATACGTGTGCCTGCAGCGGCGGTGGCTCAAAGCGAGGTGGATGCGGTCGCGGTCTGGTAGCCAGGCATGGCGCAGAGGCAGCTGCTCAAAGCGAGTTCGTCCAAGTCGTTCTTTGTTTGACTTGTCCTCCATGCCCAAAGTAGCAGCAGGAGCTACTACAATTGATTCCATCGGGGCTTGTAGCCTGGGACTTCTCTTCGTGGAACGGAAACAGCTGGGCCGATTGGATCGCTGCTTGTGGATGTACTAGTAAACATTGGATTCAATCACCAAACCTACAGTGGAAATTGCTGACAGATTCAGTTGATTGCCGCATTACGTTTGGCTTCGTCTCGATCTCGGCGAGTTGTACTACCAACTCGTGGCTATGAACAAATCATAACCCTAATTTCTTTTGTATCTGAATTTTGTATATGCCACCGCTGAAAACTTCTTTTGATCTTGATGGATGAACTTGTAGTTGATGCGATTTTTTTTCATGCCGGCTCTTGCTGATCCGGCAGGTCGTAGCTTCTCGGTCCCTGAAAGAGATCCCTTCAAGAACTCAATACCACCGTGCGCAGGCCCCACGATGGGTGCCAACTATCGTGGAATTGTCACGGCAGATGTCCTTACTGTCAGGACTTAGTCGCGAGGCCAACACATCTATGTGGTAGCTTGAGAGGGGTTGAGCGGGACGAGAGACGCGATGTTTTACCCAGGTTCGGCCCCTCACGGTGGAGGTAAAAGCCTACATCCTGCTTCATTGATATTGATGATGATGATCACAGTTACAAGAGTGCTCTATCTCGAGAGCTATTGTCTAAACCTAACTTGTCCAACTTGTGGAACTTGTCAATCTTGTCCCCTTTTGGGGAGCCTTGCCCCTCCTTATATATGTTGAAGGGGCGGTTTACATGACTAGTCCTATTAGGATTAGGATTACTCTATTACAAGTGGAGTCCTAGTCTTGCTTCCTTTGTAAGGGAATATTCCTTATGCTTTCCTCATAAACCGGCCCACCATTTAAACATGAACCGGCCTTCTGGGCCTTGGTCCTCGTCATCCATCTGACCCGCCCGCCGGGTCACAAGTGAGCCATCATGACCAGGCGGATTGCTTGTAAACCGCCAGGTCAGGGCAGGTCGCCAGTGAACCGCCAAGTGTCAGCTGGATCTCAAGTAAATTGCCAAGTGTCAGCCGGGTTATACTTCCAGCCGGTTTACGCCGCGAGGTATATCCCCGACAGTCTCCATGCCCGAAGGTATTGGAGAGCTTGCGTAGAAGCTAAAGGGAGCACGGCGGCGCTTCCAATTGTGGAAGATATCAGCCTGCCGTCAAGGCGCTAGGGAGGCCTGGGCCATGGTGAAGACGCGATACTCAAAGGCTGACCCCAACCACATGGCCGAGGTCGGTCCTATAGGGCCCGATGGGAAGGAGATCCATGTAAGCTTAGTGTGCAGCCAAGTAGAGTTGGCCGCAAAGTACTCCCAGCAGGACTGTAAATTAGACAGCCTGTTAGATGGTATTGAAGAGGAATACAATCAGTCAAAATGACTATGTAATCGAATTGACATTTATAATGCCTTCTAGCTGGATTTTAGATCATTTGTCATGGCCGACCTTTTCGCTTCAACCTCGGGGCCTAACGGTCCGGAGTGTGTCCGAATTCCCATGCGGTTATATAGGAACCGGGGAATGAGTGGAGACCAGGCGTAGGGGTCATTAGTGCGTGAACAGACAAGTGCCCGACTAGTTATGTTATATTACATGGTTAGTAAGAAACATCTTCCAGGGAGAATAGTTCCGTTAGGGGTTCCTTTCCCTGGGGGGCATGCCCTAAAGTGCATGTCCATGCTGCAAAAAGAAACGCAGGAAAAACGCCTGGGGGCACATTGATAAAGAAAAAGATCATCTTTAGTTCACCGACCGAATATTCTCTTAAGAACGCTAGCTTTCGGCTTCACCCAGTCTGAGGTACATGTCCGGCTGATCCGGCAGTAACAATCGCAGAGGTGCTCCCTTTACCACCTAGCCCAATAATCGGGAACGTAGGGGTAAGCACAGGAGCTAGGCAACCCAGCTTGGCCAAAACTTAAGTCATATCGATGCATATAATGGTGAATAAAAGGTACATGCGGAAGTTTGACACATGTGTTAGGCATGAAGCCTATATAAATAAGCTTCTGTTTAAAAAAGCCCCCAGGTTTACTGAGTGCGGATAGCGTGTCAATTTGTGAGACTTTAAAGGTTATAAGAGAGAGAAAAAGGGAGAAGGAGAGAAATGTAAGACGGACAATATATAAAAAATGGACAGAGTAAGGAGACGAACACAGGATCCGGCGCTAGGCATAGAATCTTCGAAGATGGGCTGCATTCCATGGGTTCGGCTCGAGTCAGTTATTCGATGCGTTTCGCAGGCGGTACGCTCCACCAGTTAGGACTTGGTCAATTATGAAGGGACCTTCCCACTTGGGCTTGAGTTTGTCCTTTTTCTTGTCCGGCAGGCGTAGAACTAATTTGCCAACGTTGTAATTTTTGGCCCGTACTTCTCTGCTCTGGTATCTTCGAGCTTGCTATTGATAGAATGCGGAACGGGCTTTCGCCACGTCACGCTCCTCCTCTAATGCGTCCAAACTGTCCTGCCGATCGAGCTCGGCTTCACTTTCCTCGTACATGCGCACTCGAGATGAGTCATGAATTATGTCGCAAGGCAGAACTGCCTCTGCACCGTACACCATGAAGAATGGTGTGTATCCGGTGGTGCGATTCGGCGTGGTCCACAGGCCCCAGAGTACGGAGTCGAGCTCCTCTACCCAGTGTGTGTTAGATTCCTTGAGGGACCGCACTAGTCTGGGTTTGATGCCGCTCATGATAAGACCATTTGCACGTTCGACCTGGCCGTTAGTTTGTGGGTGATAGACGGAAGCATAATCGAGCTTTATGCCCATGTTTTTGCACCAGAGTTTTACCTCGTCGGCCGTAAAGTTCGTGCCATTATCAGTGATGATGCTGTGGGGGACGCCGTAACGGTGTACAACCCCGGATATGAAGTCTATCACTGGTCCGGATTTGGCCGTCTTAACAGGCTTGGCTTCTATCCATTTGGTGAACTTATCCACCATGACCAGTAAGTATTTGTGCTTGTGGGTTCCGCCTTTAAGGGGTCCAACCATATCAAGCCCCCAGACCGCAAAGGACCAAGTGATGGGGATAGTTTGGAGGGCGGTGGGTGGCATATGGCTTTGGTTTGCAAAGAGCTGGCAGCCGGTGCATCGTTGGACTAAGTCCTGAGCGTCTGCCCGGGCCGTCGGCCAATAAAAGCCTGTACGGAAGGCCTTGCTTACCAGGGACCGGGATGCAGCGTGGTGACCGCCGAGTCCGGCATGGATTTCAGCCAGGAGATTCCGCCCCTCCTCTTCGGAGATGCACCTTTGAAGGACTCCGGTAGTGCTTTTCTTATAAAGCTCTTCCTCGTGGACTCTGTAGGCTTTGGATCGCCGCACTATGCAGCGTGCCTCATTTTGGTCCTCGGGGAGTTCCTGCCTAGTAAGGTAGGCGAGGAATGGTTCTGTCCACGGGGTGATGACAGCCATTATTACATGGGCTGAAGGTGTTATTTCAATGGCAGAGCCTCCGATTGTGTCAGAATGTTCGGTGTCGGGCAGTGCGGTTGGGTCCGGGCTGTTATTGTTCGGCTCCCCTTCCCATGCCACGGATGGCTTGAAAAGCCTTTCCAAGAAGATGTTGAGGGGGACTACATCGCGTTTTGCACCGATGCGTGCCAGGATACCTGTCGCCTGATTATTTTCCCGGGCTATATAGTGAAATTCAAGTCCCTCGAACCGAGCTGACATTTTTAGGACGACGTTGCGGTAAACTGCCATTTTCGGATCCTTGGCATCGAAGTCTCCATTTATTTGGGAGATTGCGAGGTTCGAGTCCCCGCGCACCTCTAGGCGTTGGATGCCCATGGATACTGCCATCCGGAGACCATGTAGAAGGGCCTCATATTTGGCTGCATTGTTGGAGTCCATGTACAGAATCTGTAGTACGTATTGAACTGTGTCTCCTGTGGGGGACATCAAAATGACGCCAACCCCTAGTCCAGCCAACATTTTGGAGCCGTCGAAATGCATGATCCAATTTGAATATGTGCCGTACTCTCTAGGGAGTTCAATCTCCGTCCGTTCTGAGACGAAGTCGGCCAAAACTTGTGACTTGATGGCTCGTCGTGGCTTATAAGTTATGTCGAATGGGAGGAGCTCGATGGACCATTTCGCAATCCGGCTCGTTGCGTCACGGTTGTTTATAATGTCGTTAAGTGGTACTTCCGAGGCTACTGTTATTGAACAGTCTTGAAAGTAGTGCCGTAGCTTCCGAGATGCCATGAATACCGCGTACACAATCTTTTGATAATGCGGGTACCATGATTTGTAGGGAGTGAGGACAGTGGACACATAATAGACTGGCCTTTGAAGGGGGAATTTGTGTCCGTCCGCTTCTCGTTCGACGACGAGCACCGCGCTTACAACCTGATGTGTTCCTGCGATGTACAATAGCATTGGTTCGCCGGTGTTTGGCGCGGCCAGGACTGGGTTTGTTGCCAGTATGGCTTTTATTTCGTCGAGTCCGGCCGTGGCTGCGTCCGTCCATTTGAAGTGTTCGGTGCGCCGAAGGAGGCGGTAAAGGGGAAGGGCCTTTTCTCCCAAGCGGGAGATAAAGCGGCTTAGAGCCGCCACACATCCAGTTAACTTTTGTATTTGTTTGAGGTCCTTTGGGATATCCAGTTGCGACAGAGCTCGGATCTTGGCTGGATTTGCTTCAATTCCTCTGCTGGATACAATGAAGCCCAAGAGCTTTCCGGCTGGAACGCCGAAAACGCATTTTTCCGGGTTGAGCTTGATGTCGTATGTTCAGAGATTATCAAATGTGAGCCTCAAGTCGTCTACTAGAGATTCAACATGTCTTGTTTTGATGACCACATCATCTACATATGCCTCCACTGTTTTACCGATTTGGCTTGCCAAACATGTCTGAATGATGCGCTGATATGTTGCGCCGGCGTTTTTGAGCCCGAAGGGCATTGTGTTGAAGCAGAATGGCCCGTATGGTGTGATAAATGCCGTTGTGGCTTGGTCTGGTTCTGCCATCTTGATTTGATGGTAGCCAGAATATGCGTCGAGGAAACACAACGAATCGTGTCCTGCGGTCGCATCGATAATTTGATCGATGCAGAGAGGGGGAAGGGATCCTTTGGGCAAGCCTTGTTAAGGTCTTTAAAATCAACACACAGGCGCCAGGATTTGTCCTTCTTTGGTACCATCACCAGGTTTGCTAGCCAGTCCGGATGTTTTATATCTCTGATGAATTTGGCCTCTAATAGCTTTGCTAGCTCCTCTCCCATAGCCTGTCTCTTAGGTTCGGAAAAACACCAGAGAGCCTGTTTGACAGGTTTGAATCCTGTTTGGATATTTAAGCTATGCTCGGCCAGCCTGTGTGGGATTCCTGGCATGTCTGAAGGGTGCCAGGCGAAAATGTCCCAGTTCTCTCGTAGGAACTCTCGCAATGCGGCGTCGACATCAAGGTTTAACTGTGCCCCGATGGAAGCTGTTTTATTGGGGTCCGTTGGATGGACTTGGAATTTGACTATTTCGTCCGTTGGTTTAAAGGAGGTGGATTTGGATCTTTTGTCGAGTACCACATCGTCCCTATTCACTATAGAGTGCAGCGTAGTCAGCTCCTCAGCCGCTAGGGCTTCGGATAGTGCCTCGAGGGCCAGTGCGGCTGTCTTGTTTTCGGTGCGGAGTGCTATGTCCGGATCACTAGCGAGAGTGATGATCCCGTTAGGCCCGGGCATCTTGAGCTTCATGTACCCATAATGGGGTATTGCTTGGAATATTGTGAATGCTTCCCGCCCTAGCAAAGCGTGATAATCGCTGCTGAACGGGGCCACATGGAACGTGACCTCTTCGGACCTGTAATTGTCCGGCGTGCCGAACACCACATTTAGTGTGATTTTTCCTGTACAGCGCGCTTCCCGACTAGGGATTATTCCTCTAAAGGTTGTGCTACTTCGCATGATGCGGTTCCAGTCTATATCCATTTTTTTGAAGAGTTTCCTCATAAATGAGGTTCAATCCGCTGCCGCCGTCCATGAGTACCTTGGTAAGACGAAAGCCGTCCACTATTGGAATAAGGATCAATGCAGCTGGTGCTCGGGCTGTTCGGAATTTAGGTTCATCACTGGCGTTAAAGGTGATGGCCGTGTCACTCCATGGGTTTATTGTTGCTACTTGGTAGACTTCGGCAAGGCTGTGGAGTGTCCTTTTTTGCATATTATTTGATGCGAAGGTCTCGAAGACTGTTAATACCGTATTGGTGTCTCTTGGGTGGCTTTCTGTGGCCTCCGGAATTAGGAGGTTTTTGCCAATTTTGGCCACCTGCCGGAGTATCCAACATGCTCTAAGGATGTGAGTTGGTGTGGCGTCCTCTGTACTATGAATTTTATAGGGTCCATTAAGCCATCCTTCCAGTACGGTTCCATGCCCTGTAGAGGGTTTTTGCCTTTTGGTGTTTGACCCGGGTGTCTGGCGATGATGCACCCTTTTATTTTGGACCGGGCTTGCCTTAAGGGCCGGATTGTCCCAAAATTTTGTTTCGGTTTTCCGGGCGCTTTCCATCGCACAATACTTTCGTACTATGGACACTAAGTCAGCGAAGCATGTAATATCACGACGACTTATGGCGTTGAGTATTCCCTTGTCCGTGCAATTATTGCCGAAGAATGAAATTGCGTCTTCCTCGCGGCAGCCCTTTATCCTGTTCATAACCAGGAGGAATCTGGCCCAGTAATGATGTACTGTTTCTTTGGGCTCTTGCCTGATTTGGGATAGATCGCTAATGTTCGGGTGGGTGGGTGGAATTAAATCCAAAGCCTTACCCCTTCTGAGGCTCAGAGACCGAGGAATTTCCGATCTCAAAAATTTGGATTCCTGGATGTCGTCCAATGAATCCAGTCCGCCGCCTGATTCTAGGTTCAGGTCTTGAGTGATATCCTCCCCTCGGCGGACATCCGGCTTGGAGGGATCAGGAATCTGGACGTAGCGAGTCCTTAAGATAGATGAAGGGTCGCCGCACTGTCCCTCTACCACGGCAATGTGATGGGTGGCTTGGGGACAGTTAATCTCTCTCAGATCGGTTTTAGGCCCAATCTGGTCATAATCCGTAGCGACTCCCAGGGCGGCGAAGCGATCCAAGAGCTCGTTTATGGAGGAAAGCTCTATTGGATCTAACTGCTCGGCAAGTTCCAAGTTGACATGAAGATTGTTTTCGATGGCTCGAGAGGTCATCGTCGGCGCAGAAGCCGAACATGTCGTCATAAGAAAACCACCTAGCTGGAGGGTTTGGCCGACAACCAAAGCTCCCTTAGCAACGGTTCCGTCTTTAAAGACGGGGCGAGGCATCCTTCCTGATGGCGACGACACAGAGGAACTCTCAATGAAAGCACCAATGTCGGTGTCAAAATTGGCGAATCTCGGGTAGGGGGTCCCGAACTGTGCGTCTAGGCCGGATGGTAACAGGAGGCAAGGGACACGAAGTTTTACCCAGGTTCGGGCCCTCTCGATGGAGGTAAAACCCTACGTCTTGCTTGATTAATATTGATGATATGGGTAGTACAAGAGTAGATCTACCACGAGATCAGAGAGGCTAAACCCTAGAAGCTAGCCTATGGTATGATTGTTGATGTGTATGTTGTCCTACGGACTAAAACACTCTGGTTTATATATACACCGGAGAGGGTTAGGGTTACATAGAGTCGGTTACAATGGTAGGAGATCTGAACATCCGTATCGCCAAGCTTGCCTTCCACGCCAAGGAAAGTCCCTTCCGGACACGGGACGGAGTCTTCAATCTTGTATCTTCATAGTCCAGGAGTCCGGCTTGAAGGTATAGTTCGGCTATCCGAACACCCCCTAATCCAGGACTCCCTCAGTTACCATCAGCACTTTGCCAGCAAACTGTTCGTCAAGCGCCGCCATGCCACTGTTGAGCGACAGCACGCAGCGACCGAAGGTAGGACGGACCTCAGGATCTCCGGCTCGGAGATCCGCGTTGATCGATGACATGATAGTGCGCTTGAGTACAGGGAGTACAGGAGGGGGATTTGGGGGAACTGGAGTAGGAATCGAGATTCCAGAGGTGGGGGAGGGGCGGGAGACTGCGGATGAAAAGGTAGCATGAATTTCGAGCACGCGCCAATATGCTCTCGGCGCGCAAGCGCACGAAAACACCGGTGGCACCCACATGTCGGCCTAAGAGTCCTTATTCATTCTTTTTTGGAGAGCCCGGCCTTTTTTTCAGGATCTTTTGGGAGCCCGGCCTGAGAGTCATAATTGACCTGTTTGGCATTGCATTACTACTCGGCCCATATTCAACGACACCTCACTGGCCCAAACAAGTGTACATCATCGAAAAGACACTGAGCTCAAATTATATAACTTGAAAAAAGGAGATATACTTTGAACACTGGAGAATGGTGATGCCCTCATGTCGGGGGTTTGGTGCGACATATGCCAATGGATGGCTTATCATGGTGGGGGTGAGTAGAACGTCGCCGGTGCCTGGAAACGGGATGAGGCGAAGACATGCACGCCGGCGAATCTTACCCAGCTTCGGGGCTCTCCGGGGAGATAATACCCCTACTGCTGCTCTGCGGGGTCTCCGCATGATCACTATGGCCAAAGTGTTTACACGGTTGCTCCTTGAGCTGTTTTCTGGTGGTAGGAGAGGGCAAGACTAGCTCTCTCCCTTCTATATGATCTGGTCTAGAGCTAATGGGTTCCAACCCTTTGCATGGGTGCCCTGGGGGTTTATATAGTCCTATCCCCAGGGGTACAATGGTAATCCGGATGGGCGCGGGCCCAGCCGTCAGCGTCTCTGGTCTCCGTCTTCTCTGCCGACCACTGGGGGCCCGCCGACTGGCGGGCCCCACCGACTAGCCTGGTACGGAGCCAACAGCCCGCGTCCGCCGCGGGCGGGTCTTGCCGGCTGCTGCTTACTGTGGTCGTGCTTCTGATGATGCGGGCTTGATCATGAGGTTGTTTCAACAGCCCCGCCGCCTGGCGGGCGATCACTGTTGCCTTCCCCATCACATCTTAATTAATGGCGCGTGGGCCCCGAGGGAGGGCTCGGCCGACTCCCCCGAGCCGACTCCCGACGGGTCCGACTGGTGGTTCTCCTGCCGTCTCCCGAGGTCTCACTGACTGGTGGGGCCTGCTGCCTCTAGGCCGTACAGACAAGCCGTCGTGGGTGCAGGATTCGGCCCTGCGGTGCTGATGTCAAGGCCGGCATGGCAACAGTGCCACGCCGCACGGAGATCTTCTGGGGTACGACGTGTTGTGGCCATGTCTGCCCTTGGTGAGGGGCGGGGGTGGGCTTCACTGTAGCCATGCCCCTGCCTCGTCCCCTTTGATGAGGTCATGGGGTTTGTTGGAGTCGCTGGCCGACTCCCCAAAGCCGGCTTCTCTGGAAGTCATCCCTGGGACTCGGCCGTGAGCGGGCAGTCGGCCGTCTTGCCGTCGACCCCTGAGGAGGCGGCTCTTTGTCGTGGGGTCTTGAGGGGCGCAGCCTGCCCCGATGTCTTGAAAGGTTCTGGGACCTGGGTTGGCCTACCCGTGGCCCATTACTCCGACAGTAGTCCCCGAAGCTAGTGAGGCGCCGCGGACGATCGGCCGAGAAGCCTCAACAGTTTCTCTTTTTGGGTGCTCGACACATGGGCTTTGATTGACTTCTGCCGGGCCGACTAGAAGGAGTCGGACATTCTCAACTTGGACTCACTCAATTCCGATTCGCTCAGTATTTCGAACGTCGCGGCAGGATTTAAGTGGCGTGCTAGCTAAGCCTCCAGGCCGCCGCCCGTTCTAGGCCTGTCACGCGAGGGCACGTGGCTAGGTCATCCTGCCAGCCTACGCGCGCGACGGGACATGCCCATAGGCGAGGCCCGCCACTACCGCGCCTCGGCGCCCGAGCGGATCCGCTGCGGCCCCGGTGGACGGTTGGGATTCCCATGAAGTTACTGCGCGCAGTAACTTTATCGTGGATCGTGGGGGTCGTGGGGTCGTGGGTGCAGTAAATCCCCACGTCCGCCCCCTCGGCTTCGCAGCCTGCAAGGCTATAAGTAGGGGGAAGAGGGGGGCACGCGCGCCCCTCCTTCCCACTACTCCTCGTTCTCCTCCTTCCTCTTCTCTTCTCTTCTCCGCTCCGCCGCGCGCCCAAGCTCCGGCGAACGCTTCGGCGACAGCTCGTGATGAGTTCTTCCTCTGCCGCCGCGCCTCCCCCAGTGCGCTCTGGCACCTGGGACGGCTCCGAAGTTCATGAAGACCACATTGAGTTCCTTCGCCGGACTCGTCGGCTCCCCAGCGAGGATCGCGTGCAGGTGCGTCTTGCGCCGAAGGGGGAGATTTCCCCCGCGCCGCAGGAGGGCGAGCGGGTTATCTTCCGCTCGCACTGCCTGCGCGGGTTGGGGCTGCCGGCGAGCAGTTTCTTCCGGTCCTTCCTCGAATTCTACGGCCTCCAGCCACACCACCTCACCCCCAACGCAGTGGTGCTGCTGTCCGCCTTCGTGGCCATGTGCGAAGGCTTCCTCGGAGTCCTCCCCACCCTCGAGCTCTGGGGGGAGTTCTTCTTCTCCAAGCTCGGCACCCAGGCCGTGGGCGTGCTGGCTCAGTGCGACGCTTTCATCGTCGTGCGAAGGTCGGGGGCCGACAATCCCTTCCCCTCCATCTTGCTGATCAAGTCGGTGAAGATGTGGCAGAGATCCTACTTCTACGTCAAGAACGCCTCTGCGAGGGGGACTGGGTCAACTTGCCGGCTTTCGAAGCCAGCCCGCCGGCTGGGTGACTGCCCAACTGGTCGTACCGGGCCAAGTCGCTGACGCCTGCGGGAGCCGGCGCCATCACGCGACTCCGGGTGCTGACATAGTCGGAGGGTCTGACTGGTCCGGACCTGCTGGCCGCCTTCGTTTCGCGCTGAGTTCTCCCACTCCAAGGCCGCCCTCATATGATATGCCAGATGAGCGGGCACCACGACCCGAGTCGGATGTGCACCAAGGACATGCCTCACAAAGAGGTGGCCTTCATGGTGAACTACCTCTCGGACAGTAGGCTTCTGGAGGACTGGTGATTCAGCAAGGAGCTGTACTCCCGCGCCAACCCCCCGGCCGTGGTGAGTCGCCTTTCTTTTCTTTCTTTGGATTGTCTTCTTCTTGCTGAGTTTTGTTTTGACCAGCCGGCTTTGGTTAGAATCCCCTCCTCCACTCACCAGCTGGCACCTCGGGGCCGGCCCGCGAGTTCCTCGCCGACCGGGCGGAGAGCGACGTCGACGACCCCGATCTAGGGGCTGCGGCTTTGGAGGACGACGCCGAGGGAGGAGGAGGGACAGCAGGCGACTTCAGGCCTTCGGCCACTTTCGCCGACTGGCCTGACGACGACGCCGAGGGAGAAGTCGCCCCTCGCCATCGGCCAGGAGCCAGCCAACCTGGCGGGGGCTCTTCTGGCGCTCCGGGCGCTCCAGGCGGCGGAAAGAAGCACAGGGCCGTGCCGACCTTGTTCGGCAGTTGGCCGAAGAAGCTCAAGGGTTCGGCTGCGGCGACCCGGCAGGATTAGGCGGCCGCGAAGGCCATCCGCTTCCATAAGGAAGTGAAGAAGCCGCCATTGGTCTCCTTGTAAGTACTCTGTCTTCAAAGTTTTATTCTTTCTTTGTGACTTTGTCTAAGTCTCTGCTTGCCCCTCTTGCTTCAGGGCTCCCCTCTCTCTTGAGAGGGTCACCGCCACCTCCGTCATGGGGTCGGCGAAGACGTCCACCACCACTCGGCGGATTGACCCCGCTGCTGACCTCCGGGAGGCGACGGAGCGGAATGCGCAGGGGAAGCGCAATGAAGAAGAGGCCCTCCGCCTAGAGAAAGCGGAGGCCGACAGGGTGGAGGCCTCTGCCAAGAAGAAACTGGCGGAGGCCAAAACCGCTGCTGCGGCGAAGCAGCAGGCTGAGGAAGCCGCACGCCGCCAGTCGGCGGTGCTTGTTACCCCGTTGAACTCTACGCCGCCGCCTCCGGAGTTCACAGGGCAGACTGGGGAAGCCGGCGGGGAGAACCCCGTTGTGGAGGGGGAGGGCAACAACCCCTCTACGCCGGATGTGAATGTTCCGCCTCCGCCTCCGCCGCCGTCTGAAGGTGCGCAGGGCGGGCAGCCGGCGGGCCCTCCGGTGCCGCCGACCGAAGACGAGGCCGTGGTGAGGCTACTTCTTCAAGTCGGCTCGCCAACGCGCCGCCGTCTAGAGAAGGCGACTTTGGCACCCCGCCCCCTGGAAGCCGGCACCGCCAGCTCAGCGATCCCAGATGCCGAGGCGACAAGCGCCGCGCCTACTGGGTGGGTGCGAGGAGGCGGCATAGGGCCGCAGAACCAGGCGCTCCTGGACGTCCTGGCAAAGCTTCACGCTGAGGGAGACGCTCTCCAGAGTTGCACCAAGGCATCCCTGGCGTCGCGGGCAGCCGTCCAGGTATGTTTTTTCCCTTTGGTCTTTGTTTTTCTTGTTCCTCTCTGTGGGGGCGCGCGAGCGCACCCACTGCGTGTAGGCCCCGAGTTTCAAGCTGGTTGCCGAGCAGGCAGCTCGGAACTGCAATTGATGAACTTTGGGTGTTAACTTTTGTCTGAAACGTTCGTCGCAGGATTACCACAACCTCCGCGTCACTGCCTTCAACCATAATGTTGAAGAGCTGGGCAAGCATACTGCCGATCTGTCGGAGAGCCGGAGTAAGTTCTTTTACTTCTTTGCGGGGGCGCACTGGCGCACCCGCGGGCTGTAGTCCCCGAGATTCGGGCCGACTGCTGAGCAGTCGGGCCGGATCTCCCCGGCGACCTTCTTTACTAATGGCTTGACGCCTTCTTTCTTTCTTCTTTTCAGGGGCCAACGCTGCTCTTCAACAGCAGCTGAGCGACACCAACTCCGCTTTGCGCGCCAAAGAGGAGGAGTGCGGCAAGCTCGCCATGGAGCGCGATCTGCTGGCCACTCAATTGGTAGAGCAGAAGGAGCTGCTTGTGAAGACACAGAGGGAGGCGGAGGAGACGGAAACCACCCTCCTGGCCGAGTTCGCGAGCAAGCGCTCCTCCTGGTCTGACAAGGAGGCGCTGCTGTCCTCCGGCTTCCACGAGATTGAAGACATCGTTGATGGTGAGTTTCGTTATTCTCTTTCTTCGAGCTGCCGACTTAAATCGTGCTGACTCTTGGTTTTTGACTTGCTTCTTTGTTTCTTCGTGTCTTTGCAGACTTCTTTCCTGGGCAGTCGCAGGCCGCCATCCAAGCCACCGAGGCTGACCGTGAAGGTCGGAGGGCGGAGGGCGCAAAGATTGCCGCCGATGCCCCCCAAACTCTTGACGAGCACATCCTGAGCATCGAGGCTCGGCTTCGACCGGCTCACCGGATGCTGCGCCGGCTTCAGCATGTCGGTGCCCAGGCAATTGCCGCCCTATGGCCAGATATGCAGGCTCCGTGCACCCCCAGCCTGACGGCCGACTAGCTGGAGGTCGCGGCTGGTCGTCTTGAGGCCCGGAAGGGCTCTTCGGCCCGAGCTGGAGCGCGCCGAGCCTTGGAGTTCGTCAAGGCATGGTATCCGGGGCTGGACCTAGACTGGCTGGCCACGCTTCGGTCGGAGGCCCAGCCGGAGCTGGCAGCCGCGAAAGATGCCCTCGTCAAGCGTGCTGCGGCGATCGCTGAGTACACCGACACCCGCATCTTCATCCCCGAGCGGTCTGAAGACGGCGAGGAGGTACCGCCGGAGTGGTTTGGGATGAACCCAGACTACGACGAGGACTCGGCGGAGGTGATTGGCTCTAGCGTCGAGGAAGAGGGCGAGGTGGAGGACGGAGGCGAGGCGGAGGCACCAGAAGATGGAGCAGACGGCCAGCCTCAGCTTGACCGTGCCTCCAGCAACGAGCCGCGTGAGACCGACCCGACTGCCGCCGGAGGCGATCAAGCCGAGACTAGCCAGCCGGCCGCCCCGATGCCTGGCGCTGGCGCCTCCTCCGACCCTCCGAATCCGTCTGCTGCTTCCTGAGCTACCGCTGTATCTTTGTTTTGTCTGCTTTAGTAGTCTTTGAAGAACTTGTTAATTCGCACAATTCCACCCGCGGGGTGTATTTTGAACCTCTGCTCGAAAATTCGGCCAAGGGCCTATGTTATGTAAATATATTTATCTGAGTTCTATCTTTTCTTGCTCAATGCTCTTTTGGCTTTTTTCCTTTGCCGCTTTCTCTTAGTTGCATGCCTTGCCAATCGGACAGCCGCTCTGCGGACTGTCGCTAGATCAAGTGCTAGGCTACTTTGGGAAAGCAAGTACTTAACCGTTTTCAAGATTTTTTGAGAAAGTTAGATAGAAGACAGCAATCTGACTATCCGAGAGTCGGTTTGTGAGAAAGGCTGGAAGCCGTCTTGAGCTATGTTTTATGCTTTGAGTCCTTAGCCTTTTTTCATGCGAATGCCCATTCTACCTTACTGCTGCCCACCGTACAGTTGCTCTGCGAGCTGCGGCTTCTGACAGGAGACGGTTTGGGCGTTTACACACTACTTGTCCGACTGCAGGAAGCATTTCGTAGTGCAAGGCGGCAAGTCCCCAGGCCGACTTGTCGAGCCCGGTGCCAAACAACATAAAAAGGAGTAACATACTCGCAGTCATAATTTTTATCATACAAACAAAAGAGGGCAGTCCCCGAGCTCGCCTCGGGGGCCCCGAAGTCTTGGTACTTTAATACAAAAGGTAGCATGGTACATACTGCATCAATTGTAAAATCTTCGGAGGAGATTTGCATTCCATGGCCGCTCTGTCTCCTTGCCGGAGTCGTCCCTCTTGCGTGCTCGGGGCTTCTGAGCGTCAATCAGGTAGTAGGAATCGTTGCCCAGTACTTTGCTGATGATGGAAGGGCCTTCCCAAGGCGCCGACAGCTTGTGCTGGCCGGCTGTTCGCTGGATCAGCCGGAGCACAAGGTCGCCTTCTTGGAAAGATCTTGGCCTGACCTTCCTGTTGTGGTATCGGTGCAGGCTCTGCTGGTAGATGCTGGACCGACTGAGTACCAACAGCCGGCCCTCTTCCAGCAGATCGACGCCGTCTTGTCGTGCTTCTTCTGCTTCCTCCTCGGTGTACATGGTGACTCGTGGGGAGTCAAACTCTATGTCCGTTGGGATGACGGCTTCGGCACCGTAGACGAGGAAGAAGGGTGTGAAGCCGGCTGACTTGTTTGGAGTCATGCGCAGACTCCAGAGGACGGCTGGCAGCTCGTCGAGCTAGTAGCCGGCCAAGTGCTCCAGAGGCCCGATCAGCCGAGGCTTGATGCCGGACAGGATGAGGCCGTTTGCTCGCACCACTTGGCCGTTTGACTGCGGATGGGCGACAGACGCTAGGTCCAGTCGGATGCCCTGCGTTGCGCAGAAACAGGCCAAGGCGCCTTTGGCGAAATTTGTGCCGTTGTGGGTGATGATGCTGTGTGGTATGCCATACCGAATTGTGATATCGGAGATGAAAGTTACAGCAGTCGGACCGTTCAGCTTCTTGATTGGCTTTGCTTCTATCCACTTGGTGAACTTGTCCACTGCGACAAGTAAGTGGGTTAAACCACCTCGTGCTATTTTGAATGGTCCCACCATGTCTAGACCCCAAACTGCGAAAGGCCAGGCAATGGGGATGGTCTTGAGTGCAGAAGCTGGCTGGTGCGGCTTGGAGCTGAACTTCTGACACCCCTTGCGTCTTTGGACCAGCTCCTTGGCCTCTTCCAAGGCAGTTGGCCAGAAGAAACCGTGTCGAAAGGCTTTGGCAACGAGTGCTCTTGAAGCCGCATGGTGACCGCACTCGCCTTGATGGATGTCTTTGAGAATCGCTTGGCCTTGCTCTGGCTCTACGCAGCGCTGGTAGACACCAGTGACGCTGCGCCTGACCAGCTCTCTGTTAACTATGGTGTAGGCTGCCGCTCGACGTTGTATTTGCCGAGCTGAAGTTTCATCAGTTGGGAGCTCTTTGTTCACCAGGAATTTGAGGATGGGCTGGGCCCATGAGGGTGCTGCTATTTCTTTGACTGCCAGAACTGCGACTTGGACAAGGGTGGTTGGGCTGGGAGGCGGCTGGTTGGAGTCAACAGCCGCTTGCTGGGTTGATGAAGTCCCCAGGCCGACTGGCGCGGTCCTTGGGCCGGGTTCTGGAGTCTCCGAGTCCGCCACCGTAGTCCCCGGGCCGGGTTTGGCTGTGGCAGCTTTGGGGTCTTCCGCCAAAATCCTCGTTCCGACTGCCGGAGCTCTGGAGCCGGATCCGACGTCTTCGGGAGGAGCCGGCACAAAAATGGAGTCTGATTCTGGTGAAGGCTTCACAGACGGCTTGAGGAGGCATTGAAGGGCGACACCAGATGGTATTGCTTGGCGGGTAGAGCCGATTCGTGCCAATGCATCTGCTTGGTTGTTCTCATTCCTTGGCACATGGAGGAACTCGCACCCTTCGAAATACCCGCTAAGTTGCTGCATGAGGAAACGGTAGCTCGCCATGTTTGCATCTTTCGCGTCCCAGTCCCCAGATGATTGCTGGACCACTAAGTCCAAGTCACCATAACACAAGATCCGGCGGATGCCAAGCTCTTTGGCAAGCCAGAGCCCGTGAATGAGCGCCTCGTACTCGGTGACGTTATTGGAGGCGGCAAAGTGGATTTGCAGCGCATACTTGAGCTTGTCGCCTTTGGGAGAGGTGAGGACGACGCCGACTCCCAAGCCTGTGCGCATCTTGGAGCCGTCGAAATGCATCCGCCAATGGGTGGAATCAGGTGCTGGAGGTAGGTACTGGGTCTCGGCCCAGTCGACGAGGAAGTCAGCCAGTGCTTGTGACTTGATGGCGGTGCGGGGCTGGTAGTGGATGGTGTAAGGAGCCAGCTCTATGGCCCACTTGGCCACTCGACCAGAAGCATCTCGGCTACCGATGATCTCGGCAAGTGGGGCCGTGCAGACCACCGTGATTGGATGCTCTTGAAAGTAAGGCTTCAATTTCTTGGCAGCAAAGTGTACGCCATAGCACATCTTCTGGTAGTGGGGGTAGTTCTGCTTGGAGGTCGACAGTACCTCGCTCAGGTAATATACCGGTCTCTGAACGGGAAGCGCCTTGCCTTCCTCCTTGTGTTCCACTACAATGACCATGCTGACTACTCGGCTGGTGGCGGCGATGTACAGGAGCATGGGTTCCTTGGGAGTCGGAGCCACCAGGATGGGTGGAGTAGTCAGCATCTTCTTCAACTGGTGAAAAGCTTCGTCCGCCTTATGGTTCCACTCAAAAAAGTGGTCTTCTTCATGAGTTGGTACAAGGGGAGAGCTTTCTCGCCCAGCCGACTGATGAACCGGCTGATGGACACCAAGCAGCCGGTGAACTTCTACACGTCCAGCAGTCAGCCGGGTACCTCCATTCTCTCAATGGCCTTGACTTTACTGGGTTGCATTCTATGCCGCGTTCAGAGACTAGGAAGCCAAGGAGCTGGCCGGCTGGTACTCCGAAGACACACTTCTCGGGGTTGAGCTTGATCTGGAACCGGCGCAGGTTCTCAAAAGTCTCCTTGAGGTCTTCCAGCAGCGTCCCACGTTTTCCGTCTTCACCACCACGTCGTCCACGTAAACGTGGGCGTTCCTGCCGAGCTGCTTGAGGAGGCACTTCTGCATGCAACGCTGAAAGGTGGCACCGGTGTTCCTTAAGCCGAACGTCATGGTGAGGTAGCAGAAGGCTCCAAACGGCGTGATGAAGGCGGTTTTCAGTCTGTCAGCCGGGTTTAGCTTGATCTGGTGTTATCCTGAATATGCATCCAAAAAACTCAACAGCTCGCATCCGGCTGTGGAGTCTATCACCTAATCGATTCTTGGCAAAGCAAATGGGTCCTTGGGGCAGGCCTTGTTGAGGCTCGTATAGTCAATACACATTCGCCACTGCTTGTTCTTCTTTAGTACCAGGACCGGATTTGCTAGCCATTCTGGAAAGAGCACTTCCATAATGAAGCCGGCTGCTAGGAGTCGGGCTATCTCTTCTCCGACAACTCTTCTCTTCTCTTCAGATAAGTGGCGCAGGGGCTGTCTGATCGGCTTTGCATCAGATCAGACATGTAACTTGTGCTCGGCGAATTCCGTCGGTACACCTGGCATGTCTTTGGGGGACCATGCAAAGATGTCTCGATTCTCACGGAGGAAATCGACGAGCTCGCCTTCCTATTTGCTGTCGAGGTTTGCACCTACGACGGCGTACCTCTCTGGGTGCTCCAGGTCCAAGGGTATCTTCTTTGTCTCTTTGGCCGGCTTGAAAGAACCCTCAGCCTCCGACTCTTTTGGGTTGGGCGACACCTCAGGCTGCTTGCCGGCCATCGCCACAACTCGCTCAAGGAGCCGCTTCTCAGCCGTGATTACCAAGAACTCGGCCAGCCGACTGCTCTTTGCTGCGCAAGCAGATGACTTCCGGTAGTCGCCAGCCATAGTCAGAATTCCCTTGGAACTGGGCATCTTCATCTTGAGGTAGGCGTAGTGGGGGACCGCCATGAACTTGGCCAAGGCAGGTCGGCCAAGCAGCGCATGGTATGGGCTCTCAAGATCCACCACCTCAAACCAAACGGGCTCTCTACGGAAGTGATCTTTGTCCCCAAAGAGGACGTCCATCAGGATCTTGCCGATTGGCGAGCAGGAAAGACCAGGAACAATGCCGCGGAACACAGTTCGGCTGTTCTGAAGCTGTCTTTGCTTGATTCCTAACTTCTCCATGGTGTCCTTGTACAGGATATTGATGCTGCTGCCCCCGTCTATCAGAACTCGCGAGAAACACGCGGCTCATCTATTCATAGCAAAGGTGGCGTTCAGGACCAAAGCATAGGAGCCCGGACTCGGCATCACTTCTGGGTGGTCAGCCCTGCTCCAGCTGATGGGCTTCTCAGACCAGTGCATGAACTCTGGCGTCTCCGACGCTACTGCATTCACCTCTCGTCGCTGCAGCCGCCTGCTGCGTAGATCATCAGCCACACTAGTGAACACCACATGGGCTCCATGTTCTTCAGGGTATTCGTCTTGTACCGCATCGACGGGCCTGACAGCCGGCTACTGGGGCGGCGGCGGAGGCGGCTGCCCAACAGGCGGGGGAGGCAGGAGGCTGTCTCCCTTGGCGATCCTGGTGAGCCAGTGGCACTTCCGGGTGGTGTGATTCGACGGCTTTGCGCTGTTGTGGAACTTGCACCAAGGTCGGCTCATAGGAGAAGGCAGGCAACCAGTTTGGCTTGCCACCTTTCTGTCGCTTGGGCGGGGGCTGCTCATCTGGCTGCTGGGCTTCAACGGTCGCGACCTGCCGGCTGTTGGAAGCTGGCTGCGGGGCCTTGCACTTGTTATCGCCCTGCTGTTGTCGCCGGCCGGCATCTGCCGTAGGAGTTCTTGGAGCTTGAGGAGCCACTTTGCCAGTTGTGCTGATTTGAATATCCGCCTTCATGGAGGAGTCGGCTGTGGCGTACTTGTCCGCTATGATCATCAGCTCGTCGAGGGTTTCTGGCTCATCGCAAAGGAGCTTGCGCTTGAGGAGGGTGCCTTCTCTGCACCCGGACGTGAAGTACTCGATGGTCTGCACCTCGTGCGCGCCCTCGCAGGAGTTCCGAAGCTCGGCCCAACGCGTGAGGTAATCGCGAGTCGACTCGTCGGGGCCTTGCACGCACAAGGAGAGCTGACGAGGCTTGGGAGGACGCTTTACGTGCTGGTGAAGTTGCAGACAAACGCTTCGGTGAAGTCGACCCAGCTGTTGATGCTGCGGGGCTTTAGGCTGTTCAGCCATGTCCGGGCCGTGCCTTGGAGCATGAGCGGAACGTACTTTACAGCGACGCGCTTGTTGCCATTTGCTATGCTGACAGCCGTGGAGTAGTCGACTAGCCAGTCTTCCGGCTTCACGGAGCCGGTATACTTGGGCGTGTCTCTTGGGAGCGTGAACCCTCTGGGAAAGGGCTCATCCCGAATGCGGGGCCCGAAACAAGGCGGACCCAGCTCGTCTTCCTCTTCCAGCGCTAAGGATCGGTGGAGTCGGTCGATCTGGTGGCAGGCGTCGTTCTCTCCAACTCCCTCTCGGCGGCCAAGGCGGTCACCGAGAGTCGGATGGTCAACAGGCGGCAGGGAGACTCGCCTCTCCTTGCGGGGAGGGGGAGGCGGACAGTCGTCCGTCGTTCCACTGCTCTTGGGCGGCCGTCTCGGTCGCGCTCTATGGTAATGCGAGTCCGACTGTGGCTGACAGCCGGCTCCTTGTCTCTTCTTCCTCGAGCGCTGCCAGTCGGCGTCCGAGACGTCGTGCCTTGATCTCGGTGAAGGTCGTCATTTGGCCGCTGCGGCGCCTCCGTGCGGCAGCCGGCCTCGTTCTGCGCGGCGGCCGCGTCGAGGAGTCGCTGAACTCGCTCCATCATGAGGCGGCGTTCTTCGCCCTCAAAATTGTCCAGCTCGTCCGCCGCTGCCTGGGCGGCTCGGATGTTCTCCGCTGGTGTAGCGTACATAGGGCGGCTTGCCCCAAACAGGTTGGCGATGGCTACGCCGCGCTGCCGGACCGCGCCAAGGCGGCTGGGCCCCGCCGGGGCCGGCGAGCCGCCGACGGCGCGATCCATCTCCCGCTGATAGGCTTCTGACAAGCGCCTCATGCTGGCCAGCTTCTTTGCGCTTTCAACGAGCTGAAGGCGGCGCGCCTCCAACGTCTCTGCGTCGGCGTCTTCCGAAATGGGCGCAGTTAGGTCTTGCAGCGCCGCGCCGAGTGAGTCAGGCGCTCCTCCGCCGGGGAGCTCGTCATGACTGATGACTAGCACCTCGGTGACGGTGCTTCCGTTGCTCTCTGCGTGGGGGAGAGGTTCGTCGTAGACCACCACATTGGTGGGGAATGTGTCGAGCAACGCGGTGTCGGAGTCGACCAGCATTGGGTCGGTGGAGCCTACGGACTCCAAGTCTATGGCAGGCTCACCGGAAACGTGGAGTTGATCAAGGAGGCCCGCGAGGAGGTTCTCAGGGCCGCCCGTGCCTGCCTTGGATGCAGGTTCGTCGGAGAGGCGGACCTCGCCGACAAGTTCGGCCAAGGAGCTGACCGCGCAGGCGATCTCGACGCCGCTTAGCGCGTCGGCGCAAACTCCATTTGGCGTTCCTAGCTGGCTGCACTCGTCAGGGAGGAAAATAGTTCCCGTCCAGAACAGATCTCCGGACGGTGGTGCACCAGGCCCCATGGTGGGCGCCAAATGTCGGGGGTTTGGTGCGACATATGCCAACAGATGGCTTATCATGGTGGGGGCGAGTAGAACGTCGCCGGTGCCTGGAAACGGGATGAGGCGAAGACATGCACGCCGACGAATCTTACCCAGCTTCGGGGCTCTCCGGGGAGATAATACCCCTACTGCTGCTCTGCGGGGTCTCCGCATGATCACTATGGCCAAAGTGTTTACACGGTTGCTCCTTGAGATATTTTCTGGTGGTAGGAGAGGGCAAGGCTAGCTCTCTCCCTTCTATATGATTTGGTCTAGAGCTAATGGGTTCCAACCCTTTGCATGGGTGCCCTGGAGGGTTTATATAGGCCTACCCCCAGGGGTACAATGGTAATCCGGATGGGCGCGGGCCCAGCCATCAGTGTCTCTGGCCTCCGTCTTCTCTGCCGACCGCTGGGGCCCGTCGACTGGCCTGGTACGGAGCTGACAGTCCGCGTCCGCCACGGGCGGGTCTTGCCGGCTGCTGCTTACTGTGGCCGTGCTTCTGATGACGCGGGCTTGATCATGAGGTCGTGGCAACAGCCCCGCCGCCTGGCGGGCGATTACTGTTGCCTCTCCCCATCACATCTTGATTAATGGCACATGGGCCCTGGGGGAGGGCTCGGCCGACTCCCCCAGGCCGACTCCCGATGGGTCCGACTGGTGGTTCTCCTGCCATCTCCTGAGGTCTCACTGACTGGTGGGGCCTGCTGCCTCCAGGCCGTACAGACAAGCCGTCGTGGGTGCAGGATTCGGCCCTGCGGTGCTGATGTCAGGGCCGGCATGGCAACAGTGCCACGCCGCACGGAGATCTTCCGGGGTACGGCGTGTTGTAGCCATGCCTGCCCTTGGTGAGGGGCGGGGGTGGGCTTCACTGTAGCCACGCCCCTGCCTCGTCCCCTTTGATGAGGTCATGGGGTTTGTTGGAGTCGCTGGCCGACTCCCCAAAGCCGGCTTCTCTGGAAGTCGTCCCTGGGACTCGGCCGTGAGCGGGCAGTCGGCCGTCTTGCCGTCGACCCCTCAGGAGGCGGCTCTTCGTCCTAGGGTCTTGAGGGGCGCAGCCTGCCCCGATGTCTTGAAAGGTTCTGGGACCCGGGTTGGCCTACCCGTGGCCCATTACCCCGACACCTCATTTAGCCCACCAGTAGTTCGAGACAATAAACAGTTCGAAACAACGATATATACAACATTCAAACACTGACTAGTAACTACTACAAACATAAACATCAAGACATGATAGTTCATAAGAAGTCTTGCTACACCACCAAAACGCACCCATCTGCAGCGCTCAGACTCTCGTGATCCAGACGAGAATGACATTCTAAACAGAAGCTACTATTACATAGTAAGAGTGACACAGACGAGGATGACCAAATGACAAGGAATATGCATAACAAAAGAAAGAACTACCCATCCAGAACCAGCAGCAAAGACAACAAAGTCATTCGAAGAGATGATCCAACACCATCATAATTTGCAGCCCTGCTTCAGCGACCAGTGATCCAGAGACACCAGTACTCCACCCTTTCGATGCAACAGCCCAATTACCTATCAACCTGAAGGCTCGAACCACATCACTACCTATCGTAATTGAGACATCCAAGGATCAAAGTTAATCCGGATGCCTTTGTCATTCTCACCTTCTTTTGGCTGCAGGCTGTATCATTGACAATCAGGGGAGTTTGCTCCCGAACTCCTAGGGCTCGCCGTGTAGACACAGTTTTCCATAGCAAACAGAGCCTCTCTGCCATCAAGGTCCTTGCCAATGGTGATCTCCTAGTTAATCGGATAATTGAGTCCGAGAAATAGAGAGTGTGAACCAAGGCTGTTTACCCGCCTCCAACTAAAAAATCCTAAAGGCCACAACAAGCTGGTATCCTGCTCATAGATGTAACAACCACTGTCCGGATACTCACGTATTACACGGTTGTCGGTGTCAAAACCGGCGGATCTCGGGTAGGGGATCCCGAACTGTGCGTCTAGGCCGGATGGTAACAGGAGGCAAGGGACACGAAGTTTTACCCAGGTTCGGGCCCTCTTGATGGAGGTAAAACCCTACGTCCTGCTTGATTAATATTGATGATATGGGTAGTACAAGAGTAGATCTACCACGAGATCAGAGAGGCTAAACCCTAGAAGCTAGCCTATGGTATGATTGTTGTTCTGTATGTTGTCCTACGGACTAAAACCCCCCGGTTTATATAGAAACTTGAGAGGGTTAGGGTTACACAAAGTCGGTTACAATGGTAGGAGATCTACATATCCGTATCGCCAAGCTTGCCCTCCACGCCAAGGAAAGTCCCTTCCGGACACGGGACGAAGTCTTCAATCTTGTATCTTCATAGTCCAGGAGTCTGGCTGAAGGTATAGTCCGGCCATCCGGACACCCCCTAATCCAGGCCTCCCTCAGTAGCCCCTGAACCAGGCTTCAATGACGACGAGTCCGGCGCACAGATTGTCTTCGGCATTGCAAGGCGGGTTCCTCCTCCAAGTACTTCATAGAAGATTTTGAACACAAAGATAGTGTCCGGCTCTGCAAAATAAGTTTCCACATATTGCCATAGAGAGAATAATATTTACACAAATCTAATCTGCTGACGTATTCCGTAGTGTGACACACCACGGCCAAGCTTTTATCCTAATTGTTTTATTATCCCACCTCAGCGCGTCATGCGAGGCAGTTTCCTTGGCACGTCTTGTTAAAGCAGAGATCGTGTCCCCTTATTCCCGGATTCTCATCAATACGGGCGTGGGTAACCCAACCGCTTCTAGGACTGCTAGATTATAGGCAAGTCCAAACGGACATGGAGAGGACACTTGATATTCACCCCCTTTATAAAGGGACAAGGCTTTTATTTTTCCCTCCCGTGCTCAATCGAATCCTTCCCCCACCTCAAGCTCAAACACCCAAAGTTTAGGTCCGGTGCTCCAAACCTTCAGTCATGTCCGGATCTAGCCTTCAAGGCCGATGGGTGCCTTCCTCCGTCACGAAAGAAGACATTAAAAAGTTGAGGGAGGCCAGATATCTGACCGCCGAGATTTTGCATTGGCTGCCTCCCCGAGGGCAGGCCGTCCCCTCCCCCGAACCCAACGAGAGCATCGTGTTCGTCTCCCACTTCCTCCGAGGTCTAGGCCTTGCTCTGGATCCTTTTGTCAGGGGCTTGATGTTTTATTATGGGCTAGATTTCCATGATCTAGCTCCGGACTCCTTTATTCATATCACGACATTTATTGTCGTGTGTGAGGACTTCCTCCGGGTTACCCCTCACTTTGGCCTGTGGCTCAAGACCTTTGAAGTAAAGCCGAAGATGATCGATGGGCAACATGCAGCGTGTGGAGGTGCCTCAATATGCAAGATGACTGGAGCTCTGTGTCCCAAAGGTTCCATCCCAGAGGTGTCTGAATTGTGGCAACAGGAGTGGTTCTACATCACGGCTCCTAGAAGTGCCAAGTGGGCGGCCGCCCCTGTTTTCCGCTCGGGCCCTCCACCACAACTGATGTCATGGATCAGCAGAGGTCTGAGCTGTGGTCCAGTCAAGGACGTGCCTATACTGCAAAGCCGCATTCGAGATCTCTTCAATGGAGATTTCAGTTTGGTTGCGGTAATACAAGTTATGCTGGTTCGTCAAGTCCAGCCTTGCAAACGCCGGCCCCTTCGCTTGTGGGAGTTCAATCCCAGGGGACCGTGTGTCATTCAAAATTTTCTCGGCCTGACGCACAAGGAGATGTATAAGTCATTCTTCGGATCTCAGGTAGAGTGTCTGGAAATCACCGAGGACGTGGGCCTGAGTAGTAACCGCGCCGCCGAACAGGTAAGGAATCTTCCGGCCGAACATACTATCTCTCATTTGTTATTTCTGAGAGTTTGCTTTTTGACCAGGACTGGCTATCAAAGGCGAAGTTGATTCGGTGTTCGGCCCCCCTCCCTGAGGGTTTGGAAAATCCGGTATTGGAAAAGATGCTCCAGATCGCACCTTGCCCGGAGCCCTTGAAGGAAGATACTGCGGAGGATAATACGGGTGGACGCGGGCCCCCAACGCTGCCCATTCTAACTGAGGGAGCGAGCGTCTCCATGAAGGAAGACGACCAGAAGAGGAAAAGGACTGCGCCCGGGGATTCGGAAGCTAAAGCTTCCAGACGGGAGAAGAAGTCTCCCACAGAGGGTCCTACCTTGGGGGGTGCTATTGCCGCACAAAGTCTATGGGGGGATCAATTCTCCCGCGAATCGTAAGTGACCCGAAATACTTTAATAGTACAGATATGCCATCTTTTTCTTCTGAGAAAATAACCACCGCATATATCTTTGCAGTTCGGGCCTTAGCCCCTCTCAAATGAGCTCGTCTTCAGGGGATCTTCTTCCAGAGATGATGGAGAGTGAAACGCCTCCTCCGGACTCCTCCGCTCCAGAAGCGGGCGACCCTGAAGTGTCGTCGCGGAGGGCCTCTCCGAGTCCAGTGAGGCCAGAAGATAATCCCATTGACCCCCGAAGCTCCCAGTGTCCGGCTCCCGAAGAGAGCAGACAAAAGAGTCCGGCACCGTCTAGTGTGCGATCGGCTGTTCTAAGGGAGTTGGTGGGGCGAGCGGCCATCTCAGATGAACACCGTGTGCTGATGAATACGGTGATGAAGAGAATCTCGTCCGCCGAAAGTGGATTGCATGAAGCTTTTATGAGTCTACTGACAGGCTTTGAGGTACGTAAAAGAATGTATGATAGTCCTGCACATGCTAGGTGTGCCCTGTGTAGATAGTAGCCCCTGGGACTCTGGTTGTCGTCAAAGACGACGACGAACAGAGGATCATATTCCAGGTAATAACCATATTGCCTCTATGTGCAGGTGATGGAAGCTCCGGTGGCTAGCCGGACTAGCGAGTTTTCCCATTTAAAACGGCAGTTGGATGTGGTAGACGCCGACATCGAGCTTGTTAACAAAAGGCTTGATGAGGCACATGGTAAGTGTCATTATCTGGTAAATGCCACATAGGAGGAGCAGCATGATGCCAGTATCTTTAATATGTTGTGACTGCAGATGGAGCTGCCACTGTTGAAGCCTTGCGGGCAGAACTTGCCCGAGCCAAGGCACAAGCGAGGTTGGGTAATGCGGCTGCTTTGAAGGCGGCCGAAGAGTTGTAAGCCGAGAAGGCGGCGCATGGCGAGAGCCGAGATAAGATGGCCCAGATGGCCATAGAGTTAAAAGCCGCCGCCGACCGTTGCCGGGTTCTTGAAAAGGAAAACCAAGCGAAGGCATCGGACCTTAAGAAGGCTCCTGCGACGAGAAAAGACCTCCGCTCTGCTATGAGGGCAAAGAAGGAGGAGCTGCGGGAAGCCGGGGATATTGCAGCTGGGAAATCCTTTATGTTGCGGAGGAAGTTCGGAGATCCACGGTATGCCCCTCTGGATCGGCTGTGGAGTTCGGAGGATGTGTACATGGATTTGTCGGCGAGCGCTGCCGATGCGGCCAAGTACTTCCAGGGTCAGACGGACCGTGAAGTAGACCAGCTGTTTTGGAGACAATTCCATTCTCCCGAGCGTCCGCTTTCATTGACTGACCAATTAGCCGAATGGGCCGAACTGAATAGGTTGTCCGGACTCGCCATGAGGTCTGTTGTGGATCAACTATGGCCGGAAAGGCCAAAACCGAATAGCTATTTCAGCTTGGTGCAGCAGTTCCTTGACGTGGTGCCGCGCATTAATGTGATGAAGAAGTCGGCGTGCATAGAGTGCTCACGGATGGCCTTTGCCCGTGTTAAAGCATACTGGGCGGAGATGGATGCTACCACTGTTGCAGCGCGGGATTCGGCCATAGGTCGAATGGCTGTTGAGCACTATTTTGAAGAAGTTCTTGAGGGTGCTCGTTTGATAGAGACCCAGTGCTCAAAAAATATTATGTTTGAGTGATATGTAGTCTCATTGTAAGCGAAATGCTTGTATAAATTTTTATAAGGCTATTTTTATACTTTTGCCTGAAAGTAATATGATGCCTCCTGGGCGGCCGTTTATGTATACATGTGTATAACCTGAAAGATTGCAGTCTTCGGCTTCAACCCCCACGCATATAATGCGGAGGTGCTTGCAAAAACACGCGTTCACACTTAACCCAACGTCTTGGTCCTATTAAGGAGGTGATAGTGGAGCGAGCAAGGCAACCGGACTATAATGCTTTAGCACTTTCACTTAGCCATAGGAGTTTGACAATGGGGCTACTAGATTGCCCCTGGTGGCTCCGCACTCTCCCGATCCCGGGGTACGTACATGCCTGGCCGGAAAACGGCCCTTCGTTAAGGCGGAGGAATTCTAACATTCCAACAGGTCATCAAGTGGTTGACCAGTCTCACGCTATATCATGACAGTCAGTTTTCGGCTTTCTCTACTGAGGTGCTCGTCCGGATGAACCAGGGCACAATCGCAGTAGTTCTCCTGGTGCTACCTTAGCCGGTAAAGCGGAACGTAAGGCACCAAAACACTGGAGCCGGGCAAACCCAACATTTGACCAAACACAATGATTCGGAGCTGATGCATATAGGGCCAAACTCGCGACGCCGAACACTCCCTAAGGTATTCGGTCTTTGTGGTATAAACCAGGCCTAAATAATGGCCTTTGTAAGAAGCCCCTTGTGTCCAGGTACGTGCATTGTTCTGGCGTGGCCACATGCCAAGACGTCAGCATCCTTCTCAACGGTGGATATGTATCAACAAGAGACAGTAAAAAAGGTTTACGTAGGGTCTTAATCTAAAAAGAATCCTTGGAGCGGGTCCCTACTGCACGTCTGCGCCCGTGTCTCCGTTGTGCCGTATCCTGGACGGGTGTAGCATGATGATCGTCTGTAAAAGAGAGGAAGTTAAGTGAAAAAGTTGTCGTGCAAAAAGATAGTTTTTAAAGAAACCATGTATAATTCAAGATGATAAGAAATTGCCACTTGTCTGCGTGCGTTGAGCCCCTTGTATTGACAAATAGGGGTGTGACCACTTATTTGGTATAAATAGCGGCGCCGGACTTGATTAGTTGTGTCTGAGGTCTTGACGACATATTTGGATGCTTTCACTGGTCCGGGCGCCTTTAGTGTGCGGTTGCCAAGGCAGCCGCACTCTCTTTGGCACACAGAGATCGCTTGATATTTCCGTTCACTGAAATGATGCCACATGGACCGGGCATCTTGAGTGTGAGGGAGGCGTAGTATGGTATTGCATTAAAGCGAGCGAAAGCTTCGCGTCCGAGCATTGCTTGATAGCCACTTTGGAACAGAGTGATGTGGAAGGTTAATTACTCGCGACGGAAGTTATCGGGGGAGCCGAATATAACTTGTAGTAGGAGGGAGCCCGTAGAACGAGCCCCTGGGCCTGGCGTTACTCCTTTAAAGATAGTATTGCTATGGCGAATTTTTGTTGGGTCTAACCCCATCCCGCGGATTGTATCCTGATATATTAGGTTTAGATTGCTGCCACCGTCCATCAAGACTCGTGTGAAGTGATATCCGCCAATTACTGGGTCTAATACCAGGGCAGCCCATCCTGCGTGTCAGGTACTTGCTGAGTAATCGCGATGGTCGAAAGTGATCGGTTGAGACGACCAGTGGTAGGACTTCGCGGTGATGGGCACTTGAGTATGTTTTCCTGGGAGTGCCGCATTGTTTTTTCCCTTGATCACGTGTAACACATTTACTGTTTTGACTTCTGGTGGAAATTTCTTTTGTTCCCCAGTGTCTTGTTTGGGAGGCTCGTCTTCGTCTTCACTTGGTATATCCTCCCCCTTGTGTACGGCGTTGAGCTTGCCGGACTGCTTGAAGACCCAACATTCTCTGTGGGTATGATTAGCAGGTTTACCAAGGGTACAATGGATCTGACATACCTGGTCCAGAATTTTGTTGAGGCCGGACAGTTCATCCCTGGTGCCTTTAGAGGGCGGCTTTTGACCTAGCCGAGAGCTTTTGAATCCGGCGTTTACTGCCATGCTCTTCGTGCTGTCATCTTTATTCCGGCGTTTGTTATTGTTGTTGCGCCGTGATTTCCTGTTTCCATCTCTAACTTCAGATGTACTGGGGTCGCTGGTGCTGCATCTGGCTAGCCAGCTGCCCTCGCCCGCACAAAAGCGGGTCATGAGGCTTGTTAATGCGGCCATCGTTCTCGGCTTGTTTTGGCCGAGGTGTCTGGCGAGCCATTCGTCACAGACGCTATGCTTAAAAGCTGCCAAGGCTTCAGCGTCCGGACAATCGACAATCTGGTTCTTTTTAGTGAGAAACCTGTTCCAAAGCTTTCGGGCTGACTCTCCGGGCTGTTGAGTTATATGACTCAAATCGTCCGCATCCGGAGGTCGGACATAAGTCCCTTGAAAATTTGCCCGAAAGGCGTCTTTGAGCTCTTCCCAACTTCCAATGGAGCTTTCGGGGAGGCCTTTAAGCCAGTGACGAGCTGGCCCTTTGAGCTTGAGGGGTAAGTACTTAATGGCGTGGAGATCATCTCCTCGAGCCATATGGATATGAAGGATGTAGTCCTCAATCCAGACCCCAGGGTCTGTGGTTCCGTCGTATGTCTCTATGTTTACGGGTTTGGATCCCTCTGGGAATTCATGGTCCAGCACCTCATCGGTGAAACATAGAGGGTGTGCGGCGCCCCTGTAGCTGGGTGTACCGCGTTGTTCGGATGTTTGTTGTGTTGCATTGTATGCTGGGGCGCGCTTGCATGGTCCATAGATGGATCTTGTTGCGCCGTCCTTTGGGTGCAAGCCCTCGCATGGGTTGCGTGTTGTATTGTGAGTGGCGTTGTATGCCGCTCTGTGTTGGTAGAGGGGTCGTCTATCTGGCCAGGTGGCTGCTTTGATATTTGGTTGTGGGGGGTCTGAGGCCTCCTCATCAAATTTAGGTAGCAGTTTCCGCTTTGGGTAGCTCTTGGAGGGGCGATTGTCGCCGTACCTCGCTGCTGTGTTGCGTATTTTACTCCATCTGATTTGGAGTGTGTCTTGCGCAGCCTTGAGCCTTTGCTTCTGCTTTTTAAGACTCCTCGTGGTGGCAACAAGCCTTTTACGGGCATTATGCTGCTCCGGGTGCCTGTCCGGCGTTATGTCATCCGGACCATTATCCTTGATAGAATTTGTTTGTTCGGTTTGATTATCCGGATTGCCGTTGTCCGGCGGCGGTTCGCCCTGCTCTAGCGCTGGGTCTGTGTGATCATTATTTCTGTCGAGGCGAGATTTGGGGCGGCGCTTGCGTCACCACTTTGACTGCTTCTCGAGGGAACAAGCCTTCGGTGCGTCCTTCTGCTCCTCGTCGTCATCTTTTGGTGTGTCCACCATGTGTACGTCATATGACGAGGTGGCTTTCCAGATCCTAATAGGCGCTGGTTCTTCATCGTCTCCTTCATCGGCGTCCATACCGTTGATGTCTTCGGAGTCGAAGTCGAGCATGTCGGTTAAATCGTCGATAGTGGCTACAAAGTGGGTGGTTGGTGGGCTTTGAATTTCTTCATCGTCTGTATCCCAACCTTGCTGATCGTAGTCCGGCCAGGGCTCTCCTGATAAAGAGAGAGACTTTAGTGTCTTCAGAATATCGCCGAAAGGCGAGTGCTAAAAGATGTCCGCGGCAGTAAACTCCATGATCGGCGCCCAATCGGATTCAATCGGCAGGGGCGCGGAGGGTTCGGAGTCGAGAGAGGAGTCCGGCTCCTTGGTGTCACGAGTCTCGCGGAGTGCGGGGCTGGTGTTTGGCTCGATCGCCGTTGGGATCGCAACCCTCGAGGCGGCGTCCAACCACCCATCCTTAGTCGGCGCAGTTGGCCCCGAATTAAGGGTCGAAGCCGACGCGGGTGCGGCCTCCAGGGCACTGTTCGGCGACAGAGCTAGATCATGCTCGTCGTGACAGCGCGGCGCGCTCGACAGTGGCTCAAATCCGTCGAAGATCAAGTCCCCGCGGATGTCAGTCGTATAGTTTAAACTTCCAAATCTGACCTGACGGCCAGGGGCATAGCTTTCGATCTGCTCCTGATGGCCAAGTGAATTGGCCCGTAGTGCGAAGCCGCCAAAGACGAAGATCTGTCCGGGGAGGAAGGTCTCACCCTGGACTGCATCGCTATTGATGATCGTAGGAGCCATCAAGCCTGACGGCGATGACACAGAGGAACTCTCAATGAAAGCACCAATGTCGGTGTCAAAACCGGCGGATCTCGGGTAGGGGGTCCCGAACTGTGTGTCTAGGCCGGATGGTAACAGGAGGCAAGGGACACGAAGTTTTACCCAGGTTCGGGCCCTCTTGATGGAGGTAAAACCCTATGTCCTGCTTGATTAATATTGATGATATGGGTAGTACAAGAGTAGATCTACCACAAGATCAGAGAGGCTAAACCCTAGAAGCTAGCCTATGGTATGATTGTTGTTCTGTATGTTGTCCTATGGACTAAAACCCCCCGGTTTATATAGACACCAGAGAGGGTTAGGGTTACACAAAGTCGGTTACAATGGTAGGAGATCTACATATCCGTATCGCCAAGCTTGCCCTCCATGCCAAGGAAAGTCCCTTCCGGACACGGGACGAAGTCTTCAATCTTGTATCTTCATAGTCCAGGAGTCCGGCTGAAGGTATAGTCCGGCCATCCGGACACCCCCTAATCCAGGACTCCCTCAATGGTGCTTATATATAGTGGGGTTTTTGCAATATAACTTTTCCGGCTCATGTGTCCGAATGATCATCAGTCTTTTGCCGTCGTCTGATTGAGCGAGGAACTAGTTGTGCTTCCCTGTTTTTGGCAAAGGTGGTGTGATTACAAAGGGCAGTAACTGTAGGGACACTGCATCATATCAAAAAGGACATGCATTGTTAATGTAAGATCAGCATTGTTCAGAGTATGAGTAGGATAATGCAAGAAACAACATTGATATGTCCCTGTTGGAACTGGGAGGAAAATACAGGGAAATGTATACTGGGTTCGAAAATATAGAAGTGCCATGCATGGTTATACTCATGTTATCTCGCAATCGATTCTTCACAGGAAACTACCATGTCATGCATGTTATGTAATCATGTTCTGTCCTCACAAACAAATTCTTCAAGGTAACTAACAAACCATGCATTGTTATATACTCGTGTTCTGTGGGCAAATTTTTTGTGAGGATATCATTCTAGCCATTGATTGCTGAAGGGCGAATATAGGTATGTACACATGGTAAGCATTGCAGGATTTCACTACTTCCAAATATAGAGTTCTCCATATGCACATTTACTTCCCTAATGTATGGTTAGATGAAACCAATAGTGTGGTGCATGTTTCTACATCATGAAAATGAGGAAACTAACATGGCCATTGATACACACTCATATTTAGTAGTAGTATATAGATTACTGTAAAATAAGGATAATATCCATATATTCCTAACCGTTTGATTATTCAGGGTACAAATTGGCTGTAATGACATGGTCACAATCGCATGAATTAACTCATTCCAAATATAGCTGATTTACGACGTCTCTAATACATTGCCATAGTTCTACTCAAATTCTACTCAAACAGAGATATGCCAATCATCACAAAAAGTTCAAACAGTGTCATGGCGTCATCATTAACATGAGAGGAAACAACTTACACGCGCCGTCCCAGCAATGCATGGTGCCATCTGCTTTTTCGATCGCGTAGATGATGCCATTGTGTTCAATAGCATCACAGAAGTGTGTATCAGCTTTGACGATGATCCACTGCGAGCCGAGTTGTCTCCAGCTAAAGAAGGCACCGGCGTAAAGATAGGCGAGTCCGCGATCGAACAAGGCAATTAGCTTGATGTCTGCGTAACTCGCATGTCATGTGGGCACTTGGCAGATTACAATCTTATGCAAAACAAGGTCCGTCCAACTGACGTAGTAATCTAGATGACTTGGACCGCGATGGTAATACTCTATATAATCCAAAGGAGGAAGGATAATCTCATGGGAGGTCTGGAAGTTCACGAGCACGAACTTTTTACCGTCTTCTCTGAAGGCAGCCATCCAATGGGAGTTCATGCCGACCCAGTACATACCTGCCAAGAAGTTTCGAATGATGGTGATCGGATCGATGTCGAGGGAAATGATGTACGGTGACCCACTACATACCTGCAAATAAGTTTCGGCTAATGGAGATCAGATTGAAGTCGAGGGGCATCATGCACGCCTCCGTATCATGGTGAGCCAATCTCGCAAGACCAGATAGCAGCAAGCATGGTGTCTTGAAAAGCTTAGGCCTCGCTTCGACGATGGCCGTGTGCATGTCCCTCGAGCATGCAGCCAGCCGCAGGGCCCTCAACATATCCATACACGAACAATAGAGGTCGAGGATGTCACTGGGGAGATTGCTCCAATCGCGGCTCATATGGATATTGCGCGGCTCGCGTTCGGCCATGGTGGAGTTTGGAAGGGGGCTTGATTTACGGGGGAGAAGGATGTTGGTGCTAGAGCGGCTAGCGAGGGAATAGTGGTACCGGGGGAGGCGAGTGAGGCGACAGTACACAGGGGCACAGTGAGATGGAGACGGAGAAGGAGATGGAGATGGAGTGGTGCTATGGGAGCGGAGAGGGAGACGAGGCGAGGCGCCAATGTGCTGTACAACGGCGGTGAAAGATTGCACTGTGCACAGGGTGAGGCTGACTTTGGTAACCCGAACACGCCGCCTGGACTAGTATCAGGCACAGGGTGTTGTCACTTCACTGTGAGGACCGGATGAATAGTATTTTGACCATCAAGTGTACCACAGTTGTACTACTACTACTACTACTACTACTACTACTACTACTACTACTACTACTACTACTAGTAGTAGTAGTAGTAGTAGTAGTAGTAGTAGTAGTAGTAGTAGTAGTAGTAGTAGTAGTAGTAGTAGTAGTAGTAGGTATACATGAGTACACCAGTATTGTATAGCGTAAATAGGTCTCCCGTGCTAGCATGCCTGTTCACTTCATCGTTCAAGTATCATCCATATTGCGAGCAGAACCAAATTCTCGTGCATGCCCAATCAACGCTCTGCCGCGATGCATGCAGTGGTCGTTCTGGTGCATCAAGGACAACATGCAGATCGTTCCACACTTGAGAAGAGGAAAAATGGAAAGGTAGAACGCGGCAGCAGAGGAAGAGAACGCCGGCTAACGAGGCTGGGAGGGGATCGAGTAGGAAGTTAATGCTCCACGCCTAAAGGTTTTGGGAAAACCTGATTTTCATAAGGTGACTTATACTCACCTAAACGGAGGGAGTATTCCTTAACCAGAGAATGTTGTGTCTCCCACTCACGCGCTCAAAAAAAAAACTACAACACATTTTTTTATCTGTTTGCATAGGTCCCACCTATCAGGAAGGATGGGCACGTACACGAACAGGTACGACTCATCAGTCTACCCGCATAGCCTTTTCGTTTAGTCTACCTAGCCGTCTAATCAACTGCCTGCACGCCACTTCTCCCATTTACTTCTCCATCGGGAACCGATTCTCCTTGGCTTCTTCACCTCCCCTTCGTCTTCATTTGCATCCAAACCCCACTGCATTCACATTGTTTTAACCTCTTTAAATAATCATCTACTACTTCAGTTAGACTAGCCATCTAATCCTAATTCTCCAAACCATAGCCCTCTGTTCCAGCGGTTCCAAATGGCGATAGAGATCGAGATGCAGGTTTTTAGCGTCCAACATGTCCTCCTCGAAGGCTCGATGCACATAGTTGCCACCGTCACCGTCCACCCAAGGGTTGTTCGGCAGTGGATCCACAATGTATCCAACTCCCTCGAAAAGGTAGAGACGAGGGTCATCGGTCTCGACGCAGAGTACACGGAGCATGCCCCTGGGAAGATCTAGCGCGCTGCCGTCCTTCAGCTGTGCCTCGAAGATGAAGTTTTGGTGTACCACATCATACACTCGCCCTCCATACCAGGTGAGCTTCACGATTTCTTGTCTCGGGAGGACGTATACTTCTGTGGGGCAGCCATCAAAGGGGACAAACAGAAGCTGGAGCCATACAACCTTAATTTGAATAGCACCGCTGACCTACAAACCAAAATCAAAATTCCTGTAGAAGTTTGTGATAAACAGACACCATCCCTATTTGACATAGAAAATTTTGTGCTTGGTACAAATCTTCAGAAGGGTGACGAGACGGTGGCATTAAGGTCGTCTGGATGGGAGAATTATCCCTTGACGTACGAGCGGATAAAATATGCTGCCCTCAATGCCCGTGTGAGTTTCGAGATAGCTGCAAGGTCCAAAGAGCTTGTTGCAAAGTCGTCTCCCACAGAGAATGAGAACAAGAAGAAGAAGAAGAAGAAGAAGAAGAAGAAGAAGAAGAAGAAGAAGAAGAAGAAGAAGAAGAAGAAGAAGAAGAAGAAAAGGCTGCACCAGAAGGAGGGCATTATGGATGGATGAACTATTTCCTCTCTTGTAAAAAAATTATTCCCTCTCGGTGTATATTGATATAGATGGACTATTTTGATGGTGTGCATGTATTTGGAATAGAGTAGTAGCGTGGGTCCGCTTGACTATCAGGAACTATTTATCCGCATATATAGCTTTCTCTTCTACTCCTTCCAGTGATCGGTATGCAGTGCATGTGTCCGTAGACATGACAGCTTGTCCATGGAAGTTCAACTATGGCGACCATCACGTTTCATCTCGCGATTACCACGACGCCTCTCCAACCCACGGCACCACACCCCCGACGTGCGCCTCACCCCTCTCGGCCACACCGCCCCTCTGCCTTTGTGTGCATGACATGTGGGCCACCTAAAATGCGGCGAGCATCAAGTTTCTACCATAGCCACCTGTGATTCCCACGATGATAACCCACAAGTATAGGGGATCAATTGTAGCCTCTTTCGATAAGTAAGAGTGTCGAACCCAACGAGGAGCTAAAGGTAGAACAAATATTCCCTCAAGTTCTATCGACCACCGATACAACTCTACGCACACTTGACGTTCGCTTTACCTAGAACAAGTATGAAACTAGAAGTACTTTGTAGGTGTTTTTGAGTAAGCTGGCAAGAAAGTAAAGAACATGAAAATAAAAGCTAGGGGCTGTTTAGATAAAGACACAACTAAATTAGTTTTAGTAGAGAGATTTTGTCAACAAGAAAGTTATTTGTCCCTAGGCAATCGATAACTAGACCGGTAATCATTATTGCAATTTTATTTGAGGGAGAGGCATAAGCTAACATACTTTCTCTACTTGGATCATATGCACTTATGATTGGAACTCTAGCAAGCATCCGCAACTACTAAAGATTCATTAAGGTAAAACCCAACCATAGCATTAAAGCATCAAGTCCCCTTTATCCCATACGCAAACAACCCACTTACTCGGGTCTGTGCTTCTGTCACTCACGCCACCCACCATAAGCAAATCATAAGCATATTGCAAACCCTACAGCGGGAATCCCTCACGCTTGCGCGGCACAGAGAGCACCATAGGACAACACCAAAAACATACAACTCAAACCAATCATGATCATCAAATAGCCATTAGGACAAAACAGATCTACTCAAACATCATAGGATAGCCATACATCATTGGGAAATAATATATAGCGTTGAGCACCATGTTTAAGTAGAGATTACAGCGGGTAAGAGAGAGGTTACACCGCTGCATAGAGGGGGGAAGAGTTGGTGATGATGGTGGTGAAGTTGTTGGTGAAGATGGCGGTGATGATGATGGCCCCCGGTGGCACTCCGGCATCATCGGAAGCAAGGGGGAGAGGGCCCCCCTTCTTCTTCTTCTTCTTCTTCTTCTTCTTCTTCCTTGACCTCCTCTGGTCCTTGGCTCCCATGGCGTGGGAGGGGCGAGAGCCCCTTCGAGATTGGATCTATCTCTTTGTCTCTCTCTGGTTCCGCGTTCTCTTCTGGCTCTGTTTCACCATTTCGTATATATATGAAGATCCGTAACTCCGATTGGCCTGAAACCTTCGCCGTGATTTTTTTCCGAATATTAGCTTTCTTGCGGCAAACGAAGAGCGTCAACCGCCTTACGGTGGGCTCAGGAGGGTAGGGGGCGCCCCCTGCCTCGTGACCACCTCGGGCACTGGTTCGCGTTGATTTTCCTTCCGAATTTTCCATATTTTCCAAAAATAAGCTCTATCCGTTTTTATCCTGTTTGGACTCCATTTGATATGGATATTCCGCGAAACCAAAAACATGCAATGGACAGAAACTGGCACTGGGCACTGGATCAATATGTTAGTCCCGAAAATAATATAAAAAGTTGCCAAAAAGAATATGAAAGTTGAATAATATTGGCATGGAACAATCAAAAATTATAGATATGACGGAGACGTATCAGCATCCACAAGCTTAATTCCTGCTCGTCCTCGAGTAGGTAAATGATAACAAAGATAATTTTTGATGTGGAATGCTACCTAGCATAATCTTGATCATATGTCTAATCATGGCATGAATATTAAGACACGAGTGATTCAAAGCAATAATCTATCCTTTGACATAAAGACAATAATACTTCAAGCATACCAACCAAGCAATTATGTCTTATTGAAATAACATAGCCAAAGAAATCTCATCCCTACATAATCATATAGTCTGGCTATGCTCCATCTTCACCACATAAAGCATTCACATCATGCACAACCCCGATGACAAGCCAAGCAATTGTTTCATACTTTTGACGTTTCTCAAACCTTTTCAACTTCCACGCAATACATGAGCATGAGCCATCACTACTAGAAAAACCCTACTAATGGCGCACCTAGTATGGCCATTAATGGCGCATCTGTGGTGCGCCATTAACAGCACGCCATTAGTAATTTTTACTAATGGCGCACCACCTGGTGCGCCATTAGTATCTGGTATACTAATGGCGCACCGCGGGTGCGCCATTAGTATAGGCCAGGGTGCGCCATTAGTATGCCTCCCAGGGGCCATGTATATCCAGGTGCTTTGGCATACTAATGGCGCACCACCACTGGATGCGCCATTAGTAACCGCGGCATACTAATGGCGCACTACCCAGTGATGCGCCATTAGTATGCACTGTCATACTAATGGCGCACTGTCATGTGATGCGCCATTAGTATGAATATTAGGTTTTTTTTTGTTTTTTATTTTTTGTTTTTTGCACAGGTTACAAAATATATAATTTGACAAAATATAGACAGCACACATCAACAACAGATTCATCGAATACAATAGAAGATTAGTCTTTGAATACAATTCATCATATTAGTCTCCGAATACAATTCATCATATTAGTCTTCGAATTGAAAAGACCGAACAATGATAGAACATTATATTACAAGTCTCGAGACCGCGAGTAGCGAGTTTGTCTTCACATTACAAGTCGATATCGATCATCTAAACTACCATCACATAGAAAAGAGCTGCGGTCATCACGATGAGCATCATCACGATGAAACTCGTCTTCATCCGATTCCTCCAACGCTCCCTCCCCTCTCTCGCTAGATAGCGGGCGTATCTAGATTCGTCCTCGGCCCTAGTGGTGTACCCTTTGTAACTGTTACCGCTGAATCGGTGAACCTGTCTCCGACACTCCTCCCAGTCATCGTAGACTCCGGGAACCTTACCCTTGTACACGACATACGTCGGCATCGCTATGCACTAGCCAAACGAAACATTAGTACCAATTCACAGACAATACATAAGCAATATATAAGTATGCAACAGAACAATCGGAAGAGAAAAGCAAGACATTAATAGCATCGATTACATCTAAGTTGAACGACTCTCGAAACCAAAGAGACATACTACAAGTTCATTAAAGTTTAATTACAACATGAGCCAATCAATGTTTCAGAACTAGACACAGCATCACTGCTTTCGACTCGACTCAAGGGACCGGAGCGTGGATGAAGCCGCCGTCTATCGTGGGAGTCATGAAATAACGGTCGTTGTCAGCCTGCATTTGTAGCATTGTGTCGATGTCACTGTTGGACGGTTGATTTCTGAGGTAGAACTGCCCCGAGGTACGAAGGACATCTTGATGGATGATTTCCGCAAACTCCGACTGGATGCGAAAGAATTCTTGTCGGAGGTCCGTGTCCTGGATTGCAGACACGCTCTTTGCCCAATCTTTGAGTTTACTCGGTAGCAGAAGTTGATGATGGTCCCGTACGATCGCCCGCATGTGATGGATGGCGTAGTAGGCACCCTTCTGACCGCCAGGCGGCTGCTTGACGCAGCAGAACATCGTATTGTGGGAGAACACGTGCTTGCCGTACTTACGAATAGGCCTGGTGAAGGTGCCTCCAGATTTGGCGTAGCCGGGGAGAACATCATCAAGAACCTTCTTGACATTTGTGTAGTCTACGTTCGACTGACGGTCCGGGTCGAAATACGTGGCCATGGAATATTTGGGGCCTAGGAGGATGAGTGTGCAACGTGTGTCACTGCAGAAAACACGGAATGTTAAAAGAAAAACGATCGAAATGTAAGAATTCATATGTTACGGGCCGGTTGAGGGGAGGACTTACTCAGGAAAGTAAGGCACGAGGAAGTTATCCTTATCTTGGTTTGCCAGAATGACGCCTTCGAGGTAAGAACTCGCGACTTGCCGGTCCCCAGCGCTGCCCAAGATCTTGGCACGCATGTAGAAGGGGTCGACTATCACGATGTCCGGGGTCTTGTCGCGAATGATCCGCATCTCCATACTCAGCAAAAATAGCCGAACGAAGGTGTAGTGCAACGGATGAAGGTTCAACATAGCGTGGATGTCATCAAAACGCAGGACGATCGTACGCCCGATGGAGTTATCCACAAAGCCCTTGCCCTCTGGCACCTTGGCCGCAAAAACCGGGTATGCCACATCCTTCTCTCTGAGACGCCGCTTCTCCAAAGCAAGAACACTATCATGCAGACTCCGCATAGCACCGGTTGCAGCATTGAGCATATTTCTCGGTAGCATCGCCCTACCCGCCACATGCACCCTCCTCGAGATATCCTGCGGTGAAGGTGGCCCGTCCTGAGCACGGATCGTACTCGGTGCCGGCTGGCTCGCACCCTTCTTAGTCTTTCTTTTGCGTGCCTTCTTCTTCTCCTGTAATGGGACCGAGTTCTGCTCACAGACCGCCTTCTTGAGTGTGTTGGGGCTGATAATATTTCGCACCTCGCCTATCTGAGGCTCGGTGAAGTCGGCAGCTGGAGGCGTCTCCTGAGAGCTGAATGCCAGACGGCGCCTGTTGCAACTTGGCTTCTCCGCGGTACCAGCTAGATCGCACACGTCTTTTGTTGGGTTTGGTTCTTGAGAAGGAGGCCCCATGAAGTCGCCATCGTACCCATGATCGGCAAAGTACTGATCGACGTTGCCAAATGTATCATCATCGTCATCGTCGTCGTTCTGATCCTGTGCCATATGCATGTTTGTATCCAGTGGCATAGGGATGTCCGGCACCGTTACGGCGGTCTTGCCATGGGGCCGACTTGGCGCCGGCACGACTGGCGGTGTTGTCTTTGGGGTGGTGTCCCCCGCCCCCAAACGAATCTGGCTCTTCGGCCAAAGCAGGGGCCAGCTCAGGCAGGCGCTGAGGGTCATCACGTCTTCATCGTCGGCCCCGACGGGTCGAATCGGAGGTAACAAGTCGTCGCGGCCTGGCAGCACCCGAACCAGTTGAACCCTAAACAAGTTGGGTGGCATCTGGGTACCGTGGAATAAGGGGTTGCCCGGTTGAACGATTTTGCCCTTGGCGACATCGACCAACTCGTTGTTCACGAAGTGGAGGAGAGTGCACGGAACGTCGGCGGCGCCCTGCGAAAACATGTAGGGCGTCAGGGATGCCCAGTCAAAGGCAAGGAGATGAAGTCCTCGGCTGAGAGAGGCTTAATTAGTTACCGTGATGATGGCGTCGAGCTCGGCTAATGTCGACGCACCGCCAACGGCGGGCGTGCAGTTGACGGAGGGGCCGCTTGCTGAAGAGGTGCCGGCCGGCGTACACCTGGGTGCATTAAGCTCCCATGCCGGCGTCGGAGACACCAATGCCGCCTCCGCCGGAGGCACCAATGGCCCCGCCATCGCATTATGTGAGTTGCTGGCCGTGAAGCTAGGAATCGGGGGCGGCCCCTGTTGGCCGCCCGCAATCCACGCACTCAACCCCGAGATCAAGGTAGGCACAAGGGCGGTGATCGTCGCTCCTCTTCGGTTGGCTGCCATCTGTGCGTGCGCCGCCATCATCAGTGGTGGCATCCTCGGCGGCACCATCAGTGGTGGCATCAGTGTGGTCATCCTCGGCGGCACCATCCGTGGTCTCAGGATCGGTGGGGAAGGTGGCGTCCTCATACAAGTGAGGTTGTTCCTCCATCTCCTGGGACAGCTCCCAGAATGCCTTGCCGCCCGAACCCCCGGCCTTATCGTTGTGGGCCATGTTTCTCTCTAAATAGAAACAAAGTTTGGTCAAAAAGTTGGTTATTGTCAAGGAACAAGATCATGGTCTCATCATTTAGGGTTTGTCGACACCGAGGCATCCTAAAATCTAAGCTTTTATCATTGAGGGTTTTTCGACGCCAAGGCACCCTAAAAGCCTAACCTTTCATCATTTCGGTTTTTATCGACACTGAGGCACCCTAAAAGCCATGCATTAGTCACAAGTACGCCGGGGCACTTGATCCTACTTAATTAACTACTAAGATACCCCGGCCCATGCATTAGTCACAAGTACCCCATATGTCCTATTTTTAGCAAAGTCATGCTAAAATTCACGGAAAATTTCAGCATGACCTTTGCTGAAAATAGGACATATGGAGTACCCGAATTTGCCGGAACGGAAGTTAATCGACATTCCGGCAAACTCAAGGGGCTCTCGGGGTACCTGCAAAATCATTATCCCAGGTGGACATGGATGCAATGTCACATGTCACATGGATCCCACACCCACAGGAGCTGGTGAAGCTTCATGTGTATTTCACGAAAACCAGCCTGACTAAAGAGCTTTATGTAGAAAACAAATCACTCCACCAGCTCACACAGGATCATCCCTCTAAGCAATTACTCAAAATGGGCACTAGCAGCAAAATGAACATTTTACAATCTGAACTTTTTTTTGTCATCTATGTGCTCATTTAACTTTGATCCAAATAGTATCAAAGTTCTTAGAAACAAGCAGCTCTGCTAACAAAGAACAGTAAAAATGGGGCTTGCCTTAAGATGGGAAGTAAAGTTGCAAAAACTATCACAAAGAACAGTAAAAATGGAACATAGCTCAGCATTTGTATTGATAGGAACAAACATAAAATCAAACCAT
>NC_041388.1:568856656-568857646 GCF_002162155.2 Triticum dicoccoides | reverse complement strand
GCGAGGCGGCGGGGCAGCAGCGTCGGGGCGGCGTCGAGGCGGCGGGGCAGCGGCGTCGGGGCGACGTTGAGGCGGCGGGGCAGCGGCGTCGGGGAAGGAGATCAAGGGCGAGGGCGAGGGCGAGGGAGAGAGAGGGGATCGAGGGCGAGGGAGAGAGGTGGGCCACCGGGAAGGACTATGGATGGATGGAGGCACAATACTAATGGCGCACCACCCCTCGGTGCGCCATAAGTACATCCACACTAATGGCGCACCTCACCCTGGTGCGCCATTAGTAATTTTTTTTTCTGCTCGAACCAACAGGTTATATTCCACCTGACCTGCTCCACATCAAGCGCCCTCTACTAGCTCGACTGGTTAGCAGCCAGTTCTCACACCAGGAGGTCCTGGGTTTGATTCCCAGGCTCCACATTTTTTTTCATTTAAAATACTTATTTATGGACAGAAAATAAAAGTTATACAAATGGTTAAAAAATTGCCATGGTACGGTACAAATAAGAATTAATAAAATTGCCATGGACGAATTGAAAACAAGAAAAAAGCGGCCATGTATCTAAAACTATTTTTTTACATAGTCTGCCGTCTGTGAAAAAAGAAAAAAAAGGTTTTTATTGCAAACTTGCCATGTATCTAAAACTAATACTCGTATTTGCATAATCCCTCACCCCCCTGTTGACTCCCGGGTGGCAGCTAGATGCACTAGCTAATGTGATGGGTGTGCGTGGGTTCCCTGAGGAGAGCGTCCACGCCCATTATAAAACAAACGCGTGACTTCCCCCTCTGCCTTGAGAGTCGTGTAGGGGAACGGACAATGCAGAGGAAGTTCACGTCAACGTGCAAAAAATTTGACGTCTGTTTTTCATAAATTGGGAAAAAAGGTTTTGTGGGTGTTCTACTCGAACTCGAGCCAGACCGGAGCCATGCTCGCCGGCAGGCGGGGATACCTTTTATGAGTATTTCAGTAGGGGAGGGGTGCGGGGGGTCGGCGGC
>NC_041388.1:568797667-568853848 GCF_002162155.2 Triticum dicoccoides | reverse complement strand
CTCTCATAGGGAAATATTCTTTCTCTGCGGCGTCCCACGTATTGGCTGGCGTTTTCCACAGCGTGTCAAGCTCCTCTTTCAGCAGCCCCAGATACAGATTGATGTCGTTCCCTAGTTGTTTCGGCCCTTCAATTAGCATACTCATGTGAATGTACTTCCTCTTCATGCACAACCAGGGGGGAAGGTTGTACATCCACACAAACACAGGCCAGGTGCTATGTGTGCTTCTCTGGCTGCCAAACGGATTGACTCCATCGGTGCTCGCGCCCAGCACGATGTTCCTTGGATCGTTCCCAAATTCTGGGTATTCAAAGTTCAATGCTTGCCACTGGCTCGCATCCTTAGGGTGACTCAGCATCTTGTCTTTTTTATCTATCTCCGGATCATTTGCGTCATCTTCTCGCTTCTTCTCCTCCCTATCCGCGTGCCAACGCAGGAGCTTTGCTACCTTAGGATCCACGAAATACCGCTGCAGACGAGGAGTGATCGGAAAGTACCACACCACTTTTCGAGGAGCTTTGTTCCTCTTCTTGTATCGAGTGACACCGCACACCGGACATATGGTAGACTCCGCGTGCTCGTCCCGATAAATGATGCAATTGTTCATGCACACATGGTATTTCACGTGCGGTAAATCCAGAGGACACACGATTTTCTTAGCCTCCTCGAAACTGGTCGGGCACTTGTTCCCCTTGGGAAGACGTTCGTGCCAGAATGACGTGTTCTCGTCGAAGCATGCGTCGGTCATTTTATGTTTTACCTTCATCTCCAGAGCCATGAGCGTTACTTTCAGCGGGTATCCTCGGGCCTGCATCCTTCATACAATGGAGTAACCGCGTCTAACTCAAGTTGATCCATCTTGGCTTTTTCTCGGGCGGCAGCTCTTGCGTTATCCGTCTGCTTGAGAAGCAGCTCTTGAATATGAGGGTCCTGCACCCAGCCCATCGATGGTCCAGCGTCGTCTGCTCCGCCGGCATCATCATCATGTCCTGCATCTTCTACATGATGACTGTGTACAGCATCACCGTCGTGATCATCTCCTAGGGATTCTTCGTCTTCTCGCCCCCCCGAGCCACGGTGGTTGTCTTGCTGCCCTTCCTCATTTCTTGCCCGGCCCCCATGGACGACTTCGTAGTCATCTTCATCACCTTGCCACCGATAGCCATCCATGAAACCACGCAAGAGCATGTGGTCCCGCACCTGCCCGGAATCCGGGTCCGCAATAAGGCTATTCAGCTTGCATGTTCGACACGGACATCTTATCTCCGTCTCGTTCTTTTGAAGCATCTCGGCCTTCGCAGACCTCAAAAACCTATTCACGATGCCTTCGGTCATCGTGCGGACCATGGTCGCCTGCGGGGTAGAGCAAAACGATATTTTAGAACCAAGAAAAAATTTGGCATGACTTTCCCTAAAAATAGGACCAAAAAGAATGCTTAATGCCAAAATTCTCGCCGAAACGGAAATGAATCAACATTCCGGCAAAATATTGGCAACTATCGCATTTCAAATACCGGTACACCTCCAAACACAAACACATATGCAACACCACAAACATATGCAACACCACGAACATACATAGATCTAGCTAGGCCATAAAAAGTGCATGTGCACATTGTTGTAGGGAGAACAACATAAATATAGCTTCCCCCCCTTACTTACCTAGCAAAACAAGGTAACTTAACCACTTAATTTGAATGAATCTATGGTGGAAATGAGGTGAAAAAGAGGAGGCACCCGAGACAAGGAGGAGGCGGTGGAGAGAATGAAGTGGGGAGAAAGTGAGTGTGGGAGGAGAGGCTGTCCAAAATATCTTGTTGCTGCCCACTTACTAATGGCGCACCAGCAACAAATGCGCCATTAGTAATCCAGGTTACTAATGGCGCACCCCTTGTTGATGCGCCATTAGTAGTTTTGCAAAAAAAGGAATAAAAAAAATAACATTAGTGGCGCACCTTCTGGCTGGTGCGCCATTACTAGTTACAACTAGTAATGGCGCACCACCAGTGGATGCGCCATTAGTATGTTTGGACAGGCGCACTAGTTCAAAAAAAATTGGTACTAATGGCGCACCGTGGGCAGGGTGCGCCATTAGTAGTTTCAACACTAATGGCGCATCAGAAGGTGGTGCGCCATTAGTATATACTAATGGCGCACCACATGTCTGGTGCGCCATTAGTGTCAATTCCATCTATAGCCCTTTTCCTAGTAGTGCATGGACATAACACTATAGGTGGAATAGAGTATGATGATAGGGGTTATGTGGAGAAGACAAAAAGGGAGAAAGTATCACATCAACTAGGCGTATTAATGGGCTATGGAGATGCCCATTAATAGATATCAATGTGAGGAGTAGGGATTGCCATGCAATGGATGCACTAAGAGCTATAAGTTTATGAAAGCTCAAACTGGAAACTAAGTGGGTGTGCATCCAACTTGCTTGCTCATGAAGACCTCAGGCATTTGAGGAAGCCCATCATCGGAATATACAAGCCAAGTTCTATAATGAAAATTCCCACTAGTATATGAAAGTGATAACTCAAGAGACTCTCTATATGAAGAACATGGTGCTACTTTGAAGCACAAGTGTGGTAAAAGGATAGTAACATTGCCCCTTCTCTCTTTTTCTCTCATTTTTTTGGGCCTTCTCTTTTTTTGGCCTTTTTTCGTTCGGAGTCTCATCCTGACTTGTGGGGGAATCATAGTCTCCATCATCCTTTCCTCACTGGGGCAATGTCCTAATAATGATGATCATCACACTTTTACTTACTTACAACTCAATATTACAACTCGATATCTAGAACAAAGATATGACTCTATATGAATGCCTCCGGTGGTGTACCGGGATGTGCAATGATCTAGCGTAGCAATGGCATCAAAAAATAGGCAAGCCATGAAAACATCATGCTAGCTATCTTACGATCATGCAAAGCAATATGACGATAAATGCTCAAGTCATGTATATGATGATGATGAAAGTTGCATGGCTATATACTCGGAATGGCTATGGAAATGCCATGACAGGTAGGTATGGTGGCTGTTTTGAGGAAGATATAATGAGGCTTATGTGTGACAGAGCGTATCATATCACGGGGTTTGGATGCACCGGTGAAGTTTGCACCAACTCTCGAGGTGAGAAAGGGCAATGCATGCTACCGAAGAGGCTAGCAATGATGGAAGGGTGAGAGTGCGTATAATCCATGGACTCAACATTAGTCATAAAGAACTCACATACTTATTGCAAAAATCTATTAGTCATCGAAACAAAGTACTACGCGCATGCTCCTAGGGGGATAGATTGGTAGGAAAAGACCATCGCTCGTCCCCGACCGCCACACATAAGGAAGACAATCAATAAACACCTCATGCTCCGACTTTGTTACATAACGGTTCACCATACGTGCATGCTACGAGACTTGCAAACCTCAACACAAGTATTTCTCAATTTCACAATTACTCGACTAGCATGACTCTAATATCATCATCTTTATATCGCAAAACTATTGCAAGGAATCAAACATATCATATTCAGCGATCTACAAGTTTATGTAGGATTTTATGACTAACCATGTGAATGACCAGTTCCTGTCATCTCTCTAAATAGATATAAGTGAAGCACGAGAGTTTAATTCTTTCTACAAAAGATATTCCCATGCTCTAACAAATATAAGTGAAGCAAAAGAGCATTCTACAAATGGCGGTTGTCTAAGTGAAGAGAAACATGCAATCCAAACTTCAAATGATATAAGTGAAGCACATGAAGCATTCTATCAAGCCATACTCAAAAGATATAAGTGAAGTGCAATGAGCATTCTATAAATCAACCAAGGACTATCTCATACCAGCATGGTGCATAAAAAGAAAAATAAAAACCTAAATGCAAAAGACGCTCCAAGACTTGCACATATCGCATGAACGAAACGAATCCGAAAACATACCGATATTTGTTGAAGAAAGAGGGGATGCCTCCCTAGCATCCCCAAGCTTAGACGCTTGAGTCTCCTTGAATATTTACTTGGGGTGCCTCGGGAATCCCCAAGCTTGAGCTCTTGCCTCTCTTCCTTCTTCTCACATCGAGACCTTCTCAATCATCGAACACTTCATCCACACAAAACTTCAACAGAAAACTCGGTAAGATCCGTTAGTATAATAAAGAAAATCACTACTCTAAGTACTGTTGCAAACCAATTAATATTTTGTTTTTTCATTGTGTCTACTGTAATATAACTTTTTCATGGCTTAATCCACTGATATAAATTGATAGTTTCATCAAAACAAGCAAACTATGCATCAGAAACAGAATCTGTCTAAAACAGAACAGTCTGTAATAATATGAACATTCACCATACTTCTTATACTTGAAAAATTCTACCAAAATTAGGAAAAATAAAAACTTTGTATAGTAAGACAGTGAAAAAAGAATCAGAACCATTTGATGTTCCAGCTAAAAATGTAAAATCGCGCACTACAGCCGAAGTTTCTGTCCTGCACCGTACAAACCATCAAGCAATGTAAACATCCTAAAGGCAAACCTTGGCACATTATTTTTATTTTTAAACCTTATAAAAGCACACAACATAAATAAATGACTCTCTAAAACTTCCGGGTTGCCTCCCCGGCAGCGCTTTCTTTAAAGCCGTTAAGCTAGGCATATAGTGCTCAAGTAGTGAATCCACCCGGATCCCAAGGTATATCAAAGCCAATTTTAATTAGCAATGATTTGGCATTTAGTAGTGAGCACAAAGCAACATATATCAAGCAATGGCGAAGTCTAACTCTCTTTCTATGCATCGGCATGTCATAAAAGAACAATTCATGCACACCTAGTAAAGGCCAATGCATAGTATAAACAATTTCTTGCAATTTTATCGTATTGGAAACATAGAGAGGTGGAGATATAGTTCCTCTCTCATAATAATTGCAAGTAGGAGCATCAAGCACATGCATATTATATCTATCAAAATCATCATGTGCAACGGTAAAAGGCAACCCATCAATATAATCCTTAATAAGTGCAAACTTCTCCGATATAGTGTAGTTGGGAGAATTCAAAAAGATAATAGGACTATCATGCGTGGGTGCAATAGCAACAATTTCATGTTTAACATAAGGAACTATAGCAAGTTCATCTCCATAAGCATAATTCATATTGGCATCTTGGCCACAAGCATAGCAAGCATCATCAAAAAGGGATATTTCAAAAGAATCAACGGGATCATAACAGTCATCATAGCAATCATCCTTCGGTAAGCACGAAGGGAATTTAAACAATGTATGAGTTGAAGAGTTACTCTCATTAGAAGGTGGGCACGGGTAGCTAATCCGCTCTTCCTCCTTTTGTTCTTCGCTCTCCTCATCATCTTTTTCATCCAATGAGCTCACAGTTTCATCAATTTCTTCTTCCATAGACTCATGCAAAATATTAGTTTCTTCTTGGGCAGCGGAGTACTCCTCAATATATTGTTTAACATAGGCATTAGAAGCATAATTCTCATAACAATATTCAAGTATGGAATTTTTTTCAGATTTGTAAAGAGTAGCATCATACTTTTCAATCAAAGAAGCAATTTCAAAAGCACCCTTAAAAGCAACAAATTCTTCAATTTGTTGAACATCATAGTAACTATAAACACCTTTAGCATACGAAGATATGATTCCATTATCTCTAAACTCACATTGGTAGGGAAGATGTTTCTTAGGGTTTTCAGAACAACAAGTAAAATCATAATAATAGCATAAATTCCAAGCATAGCATTGCATAGTATTAATTTGATGCTGTAAAAGTTTCCCTTTTTGAGATATACGGTGTCGCACATAACAAGCATGCTCATCTAAATATTTGCCCTCAACTAAGCTAGTTGGGGTTTCAGCACGAGCACATAGGGATCGAAGATGATCCAAGTAATAAGCTTCAGCAGTGTGATAGATTTTGAGTGGTTCTTCAACCATTGGTTCAGTAGGTACCACTAATTCTTTTGGTATTTTACGTTTCCTACCCATGACTAAAGATAGAAAACAACTAAGAACAGCAAATAAAAATTACTTAGTGATAAAGCAAACAAGCACACATGAGAATATTCACCCCACGCTATTGCTCCCCGGCAACGGCGCCAGAAAAAGGTCTTGATAACCCACAAGTATAGGGGATCAATTGTAGCCTCTTTCGATAAGTAAGAGTGTCGAACCCAACGAGGAGCTAAAGGTAGAACAAATATTCCCTCAAGTTCTATCGACCACCGATACAACTCTACGCACGCTTGACATTCGCTTTACCTAGAACAAGTATGAAACTAGAAGTACTTTGTAGGTGTTTTTGAGTAAGCTTGCAAGAAAGTAAAGAACACAAAAATAAAAGCTAGGGGCTGTTTAGATAAAGACACAACTAAATTAGTTTTAGTAGAGAGCTTTTGTCAACAAGAAAGTTATTTGTCCCTAGGCAATCGATAACTAGACCGGTAATCATTATTGCAATTTTATTTGAGGGAGAGGCATAAGCTAACATACTTTCTCTACTTGGATCATATGCACTTATTATTGGAACTCTAGCAAGCATCCGCAACTACTAAAGATTCATTAAGGTAAAACTCAACCATAGCATTAAAGCATCAAGTCCCCTTTATCCCATACGCAAACAACCTACTTACTCGGGTCTGTGCTTCTGTCACTCACGCCACCCACCATAAGCAAATCATAAGCATATTGCAAACCCTACAGCGGGAATCCCTCACGCTTGCGCGACACAGAGAGCACCATAGGACAGCACCAAAAACATACAACTCAAACCAATCATGATCATCAAATAGCCATTAGGACAAAACAGATCTACTCAAACATCATAGGATAGCCATACATCATTGGGAAATAATATATAGCGTTGAGCACCATGTTTAAGTAGAGATTACAGCGGGTAAGAGAGAGGTTACACCGCTGCATAGAGGGGGGGGGGGAGAGTTGGTGATGATGGCGGTGAAGTTGTTGGTGAAGATGGCGGTGATGATGATGGCCCCCGGTGGCACTCCGGCGCCATCGGAAGCAAGGGGGAGAGGGCCCCCCCTTCTTCTTCTTCTTCCTTGACCTCCTCCCTAGGTGGGAGAAGGGTTTCCCCTTTGGTCCTTGGCTCCCATGGCGTGGGAGGGGCGAGAGCCCCTCTGAGATTGGATCTATCTCTCTGTCTCTCTCTGGTTCTGCGTTCTCTTCTGGCTTTGTTTCACCGTTTCGTATATATATGGAGATCCGTAACTTTGATTGGCCTGAAACCTTCGCCGTGATTTTTTTCCGAATATTAGCTTTCTTGCGGCCAAAGAAGAGCGTCAACCGCCTTACGATGGGCTCACGAGGGTAGGGGGCGCGTCCTAGGGGGGGGGGGCGCCCCCTGCCTCGTGACCACCTCGGGCACTGGTTCGTGTTGATTTTCCTTCCGAATTTTCCATATTTTCCAAAAATAAGCTCCGTCTGTTTTTATCCCGTTTGGACTCCGTTTGATATGGATATTCTGCGAAACCAAAAACATGCAACAGACAGAAACTGGCACTGGGCACTGGATCAATATGTTAGTCCCAAAAATAATATAAAAAGTTGCCAAAAAGAATATGAAAGTTGAATAATATTGGCATGGAACAATCAAAAACTATAGATACGACGGAGATGTATCACACGACGCCGCTTGAACCCATGAAACCACACGTCGCCCGATCTGTGGCTCACCCCTCTTGGCCCCACTACCCCTCTGCCTAAGGGAGCATTACATGTGGACCAGTCACCTATTGGGTCCACATGTTATTGACTCAAAGGTAGGTGTAGTAAGGCGCTGAAGCTCAGTCCCGACGGCCCTGAGAGGGAAATGTAACTCCTGCGCCAGGGCTTGTGGTGATCCCGCAGCACGAACTCGTGCCAAACTCGAGATTTGTTTCTTTACTATACATGCACGCAACAATTTAATGGACATTGTAATCTCAACATGTGATGGGGAGCTCTAAATTTGAATTTGAAACTTATAAAACGAAAAGATTCAAAACAAATAAACCGAGAGAGAGGGAGTATATCGTAGGATGTGTCCCATACAAAATAAGTCCCCTGGTTTGTCACCGCGAAGATGCGGTTAGAAAGGAGCACAACGTCTTCCTACTCGTACGGCAACAAATTGGCCGCAGACAGCATGGTCCGCCTTTGACCGCCATGTGCAAGGTTCGTGATATCTTATTCAATCTCACCGTGGTTCCATCATACCAATTCATGCGGTGGCCCATTGCATGGCTGATCCCAATGTTGGACAAAGGTTCTACGGGAATGGTTTCACTGTTGTAAATGTTGTGCAAATTGATGTTGGTACCCTCCCGTACATATGCAAGCCAATCTCCACTCGCAGCAAGCCTAACCTGTGAAACAATGGGCAGGGGGAGAATTAGGAAATGGACACGGAAGTAGTCTTGAGAATGCATTTACTAGTGATCAAACTCATCTTACCTGCTTATCGGAGGAAATCCGAGTGCCCCTCAACGTCGGCATGTCAACGGGCGTCAACTTGCAACTACGGCCACGCCGCGCTGGAGAGACCCCCAAGGAAACATCCTCGTGCGTTCCATGGAACATCAAGATGCATTTGTATGAGTAGTTTATCTTGTGAGAGAAAAGGATGAACGAGGTAAGGACTCTAGACATAGAGATGGACACTACTACTACCAATGTGCTGGCCCGTGCGTTGCAATGGATCCAAAGTAGTAGAATAATACTTGTTCAGGTGCTTGAAATATAAACACTCTAGTTTTAATATACATGTGTCAGCAGACATGACAGCTTGTCCATGGAACTTGAACCACGTCGACCATCACGTTTCTTGTTTCTACCACTGCCACACCCACATGCGATTCCCACGACACCGCTCCAACCCACGGCACGACGTCCGCCGATGTGGACATGGATCCTCTGACGTGGCCATCACTGCCTTGCCCTACCTTTCCTTCACTGACAGGTGGGACCCACGCTTATGGGTCCCACATGTCAGTGACAGAATGGTAGGATTGTTCGCGTCAGGGGATCCTTATCCCCCCGACGTGCCTGAGGGAGTCCTGGATTAGGGGGTCTCCAGACAGCCGGACTATATCCTTTGGCCGGACTGTTGGACTATGAAGATACAAGATTGAAGACTTCGTCTCGTGTCCGGATGGGACTCTACTTGGCATGGAAGGCAAGCTAGGCAATACGGATATGTATATCTCCTCCTTTGTAACCGACCTTGTGTAACCCTAGCCCCCTCTTGTGTCTATATAAACCGGAGGGTTTTAGTCCGTAGGAGAACATACAATCATACCATAGGCTAGCTTCTAGGGTTTAGCCTCTCCGATCTCATGGTAGATCAACTCTTGTAATACTCATATCATCAAGAATAAATCAGGCAGGACGTAGGGTTTTACCTCCATCAAGAGGGCCCGAACCTGGGTAAAACATCGTGTCCCTGCTTCCTGTTACCATCCGCCTTAGACGCACAGTTCGGGACCCCCTACCCAAGATCCGCCGGTTTTGACACCGACATTGGTGCTTTCATTGAGAGTTCCTCTGTGTCATCGCCGTTATGCTTGATGGCTCCTACGATCATCGATAGCGATGCGGTCTAGGGTGAGACTTTTCTCCCCGGACAGATCTTTGTGTTCGGCGGCTTCGCACTGCGGGCCAACTTGCTTGGCCATCTGGAGCAGATCGAAGGTTATGCCCCTGGCCACCAGGTCAGGTTTGGAAGCTTAAACTATACGGCTGATATCCGCGGAGATTTGATCTTCGACAGATCCGAGCCCCTGCCTTGTGCGCCATGCGGTCACGATGAGTACGATTTATGTCTACCATCGGACCGTATTCAGGAGATTGCACCGGTAGCTTCTCTGACCCTCAATTCGGAGCCAGTTTCGCCATCCGTGGATGGGTGGATAGACCCCGTCATGGAGGCCGTACCCTCTGCGGCGATCGAGCCGAATATCGACCTTACCCTTCACGAGAGCCGTGTTGCCAAACTACCAGATCCTTCTTCGGCCACGGACTCCGAACCGCCTGCGCCCGTTCCTATCGAATCCGATTGGGCGCCGATCATGGAGTTTACCTCCGCGGATATTTTCAGCACTCGCCCTTCATCGACATACTGAACTCATTAAGGTCTCTTTCCTTGTTAGGAGGATCCTGGCCGAACTACGTCCGGCAGGATTGGGATGCGGATGACGAAGAAATTCGCCGCCCACCCACCACCCATTTAGTAGCCACTATCGATGACTTAACCGACATGCTCAACTTTGATTCCGAAGACATCGATGGTATAGACGACGATGCGGGAAGCGAAGAGGAACCACTGCCCACAGGGCACTGGACGCCCATTTCATCACATGACATATACATGGTAGACACACCCAAAGAAAATAACGACGAGGAACGGAAGGACGCAGCGAAGGGTGGTTCCCTCGAGCAGCAGTCAAAGCGGCGGTGTAAACGCAACTCCAAATCCCGCCTCGGCAGAAATAACGATCACATAGACCCAGCATTAGAGCAGGGTGAACCATTTCCCGACCATGGCAACACGGAAAATCAAGTCGAACAACCCAACCCTGTTGAAGATAACAGTCCGGATGACATCACACCAGACAGGCGCCAGGAGCAACATAAATGCCCACCAAAGGCTTGTTGCCACGGCGAGGAGCCTGAAAAAACAGAAGCAAAGGCTCAAGGCTGCACAAGACACACTCAAAATCAAATGGAGTGAAGTACTCAACACAGCAGCGAAGTACGGCAGTAATCGCCACACCAAGAGCTATCCGAAGTGAAAGTTGCTACCTGAATTCGACGAGGAGGCCTTAGATCCTCCACAATTAAAAAATAAAATGGCCATCCGGTCGGATAGACGACCTCATAGCCAACATAAAGCGGCAATCAATACCGCACATAAACCAGTACGCGATCCACGTAAGGGCTCGCATCAAAAGGATGGCGCAACAAGATCCATCTATGGACCATGCAGGCACGCTCCAACATACAATGCGACACAACAAACTTCCGAATACCATGGTACACCCAAATACAGGGGTGCCACACACCCTCTATGTTTCACCGATGAGGTGCTAGATCATGAATTTCCAGAGGGATTCAAACCTGTAAACATAGAGGCGTACAGCGGAACAACAGACCCTGGGGTCTGGATTGAGGATTACATCCTCCATATCCATATGGCTCGAGGAGATGATCTCCACGCCATAAAATACTTACCCCTCAAGCTCAAAGGGCCAGCTTGGCACTGGCTTAAAAGCCTCCCCGAAAAATCCATCGGAAGCTGGGAAGACCTCGAAGACGCCTTTCGGGCAAATTTTCAAGGGACATATGTCCGACCACCGGATGCAGACGATTTAAGTCATATAACTCAATAGCCCGGTGAGTCAGCCCGGAAGCTTTGGAACATGTTCCTCACTAAAAAGAACCAAATAGTCAACTGTCCGGACGCTGAAGCCTTAGTAGCTTTTAAACATAGCGTCTGAGACGAATGGCTTGCCAGATACCTCGGTCAAGAAAAGCCGAGAACAATGGAAGCATTAACAAGCCTCATGACCCGTTTTTGCGCGGGCGAGGACAGCTGGTTAGCCAGATGCAGCACCAGCGACCCAAGTACCTCCAAAGTCAGGGATGGAAACGGGAAATCACGACACAGCAAGAACAAGCGCCGGAATAAGGAAGACAGCCCAAAGAGCACGGCGGTAAACGCCGGATTTAGAAGCTCTCGGCCAGGCCAGCAGAAGCCGCCCTCCAAAGGCAACAAAGACAAACTGTCCAGCCTAAAGAAAATTCTGGATCAAATATGTCAGATCCATAGCACCCCGGATAAACCCGCAAATCACACCCACAGAGAATGTTGGGTCTTCAAACAGTCCGACAAGCTCAACGCCGAACACAAGGGGTAGGATACACCAAGTGAAGACGAGGATGAGCCTCACAATCAAAGCACATGGGAACAGAAGAAATTCCCACCAGAAGTCAAAATAGTCAACGTGTTACACATGATAAAAGGGAGAAACAAAGCGGCACCCTTAGAGGAACACGCCCCAGGGCCTATCACCGCGGAGCTCCGCCACTGGTCATCCCAACCGATCACCTTCGACCATTGGGATTACTCGGCAAGTATCCGGCGTGCAGGATGGGCTGCCTTGGTATTAGATCCAATAATTGACGAATACCACTTCACCCGAGTCCTGATGGATGGCGACAGCAGTTTAAATCTGATATATCAGGACACAGTCCGCAAAATGGGGATAGACCCAACAAAATTTTTCCGTACAATGCTACCTTTAAAGGAGTAACGCATGCCCGGAGGCTCACTGCAGGGGCTCCCTGCTACTAGAGGTTATATTCGGCTCCCCCAACAACTTCCGCAGCGAAAATTTAACCTTCCATGTCGCTCCGTTCCAAAGTGGCTATCAAGCACTACTTGGACGCAAGGCTTTTGCTCGCTTTAATGCAATACCGCATTACGCTTCCCTCAAGCTCAAGATGCCCGGTCCATGTGGCATCATTACAGTAAATGGAAATATTGAGCGCTCCTTGCGCGCTGAAGACGGTGCGGCCGCCTTGGCCACCGCACACTAAACGGCCTCACCAACTCAAGCATTTGACAGGTCGTTAAGACCACGAACACGGCTAGACGAGTCCGGCTCAGCTATATGTAATTAATACATGTTTGATGGCTATACCCCTATTACAATACAAGGGGCTCAACGCGCGTGCAAAGTGACAATAAGGCTCACCTTCACTCATTTTCAACTGTATATTGTTTATTTAGTATAACTTAACTTTTGCACGATAACTTTTCAATTAAGTTCCTCTCTTTTTCAGATGACCATCGTGCTACACCCGTCCAGAATACAACACAACGGAGACACAGGCGCAGACGTGCAGCAGGGACCCGGTTCAAGGATTCTTTGTAGATTAAGACCCTGCGTAAACCTTTTTTACTGTCTCTTGTTGATTTACATCCCTCGGATTCTTAGTACAACCGAGAAGGATGCTGACATCTTGGCATGTGGCCACGCCAGAATAATGCATGTACCTGGACACCAGGGGCTTAATACAAAGGGTACTGTTTAGACCCGGTTTACACCATAAAGACCGAATACCTTAGGCAGTGTTCGGCGTCGCGAGTTTGGCCTTATATGCATCAGCTCCGAATCATGTCTTTGGTCAAATGTTGGGTTTGCCCGGCTCCTGTATTTTGCTGCCTTACGTTCCTCTATATCGGCTAAGGCAACACCAGGAGAACTACTGCGATTGTGCCCTGGTTCATCCGGACGAGCACCTCAGTAGAGAAAGCCGAAAACTGACTGTCATGATATAGCATGAGACTGGTCAACCACTCGATGACCTATCGGAATCTTCGGGATTCCTCCGCATTAACGAAGGGCCATTTCCCGGCCAGGCATGTACACACCCCGAATCCAGGCGAGTGCGGAGCCACCAGGGGCTATATAGTAGCCCCACTGTCAAACTTCTATGGCTAAGTGAAAGTGTTAAAGCATTATAGTCTGGTTGCCTAGTTCGCTGCGCTATCACCTCCTTACTAGGACCAAGATGTTGGATTAAGTGTGAATACACGTCTTCTGCGAACACCCCCGCATTGTATGCGTGGGGGCTGAAGCCGACGACCGCAATCTTTCAGGTTATATACATAAACGGCCGCACAAGAGGAATCACAATACTTTCGGGCAAAAGTATAAACACAACCTTGATAAATTTAATAAAACATTGTTTTTACAATGGGAATATATGTCACTCAAACATAATATTCTTCGAGCACTAGGCCTCTATCAGACGAGCACCCTCAAGAACTTCTTCAAAATAGTGCTCGGCAGCCACTCGGCCTATGGCCGAACCCTGCGCCACGATAGTGGTAGCTTCCATCTCAGCCCAGTATGCTTTGACACGGGCAAGGGCCATCCGCGAGCCTTCTATGCACGCCGACCTCTTCATCGCATTGATGCACGACACCGCACCAAGGAACTGCTGCACTAGGCTAAAATATCTGTTCGGCTTTGGCCTTTCCGGCTACAGCTGATCCACGATAGACCTCATGGAGAGTCCGGACAACCTATTAAGTTAGGCCCATTTGGCTAGCTAATCGGTCAATGGAAGCGGACACTGTGGAATGTTAAACTGCGCCCAGAACAGCTTGTCCACTTCATGATCTGTTTGATCTCGGAAGTATTCGGCCGCATCGACAGCGCTCGCCGCCAAGTCCAGATATGCGTGTGCCAAACTCCACAGCCGATCCAGAGGGGCATACCGCGGATCTCCGAACTTCCTCCGCAGCAAAAAGGGCTTCCCAGCCACAATGTCACAGGCTTCACGTAGCTCCTCCTTCTTCGCTCTCATGGCAGAACGGGTGTCTTTGGTCGCCATCGTGGCCTTTTCAAGGTCCGTTGCCTTCGCTCGGTTTTCTTCCTCAAGGAACTGGCAATGGTCGGCAGTGTCTTTTAACTTTACAGCCATCTTGGCCATTTTCTCTTTGCTCTCGCAATGCGCGTCTTTCTCGACTCTTAACTCATTGGCCGCCTTCAAAGCAGCGACATTACTACTCCTTGCTTGTTCTTTGGCTCGGGCAAGTTCCGCCCGAAGGGTCTCCACGGTGGCATCTCCATCTGCAGTCACAACATATTAAAGATACTGGCATCACGCTGCTCTTACTATGTGACATTCACCAGAAAATATCACTTACCCCGTGCCTCATCATGCCGCTTGTTAACAAGCTCGATGTCGGAATCCGCCGCATCTAGTTGCCGCTTTAGTTCGGCAAACTCATGAGTCCGGCTAGCCACCGGAGCCTCCACTACCTGCACATAAAGGCGGTATGGTTATTACCTGGGACTACGATCCTATGTTTGCCGCCGTTCTCGGTGACAACCAGAGTCTCAGGGGCTACTATCTACACAGGGCACACCTAAAAATGTGCGGTACTATCACAAAGGTATATCATTTTACGTACCTCAAAGCCCGTTAGTAGACTCATAAAGGCATCATGCAACCCGCTTTTGGTGGACGAAATCCTTTCCATAACTATACCCATCAACGCACGGTGTTCTTCCAAGATGGTCGCTTGCTTCAGAAGATCCCTCAGTACGTCCGACCGCATACCAGATGGCGCCGGACTCTTTTGTCTGCCCTCTTCAAGAGCCGGATGCTGGGGACTTCGGGTGACTATAGGATTATCTTCTGGCCTCACCGGATCTAGAGAGGCCCTCCATGACGACACTTCAAGGTCACCCGCTTCTTGAGCGAGGGAGTCCGGGGGAGGCGTTTCGCTCTCCATCATCTCTGGAAGAAGGTCCCCTGAAGACGAGCTCTGTTGAGAAGGGCTAAGATCCGAACTGCAAGATAAACGCTTCGGTTATTTTCCTCGGAAGTAAGGTAGGATATCTCTACTATTAAGTAGATTTTGATCACTTATGACTCGTTAGAGGGCTGTCCCCGCATGAACTTTGTGCGGCAAGAGCACCCTCCGAGACGGGACCCTCTGGTGGAGTTTTCTTCTCCCGCTTGGAAACCTTGGTTTCTGGATCATCAGAGGTAGTCCTGTTCCTCCCCCAGGGTGAGCGAATGTCAGATTCCTTCCCTTGGCTATCCTCCCTCACGGAGGCGCTCGTTCCCTCGATTGGAATAGGTAGCGGTGGAGGCCCGCTTTGTCCCTCTTTATTCCCCCTGTCGGTGTCAAAACCGGCGGATCTCGGGTAGGGGGTCCCGAACTGTGTGTCTAGGCCGGATGGTAACAGGAGGCAGGGGACATGATGTTTTACCCAGGTTCGGGCCCTCTTGATGGAGGTAAAACCCTACGTCCTGCTTGATTAATATTGATGATATGGGTAGTACAAGAGTAGATCTACCACGAGATCAGAGAGGCTAAACCCTAGAAGCTAGCCTATGGTATGATTGTCTGTTGTGATTGTTGTCCTAGGGACTAAAACCCTTCGGTTTATATAGACACCGGAGAGGGTTAGGGTTACACAAGGTCGGTTATAAAGGAGGAGATATCCATCTTCGTATTGCCTAGCTTGCCTTCCACGCCAAGTAGAGTCCCATCCGGACACGAGACGAAGTCTTCAATCTTGTATCTTCATAGTCCAACAGTCCGGCCAAAGGATATAGTCCGGCTGTCCGGAGACCCCCTAATCCAGGACTCCCTCAGTAGCCCCCGAACCAGGCTTCAATGACGATGAGTTCGGCGCGCAGTATTGTCTTTGGCATTCCAAGGCGGGTTCCTCTCCAAATTCTGTGTACCTCTCGAAATAGTGTCCGGTTTCTTGTGAATGTTGCACTCCTTGGCTTCCACACCCAATGATGGCCACTTTCCATGTGTCGAGCGAATGTGAAGAGCCAGGGTGTTTTCACATTTACCCCTAGCTATGTGAATGAGCCGCCTATTAAAAAGGACGAGGATTCAGATCCAAATCACACCATCCTCCCTTGGCGAGCCTTCACACCCGACAGAGATCCATTCCATCATGGCCGGTCGACGCAGCTCCTCCTCTCGCTCCCCTAGCTCCAAGCCTTGAGATTGGGAGAGATGTTCCATCCCGCACAGCAAATTAGTGATGCTTCAAACCAAGGGATTTCTTCCCCTAGCGTACATGGTCCCGATTTGAGCCAGGCTCGCCACCTATAATGGCGGAGAGCAAGCGGAGAGCCTTCCCAATCCCTCCAAATGAGAGCGGGTATGCCTTGTCCCTTATTTGGTAAGAGGGCTCGGATTCCCAATTCATCTGTTTCTTCGGGGGCTCCTGGAGTTCTACGGCCTCCAGTTGCACAACCTTACGCCTGCCTCCATGCTGCATATCGCGGGATTCGTAGCCCTTTGCGAGTTGTTTTTGGGCTGTGAGGCTCATTTCGCTCTGTGGAAGAAGCTGTTCTGCCTTGTGCCCCATTCTCAGAAGGGGTCAATATATCAAGTGGGCGGAGCCGAAGTGTGGCGTGTTGCCGGGACCTGATACCTGTCCGGAACCCCAAAGGAGACATCCGAAGACTGGCCTTCAGAATGGTTTTATATAGAAGACATCCCCCTCTCGGATCCTATTCAGATCGGCCTTCCTGAGTTTGACAACGCCCCTTTGAAGAAGCACCAGAGCTGGCGTCCATGGAGCTCCCTGGAGGAAGATGATAGGGACGTTCTTTACCTGATGAGCTGGATAAGTTTTTTAGCTCGATCCGGATTGACCATGATCGAGGTCATGGCCATATGTATCATGCGGGGGGTGCAGCCGCTTCAGTATAGAGGTCACCCCATGTGGGATTTCAACCGAGAGGATGACGCCACCCGCTACGGCCGTAATGATAATGCTTTGGTGGCCATTATGGCCGATTACCCTGGGCTACTTCCAGCCTCACAGGTGACTGAGACCAAAGTCCCAACACTTCAGAAAGGGATCAGTCCTTGCGTGTTTTTGATTGCCGTATAACAGTCGTGTTTTACAGGGGAGGTCCTCGAGGCAGAAGGCCGAGCCTGCGGCGACTGGTAACAAGGGGCCACGAAGCCAGGCAGGCTGAAAAGACCCGCAGTCCGGATTGAGACACCGGTGCAGCGGTACGGCGTGCCGTCTTTATTGCAAGACATTATTCTCAGAGGCATATTAACGCCCATGCCGTCTTTTTAGGAAAAAGAGCGCTCGCCGGACTATACCTGGAGAGGCTACCAATCGCACCTCCACAAGCCAGGCTCCAAGGCCAGATTCGGAGGCGGGAACGAATACGAGGCGTGCGGATAAACTGTCCGCCACCAATTCCGAGGTGGAGAGTGCCATGAACCACAGGCGTCGCCGGACTGTTCTTCGTGACGCTTGTTTCTCCCAAGAGGCATTGGATGCCTTCAACTCGGGAGACGCGCACCTCCGTGCCGCTCAAAATGGTCTAGCCAGAGCCACGGAGCAGTATGTAAAAGACATACGGGTGAGAAAATTTGGTGATTATATGTATCAGTAGCCCCTGAGACTTGAAATAGTTAGGATAACTGATTTAAGGATCATTTGTTATGCAGGTTCTTACAGAAAAGAATACTCAACTGTTCCAGGAGCTGGAAGAGTGCAAAGCCCAACTTCAGGCCGCACTGGCCACAGCAGGGGAGCCCAAAGAGATCCCCTCTGGTAACATATCCTTCAAATGATAAGTATCATATAGAATGCGGCGTATATGCAGATCTGACGATAAAATTGCAGATGACGCTGGAGTAAATCTGGATAATTAACAGCTCCTACGCCAGCTAAAGGCCGGTGAGAGCATGCTTACGAGGGTGAGGCAGGAGCAAAATGATCTCCTGGATGCCAACACCAAGCTGGGCGTGGAACTACAAGATGTTCGTGCCCAATGGTCGGACTCTGTTAAGGAAAATCGGCGGCTTCGACGCGGCATATTTAGTAAGTGCTTGAACGAACTTTGAAAAGGAGTTCAGAGAGGAAGCTGGCTGACAGAGTTATGTTTGTAGGTATGCTAACAGGTCGTCCTGCTGAGGAAATACCCGGTTCAACGGGTGACCTTCTTCCCGAGCTCTCACAGCTGCACGAACGAGTTCGGCAGGTGATGCAAGGCATCGCCCAGGCCTTGTGGCCATCCGTCTCCATACCCGAAGGCCTTGGAGAGCTTGCAGAAAAGCTAAAGGGAGCGCAGCGGCGCTTCCGATTATGGAAGATATCGGCCTGCTGTCAGGGCGCCAGGGAAGCCTGGGCAATGGTGAAGACACGGTACACGAAGGCTGACCCGAACCATATGGCCGAAGTTGGACCTGTGGGGCCCGATGGGAAGGAGATCCCTGTGAGATTAGTGTACGGCCAAGTAGAATTGGCCGCAAAGTATTCCCAACAGGACTATAGACTAGACAGCCTATTGGATGGTATTGAAGAGGAATTCAACCAGTCAAATTGACTATGTAATTTTAAAGTGACATGTATAATGCCTTCTAGCCGGATTGTAGATCATTTGTCGTGGCGGACCTTTTCGCTTCAACCTCGGGACCCGATGGTCCGGAGTGTATCCAAATACCCTCTCGGTTATGTAAGAACCGGGGCATGCGTGGAGACCAGGCGTAGGGGTCATTAGTGCTTTATCAGACAAGTGCCCAACTAGTTATGTTATATTACATGGGTAGTAAGAAACATCTTCCAGGGAGAATAGTTCCGTTAAGGGTTCCTTTCCCTGGGTAAGCATGCCCTAAAGTGCATGTCCGGACTGCGACAAGAAGCGCAGAAAAAGCATCTGGGGGCAGATATGGATAATAAATAAAAGTCATCTTTTGTTCATCGACCGAATATTCCCTTAAGAACGCTAGCTTTCGGCTTCACCCAGTATGAGGTACACGTCCGGCTGACCTGGCGGTAACAATCGCAGAGGTGCTCACCTTATGCCCTAGCCGAATTAACGGGAACGTAGGGCATAAATACAAGAGCTAGGCAACCCAGCTTGGCCAAAACTTAAGTCATATCGATGCATATAATGGTGAAAAAAGGTACATGCAGAAGTATAACACATGTGTTGGGCGTGAGGCCCAGGTAAATAATTTAAGCTTCTGTGAAAGAAGCCCCCAGGTATGAAGAGTGCGGCTAGCGCATCTGTAATGTATGAGTAAGGCACAAGGTGACCCTTGAGGGCCTAGAGAAATAAAAGAAAGAAAGGGAAACAAGACAGATGATGCATATGCAGAAAATGGACAAAGGGAGGGGACTAACATAAAGTCCGGTGCTAGGCGTAGAATCTTCGAAGCCTGGCTGCGTTCCATGGGTTCGGCTCGAGTCGACTAGTCGATGCATCCCGCAGTCGGTACACTCCATCGGTCAGAACTTGGTCGATAATGAAGGGACCTTCCCATTTGGGCTCGAGCTTGTCCTTTTTCTTATCCGACAGCCGTAGAACTAGTTCGCCAACGTTATAAGTTTTGGCCCGTACTTCTCTGCTTTGGTATCTGCGAGCCTGTTGCTGGTAAAATGCGGAACGGGCTTTGGCTACATCGCGCTCTTCCTCCAAGGTGTCCAGACTGTCCTGCCGATCGAGCTCGGCTTCTCTTTCTTCGTACATGCGCACTCGAGGTGAGTCATGAATTATGTCACAGGGCAGGACTGCCTCTGCGCTGTACACCATAAAAACGGTGTATATCCGGTACTACAATTCGGCGTGGTCCTCAGCCCCCAGAGTACGGAGTCGAGCTCCTCTACCCAGTGCGTGTCAGACTCCGTTAAGGAGCGCACTAATCTGGGTTTAATGCCGCTCATTATAAGACCATTTGCTTGTTCGACTTGACCGTTGGTTTGTGGGTGATAGACTGAAGCATAATCGAACTTGAAGCCCATTTTGCTGCACCAGAGTTTTGCCTTGTCGGCCGTGAAGTTCGTGCCGTTATCAGTGATGATGCTGTGGGGGATGCCATAACGGTGTACAACCCCGGATATGAAATCTATCACCGGTCCGGATTCGGCTGTTTTAACCGGTTTAGCCTCTATCCATTTGGTGAATTTATCCAGCATGACCAATAAGTATTTTTTCTTGTGGGTTCCCCCTTTAAGGGGTCCAACCATGTCAAGCCCCCAGACCGCGAAGGGCCATGTAATGGGGATTGTTTGGAGGGCGGTGGGTGACATGTGGCTTTGATTTGCAAAGAACTGGCAACTGGTGGAACATTGGACCAAGTCCTGTGCATCTGCCCGGGCTGTTGGCCAATAGAATCATGTATGGAAGGCCTTGCTTACAAGAGCCCGAGCTGCGGCGTGACGACTACCGAGTCCGGCGTGAATTTCTACCAAAAGGTTCCGCCCTTCCTCTTCGGAGATGCACCTTTGAAGGACTTCGGTAGCGCTTTTTTTGTATAATTCTCCCTCATGGACCCTGTAAGCCTTGGATCGCCGCACTATGCAGCGTGCCTCATTTTGGTCCTCTGGAAGTTCCTGTCTAGTTAGGTAGGCCAGGAATGGTTCTGTCCACGGGGCAATAATGGCCATTATTTCGTGGGCTGAATGTGTTATTTCGGTGGTGTAGCCTCCGATTGTGTCAGAGAGTTCGGTATCGGGTATTTTGGCCGGGTCCGGACTGTTGTTACCGGTGTCCCCTTCCCATGCTATGGATGGCTTGAAGAGCCTTTCTAGAAATATGTTGGGAGGGACCGTGTCGAGTTTTGCGCCGATGCGGGCGAGGATATTCGCCGCCTGATTGTTTTCCCGAGCCACATGGTGAAATTCGAGCCCCTCGAACCGAGCTGACATTTTTAGGACGGCATTGCGATAAGCTGCCATTTTCGGATCCTTGGCATCAAAGTCTCCATTTAATTGGGATATCGCGAGGTTCGAATCCCCGCGCACCTCTAGGCGTTGAATGCCCATGGATACTGCCATCTGGAGACCATGTAGAAGGGCCTCATATTCGGCTGCGTTGTTGGAGTCCGTATACATTATCTGTAGTACGTATTGAACGGTATCTCCTGTTGGGGACGTCCAAACAACGCCAGCCCCCAGACCAGCCAACATTTTGGAGCCGTCGAAGTGCATGATCCAGTTTGAATATGTGCCGTACTCTTTAGGGAGTTCGGCTTCCATCCACTCAGCGACGAAGTCAGCCAAAACTTGCGAATTAATAGCTCGTCGTGGCTTGTAAGTTATGTCGAATGGGAGGAGCTCAATGGCCCATTTGGCAATCCGGCCCGTCGCGTCGTGGTTGTTTATAATATCGTTAAGTGGTACTTCCGAGGCTACCATTATCGAACACTCTTGAAAGTAGTGTCGCAGCTTCCGGGATGCCATAAATACCGCGTACGCTATCTTTTGATAATGCGGGTACCGTGATTTGCATTGCGTAAGGATAGTGGACACATAGTAAACCGGCTTTTGAAGGGGGAATTTGTGTCCGTCCACTTCTCGCTCGACGACGAGCACTGCGCTTACTACTTGATGAGTTGCCGCAATGTATAATAGCCTTGGTTCGCCAATGTTTGGCGCGGCCAGGACTGGGTTTGTTGCCAATATGGCTTTTATTTCGTTGAGTCCAGCCGTGGCGGCATCCGTCCACTCGAAGTGTTTGGTGCGCCGGAGGAGGCGATAAAGGGGTAATGCCTTTTCTCCCTAGCGGGAGATAAAGCGGCTTAGAGCCGCCACGCATCCAGTCAATTTTTGTATTTGTTTGAGGTATGTTGGGGTAGCCAACTGTGACAATGCTCGGATTTTGGCCGGATTAGCTTCAATACCTCTACTGGAGACAATGAATCCCAGGAGCTTTCCGGCTGGTATGCCGAAAATGCATTTTTCCGGATTGAGCTTGATGTCATATGTTCGGAGGTTGTCGAATGTGAGCCTCAAGTCGTCTACTAGAGTTTCGACATGCTTGGTTTTAACGACCACGTACGTATGCCTCCACTGTTTTGCCGATCTGGTTTGCCAGACATGTCTGAATCATGCGCTGATATGTTGCGCCGGCATTTTTAAGCCCGAAGGGCATTGTGTTGAAGCAGAATGGGCCGTATGGTGTGATGAATGCCGTTGCGGCTTGGTCTGGCTCTGCCATTTTAATTTGATGGTAGCCGGAGTATGCGTCGAGGAAACACAATGAATCGTGTCCTGCGGTAGCATCGATGATTTGATCGACGCGAGGGAGGGGGAAGGGATCCTTTGGGCAGGCCTTGTTAAGGTCTCTAAAATCGACGCACAAGCACCAGGATTTGTACTTCTTTGGTACCATCACCAGGTTTGCTAGTCAGTCCGGATGTTTTATGTCTCTGATGAATCCGGCCTCCAATAGCTTGGCTAGTTCCTCTCCCATGGCTTGTCTCTTAGGTTCAGAGAAACGTCGAAGGGCCTGCTTGACTGACTTGAATCCTTTTAGGATATTTAGGCTATGCTCAGCCAGCCTGCGTGGGATTCCTGGCATGTCTGAAGGGTGCCAGGCAAAAAATGTCCCAGTTCTCGCGTAGGAACTCTCGCAGTGCGGCATCGACATCAGGGTTTAATTGTGCCCCGATGGAAGCTATTTTTGTAGGTTCCGTTGGATGGACTTGGAATTTGACTATTTCGACCGCCGGTTTAAAGGAGGTGGACTTGGATCTTTTATCGAGTATCACGTCGTCCCTGTTCACCGTGGAGCGTAGCGCAGTTAGTTCCTCGGCCGCTAGGGCTTCGGATAGTGCCTCAAGGGCCAGTGCAGCTGTCTTATTTTCGGCGCGGAGTGCTATGTCTGGATCACTAGCAAGAGTGATGATTCCATTGGGTCCGGGCATTTTGAGCTTCATGTACCCGTAATGGGGTATGGCTTGGAAGATTGTAAACGCCTCCCGCCCTAATAGAGCGTGGTATCCGCTGCTGAACGGGGCCACTTGGAATATAATTTCTTCGGACTTGTAATTATCCGGCGTGCCGAATACCACATCTAGTGTGATTTTCCCAGCACAACGTGCTTCCCGACTGGGGATGATTCCTCTAAAGGTTGTGCTACTTTGCTCAATGCGGCTCCAGTCTATTTCCATCTTTTGAAGAGTTTCCTCATAGATGAGGTTTAATCCGCTGCCGCCGTCCATGAGTACCTTGGTGAGTCGAAAGCCGTCCACGATTGGACTGAGGACCAGTGCAGCTGGTGCTCGGGCTGTTCGGAATTTAGGTTCGTCACTGGCATTGAAGGTAATACCCGTGTCACTCCAATGATTTATTTCTGCTATGTGGCAGATTTCGGCCATGCTGCGGAGTGTTCGCTTGCGTTTATTATTTGACGCAAAGGTCTCAAAGACCGTTAGCACCATATTGTTGTCCACGGGATGGTGCTCTGTGGTATTTGGGAGGAGTAGATCCTCACCACTTTTGGCCACCTGCCGGAGTATCCGACATGCTCTAAGGCTGCGTTGGTATTGCATCCACTGTACTATGAATTTTGCAGGGTCCGTTGAGCCATCCCTCCAGTACGGTTCCTTGCCTTGTAGAGGGCTTTTGCTTTTTGGTAGTTAACCCAGGTGTATTGTGATAATGCACCCTTTTATTTTGGACTGGGTTTGTATTCAGGGCCGGATTATCCCAAAATTTTATTTCGGTTTTCCAGGTGCTTTCCATCGCACAGTACTTTCATACTATGGACACCAAGTCGGCAAAGCGTGTAATTTCGTGGCGACTTATGGCATTGAGGATTCCCTTGTCCGTGCAATTACTGCAGAAGAATGGAATTGCGTCTTCCTCGCGGCAGTCCTTTATCCTGTTCATGACTAGGAGGAATCTGGCCCAGTAATGGCGTACTGTTTCTTCGGGCTCTTGCCTAATTTGGGATAGATCGCGCATGTTTGGGTGGGTGGGTGGAATTGAATCAGAATCCTCACCCAATCTGAGACTCAGGGGCCAAGGAGTTTCCGAACTCGGAAGTTTGGATTCTTGGATGTTTTCCGATAAATCTAGCCCGCTGCCTAATTCTAGGTTCAGGCCTTGAGTGACGTCCTCCCCTACGTGGGTATCCGGCTTGGAGGGATCGGGAATCTGGACATAGCTAGTCCTTAAGATAGATGAAGGGTTGCCGCATTATTCCTCCACCACTGCAACGTGATGGGTGACCTGGGGAGAGTTGATCTCTCTCAGATCGGGTTTAGGCCCAATCTGATCATAGTCTGTAGCGACTCCCAGGGCGGCGATGCGATCCAAGAGCTTGTTCAGGGAAGAGAGCTCCATTGGATCTAACTGCTTGGCGAGTTCCGAGTTAACGTGAAGATTGCTTTCGATGACCCGAGAAGTCATCATCAGCGCAGTGGCCGAACAGGCGGTCATAAGAAAACCACCTAGCCAGAGAGTTTGGCCGATAACCAAAGCTCCCTCAGCAACAGTGCCTTCTTTAAAGACGGGATGAGACATCCTTCCTGGTGGCGACGGCACAGCGGAACTCTCAATGAAATCACCAATGTCGGTGTCAAAACCGGAGGATCTCGGGTAGGGGGTCCCGAACTATGCGTCTAGGCCGGATGGTAACAGGAGGCAGGGGACACGATGTTTTACCCAGGTTCGGGCCCTCTTGATGGAGGTAAAACCCTATGTCCTGCTTGATTAATATTGATGATATGGGTAGTACAAGAGTAGATCTACCACGGGATCAGAGAGGCTAAACCCTAAAAGCTAGCCTATGGTATGATTGTCTGTTGTGATTGTTGTCCTACGGACTAAAACCCTTCGGTTTATATAGACACCAGAGAGGGTTAGGGTTACACAAGGTCGGTTACAAAGGAGGAGATATCCATATTCGTATTGCCTAGCTTGCCTTCCATGCCAAGTAGAGTCCCATCCAGACACGAGACGAAGTCTTCAATCTTGTATCTTCATAGTCCAACAGTCCGGCCAAAGGTATAGTCCGGCTGTCCAGAGATCCCCTAATCCAGGACTCCCTCACCCCCTTTATCTTCCTTTGAGGGCACCAGGCAAGGTGCTGGCTCGAGCATCTTTTCCAGCACCGGATTGTCCAAGCCTTCGGGAAGGGGAGCCGAACACCGGATCATCTTCGCCTTTGCTATCCAGTCCTGGTCAAAGAGCGATTCTTCGGAATGATGTCATGATAAAAGAAAGACAGTGTGTTCGGTTAGAGGATTACTTACTTGGGCCGCGGTGCGGTTGCTGCTCAGGCCCACGTCCTCGGAGGTGTCCGGACACTCTATCTGGGGTCCGAAGAACGACTTGTACATCTCCTCGTGCGTCAGGCCGAGGAAATTCTGAATAGCACACGGTCCTTCTGGGTTGAATTCCCATAAACGGAGGGGCCGGCGTTTGCACGGCTGGACTTGACGAACCAGCATGACTTGCACTACCATAACCAAACTAAAATCTCCCTCGAAGAGATTCCGGATGCGGCTCTGCAGTATGGGCACATCGTTGGCTGGACCCCAGCTCAGCCCCTGCTGATCCATGACATCAGTTGTGGTGGAGGGCCCGAGAGAAAGGTGGGGGAGCCACCCACTTGGCACTTCTGGGAGCGGTGATGTAGAACCACTCCCTTTGCCATAATCCAGACACCTCTGGAAAGGAACCTTTTGGCCATGGAGCTCCAGCAATCTTGCTTATTAAAGCACCCCGCACGCTGCATATTGCCCCTCGACTGTCTTCAGCTTCACATCAAAGGTCTTGAGCCACAGGCCGAAGTGAGGGGTAATGCGGAGGAAGGCCTCACATACGACAATAAATGCCGAGATGTGGAGAAAGGGATCCGGGGCTAGATCGTGGAAATCAAGCCCGTAATAGAACATCAAACCCCTAACGAAGGGATCCAGAGTGAGGCCTAGTCCTCGAAGGAAGTGGGAGATGAACACGATATCTTCGTTGGGTTTGGGAGTAGGGACGACCTGCCCTCGGGCGGGCAACCGATGCGAGACTTCGGCAGTCAAGTATCTTACCTCCCTCAACTTCTTGATATCCTCTTCCGTGACGGAGGAGGGCATCCACCGGCCCTGGAGTCTGGATCCGGGCATGATTGAAGGTCCGAAGCACCTGACCTGGGTTTTGGGTGTTAGAACTCGAGGTGGGGGAAGGATTCAATTGAGCACAGGAGGAAAAAAATAAAAACCTTGACCCTTTATAAAGAGGGTGAATATCAAGCGTCCTCCTCATGGCCGTTTGGGACTTGCCTAAAATCTAGGAGTCCTAGGCGTGGTTGGGTTACCCACGCCCGTATTGATGAGAATCCCGTAATAAGGGGGACACGATCTCTGCTTTGACAAGACGTGTCAAGAAACTGCCTCGCGTTATGTGCGGGGCTAGTTAAAGGAAACGGTTCGAATAATCACCGGGCCATGGCATGAAGTCATGTTGTCAAAATGTGTCAGCAGATTAGATTTGTGGAAATATTATTCTCTCTACGGTGATATGTGGAAATTATTTTGCAGGGTCGGACACTATCCTTGTATTTAAAATTCTTCCGTGGTGTATTTGGAGGAGGAACCCGCCTTGCAATGCCGAAGACAATACTGCCTGCCGGACTCATCGTCATTGAAGCCTGGTTCAGGGGCTATTGAGGGAGTCCTGGATTAGGGGGTCTTCGGACAGCCAGACTATATCCTTTGGCCAGACTGTTGGACTATGAAGATACAAGATTGAAGACTTCTTCTCGTGTCCGGATGGGACTCTACTTGGCGTGGAAGGCAAGCTAGGCAATATGGATATGTATATCTCCTCCTTTGTAACCGACCTTGTGTAACCCTAGGCCCCTCTGGTGTCTATATAAACCGGAGGGTTTTAGTCCGTAGGACAACATACAATCATACCATAGGCTAGCTTCTAGGGTTTAGCCTCTCCGATCTCGTGGTAGATCAACTCTTGTAATACTCATATCATCAAGAATAAATCAAGCAGGACGTAGGGTTTTACCTCCATCAAGAGGGCCCGAACTTGGGTAAAACATCGTGTCCCCTGCTTCCTGTTACCATCCGCCTTAGACGCATAGTTCGGGACCCCCTACCCGAGATCCGCCAGTTTTGACACCGACAATGCCCCTCATCCCTCTCAGCCCCACCGCTCCTCTGCCTTTGTGTGCATGACATGCGGGCCAGCTGAACTGCGGCGACCATCAACTTTCTACCACAGACACACCTGATTGGACGCGGTTTGCCTGCTCCGCTTTTGTGCTTCGATCCGTACTGCTGCACCATCGAATTTTCATCCAGCGGCTGTGACACATTTCGTCCCGGGCATCAATCCTCAGCTGGAGTACTTATGTACTACAGGTAGTACCCGCCGGTGTGGCCATCTATGCCTCGTAACGCCCCGACGCCCAGCTGTGGCACCCTCGCCACGGCCACGCCACCACCGGCCGGTTCATCTCGAACGAGTGAGTCGCGAACCATGCCACCACCATGAGAATGACATGTGGGCCAACCGCATTTAAGGTCCGCATGTCATTGACTCATAGGCTGGGCACTAAGCCACTGAAGTTTGGTCCCGTGGGCCCCGAGAGGGAAATGTAACTCCTACGGCAAGCCTTGTGGTGCTCCCGCAGTACGAGCTCGTGCCAAAACTGGAATTTGTTTCTTACTACTACTCCTACCAACTAGTACTAGTAAGGTACACGTGCATTGCACGCATGAGATTCTGGTGGTTTGTGCATTATGCTTCTACATGTGGAGCTTTTTGGATTCTAACATGTGGCAAAATCTCGTGGAATGTAAGGTTAGGCAAGTTTGATTAACTTAGGTGAGTGTTTGGTTCAAGCCACACCTTAGGCAAGCTACACTAAGGCCCCACATGACATACACACAATCTAAGATGACTTATTCACCTAGACGGAGGGAGTAGTGTTTCTAGCAAGATGCCCGTGCGTTGCACGAAGTTGATGGAAAAGGTAAGCACAACTTATAAATTGACGGATGGAGTATTAGTTACTGTGATGCATATAATTAAACAAAGGGATCGCACATGTCGGTATTGACTGGAACGAGAATGCAACAACACAATAAGAATTAAGGCCACGATGATGCGATCGTAGTGGTGGTTACAGAAGGCAAGAAGAAAGATGGATCCACGAACGTATGACCTCCTCCTCCTCAACTTAGTGCGCCGGGCCACCGCCCGGCGGCTAAGGAGCGGCGGCTTTTGTGGCGAGGTCGAGGTGCTTCTCAGCAAAGGCATCCAAGGCTTCCAGCCGGTTGAGGAAGGCCAACGTCGTAGCGTCCTCACTGGCCTTGTAGATACCTATGTACACGATTTGCTCATACACGTGAATGTGTAGGTCGACGAATTCTTGTAGGGCGAGGCGCCTCGTGGCGAGCGCGACCTCCGGGTGGACATCCTTCATGGCGTCGGCGGGCAGTCGCAGGGCCACCAGTGCTTGAAAGAGGTTCCGGCCATGGAGGCCGATTAGGGTGGCAGGCAATGAGGAGCCTGGGCGTGCGGGCTGGAGGAGTACGGCGATGTCGTCCGCGAGCTTCTTGATGACGGTGAACTTGTTGCTGGTGTCAACGATCATCTGGTCCAACTGAGAGTCGTAGTTGGCGTCGACGGCGGCCATCCACCAGCCGGTCTCCAACACCGTCTGGAGACGATCCTCGGCGCCATGCCGCAGGCCGGCATCGTGGACCATCTGGCGCAGCCGCTGGCCGCTCACGCGCATCGCTACCATGGGTCTGGAGTGAGATCTTTTACGCTTAGTGTAGGTGCTTAGGCAAATGCTTAGGTGCGTACGATGTGGTAGATGCATTGGAATGGAGGGGCGCCTTTATATAAGGGCAGTGAGGGCAAACTGCGTTGCATTCACATCATGCGGCCTCTTTTCCCGGACCTCCTCCCATTACTTCCCTCATGCATTAATTGAAGGAGGATGCATTGGCCGTTCAACATATCGGGAACCGCTACTCCCTCCCTCATCTGCATTAAAGCCGTATCGGGAACTGCGCCGCCCGCTGTCAAATCGAATACTCCCTCCTTCTAGGTGAGTATTAAGTCATCTTACGAAAACCACTCGTTTCTTCACATTATATACGTACAATATATATTGCCAACATCATATAGCCAGCAGTTTAGTTGTCAAAGAATTTTAGGGTGCTTAGTTTTGTCAAAGAATTCCAGGGTGCTTAGTTTTATTTGAGGGGTGGGTTGTGCACTTATGCTGGACACCATTATTGTGACAAGCCTTTTTAATAGTACTACTGTACAAAAGTGGAGTATATACATTTTTTAAAAGGCTAGAGGGCGGGGCAGTCTAGCTCGGTCGGTTTCACGAGAGGCGAGGGCCTTTGTGATTTGCCGGCTCATTACTGCTGTCAAATCGAATAGTACTGCACCGCCCGCTGCACGCCTGGAGCCTCCATTAAACCCCTCCGTTAAACCCGCATGCAAACCGAGAATCCTACTCCGGCCACACGTCCGTTCATGAGCGGGCCGGAATTAAACGCAACACTGGCCGAGCTCCTCCCGTCCGCCCTCAGTTTAAACGAGGCCAGACGCCGACCAAGCTCCTACCGTCCGCCCTCTGTTTACACGAGGCCAGACAGACAGCGGGCAAGAATCGCACCCCTCCGCCGCTTCCCCATCTCCTCCTTCACCATTTTCTCCACTCTTCCGATGGCTTCCGATGAGCCGTTCACCGGCATATTACCCGGCTGGGTGGCCCGCCGAGCCCTCCGGATACGGGCGAGGCCGCTCGATGCTTCACCAACCTCGCTTGGCCCGACGGAGCCAGTTGCCGCCCCAAGCAAGTGCGTGGTTCAGCAACTCGCCGCTCCAGTTTAGCTCGATGAGGAGTGGCGAGTTGCTCCACACCGGCACGGCGGCGAGCACGCCGGTACGGGCGCCATCGCTGCCGCATCGTACCGCACCACCAGTGTCTGCGGTGGCCACGCCTCCCGTGTCTGTGGGTGCGCCTCCCGTGCCAGCGGCAGCGCCATGCAGGCAGAGACAGAAGCCGGGTGCGTGGAGAGCAATGAGAAGGTGGCCAGCTTCTCCGTGTCCGCCGCCATCATCGAGGAGAAGTAGAACACGGGAGGCCGCCTCCACTTGGGACCCATGAAGGCCACCGTCGAGGCGACGACCGCGGATTCAGGTGGTTTCTTTGCTGCTTCGTCTCTTCCAAGGACCTTCGTCGACCCCGCAAGTGTCTGACGGACATGAGGAAGACAAAGGGATCCGGGGCGGCCATTTAGAACTAAAATAAGTCTAGATACATCCATTTCTATAACAAGTATTTCCGGACGGAGGGAGTATTAATTATACAAGAGAGCCGGATTGGCACCTCTTAGTTCATGTAAATGTAATGAAATCCATCATGTTTATATGAAGATCCGGCTTTTTTATACGAAATCCTTCATGCTTATATGAAATCAGTCTGTGTTTGCACGAATTTCATCTGGTTGATTAGAGTTGTAAAAATGTATGCCGCTGGCGTTTGATGTCGTCCTCCGCTTAAGGAAGTGGGAGGAAATTTGCCGGCTGCCATTGGAGATGCTCTTTATGTTGGTGATATCCAATCCATTTGAGTTAATTGCCTGTATGATTGTCCCTCTATAAAAAGTTAATTGCATGTACACTGTACACGTGACTTGCAGGGTGGCTACAGCTTCGTACAAAAAGTTAAAAAGAAACAAGTCCATCCTTAATCTTGTATTCTAAGTACCTTGTGGGTTCCACTGTCAGTACAGTAGTGAAAGAAGTATATATTAAATAAGTAGAGTAATATATAATATGAAAATATAAAGTTAAAAGACAGAATTCGAACTCATGTCATCGTGTTGCGAGCATCCGGCGTTAACCAGCCCAGCACATTTTTGTTGTAGACCATGCTGGAGATATATCTCCATGTCTACTCTTATATATACTCCATTCGTTCCTAAATATTTGTCTTCTTCAGATTTCAAATGGACTACCACATACGGATGTGTATGTAGACATATTTTAGAGTGTAGATTCACTCATTTTGCTCCGTATGTCTTTTATTTATGAAGTATCCAGATGGCACTGCACCGCCAAGAAAAGAGGGTAACATCAAAATTATGGACTAATTTTTTGAGTATGTTGGTAAGGTCCGGTCATAGTCACTTGTTGAAATATCTAAAAAGACAAATACTCCCTCCGTCCGGAAATACTTGTCATCAAAATGGATAAAAGGAAATGTATCTAGACGTATTTTAGTTTTAGATACATCTCTTTTTATCCATTTTGATGACTAGTATTTTCGGAAGGAGGGAGTAGAAAAAGAGTTGGTGATGATGGTGTGCGTGCCATCCTGCAATATAGGCCGTCGGATTTATATCTAACGGATAGGAAAGAAACTATGGCAATTTTGCAAAAATATACCCACACGTCTCTCCATGTTCGCAAATAAGGCCTTCCCTCGTTCAACCTTCTCTCTCACAAGATAAACTACTCATACAAATGCATCTTGATGTTCCGTGCAACGCACGGGCAACTGATACGTCTCCAACGTATCTATAATTTTTGATTGCTCCATGCTATATTATCTACTGTTTTGGACTATATTGGGCTTTATTTTCCACTTTTATATTATTTTTGGGACTAACCTATTAACCGGAGGCCCAGCCCAGAATTGCTGTTTTTTTGCCTATTTCAGTGTTTCGAAGAAATGGAATATCAAACGGAGTCCAAACGGAATAAAATCTTCGGGAACGTGATTTTCTCACCGAACGTGATCCAAGAGACTTGGACCCTGCTCTAAGGAACAAAAGAGGTGGTCACGAGGGTGGGGGGCGCGCCCCCCTAGGGCGCGCCCCTGCCTCGTGGGCCCCTTGTTGCTCCTCCGGCGTACTTCTTCCTCCTATATATACACATGTACCCCCAAACGATCAGAACAGGAGCCAAAAACCTAATTCCACCGCCGCAACTTTCTGTATCCACGAGATCCCATCTTGGGGCCTGTTTCGGAGCTCTGCCGGAAGAGGGCCGTCATCACGAAGGTCTTCTACATCATCATAGCCTCTCCGATGAAGTGTGAGTAGTTTACCTCAGACCTTCGGGTCCATAGTTAGTAGCTAGATGGCTTCTTCTCTCTCTTCGAATCTCAATACAAAGTTCTCCCCCTCTCTTGTGGAGATCTATTCGATGTAATTTTCTTTTTGCGGTGTGTTTGTTGAGGCCGATGAATTGTGGGTTTATGATCAAGTCTATCTATGAATAATATTTGAATCTTCTCTGAATTCTTTTATGTATGATTGGTTATCTCTGCAAGTCTCTTCGAATTATCCGTTTGGTTTAGCCAACTAGATTGGTAGTTCTTGCCATGGGAGAAGTGCTTAGCTCTGGGTTCGATCTTGCGGTGTCCTTACCCAGTGACAGAAGGGGCAGCAAGGCACGTATTGCATCGTTGCCATCGAGGATAACAAGATGGGGTTTATTTCATATTGCATGAATTTATCTCTCTACATCATGTCATCTTGCTTAAGGCGTTACTCTGTTTTTAACTTAATACTCTAGATGCATGCTGGATAGTGGTCGATGAGTGGAGTAATAGTAGTAGATGTAGAATTGTTTCGATCTACTTGTCATGGATGTGATGCCTATATACATGATCATGCCTAGATATTCTCATAACTATGCTCAATTCTGTCAATTGCTCAACAGTAATTTGTTCACCCACCGTAGAATACTTATGCTCTTGAGAGAAGCCACTAGTGAAACCTATGGCCCCCGAGTCTGTTCTCATCTTATCAATCTCCATCACTTTAATCTTGCTTTGCTTTTTTACTTTGCTTTTACTTTTTACTTTGCATCTTTATACCAAAAATACCAAAAATATTATATCTATCAGATCTCACTCTCGTAAGTGACCGTGAAGGGATTGACAACCCCTAATCGTGTTGGTTATGAGTAGCTATCGCTTTGTGCAGGTACGAGGGACTTGAGCATGGCCTCCTACTGGATTGATACCTTGGTTCTCAAAAACTGAGGGAAATACTTACGCTACTCTGCTGCATCATCCCTTCCTCTTGGGGAAAACCAACACAAGCTCAATGTTGGGGAACGTAGTAATTTCAAAAAAATTCCTATGCACACGCAAGATCATGGTGATGCATAGCAACGAGAGAGGAGAGTGTTGTCTACATACCCTTGTAGACCGGCAACGGAAGCGTTGACACAACGTAGATGAAGTAGTCATACGTCTTCTCGATCCGACCAGTCCAAGTACCGAACGTACGACACCTCCGAGTTCTGCACACGTTCAACTCGGTGACGTCCCTCGAGCTCCGATCCAGCAAAGTGTTGAGGGAGAGTTCCGTCAGCACGACGGTGTGATGACGGTGATGATGTTCTACCGACGTAGGGCTTCGCCTAAGCACCGCTATGATATGACCGAGGTGGAATATGGTGGAAGGGCGCATCGCACACGGCTAAGGAACGATCATGGAGATCAACTTGTGTGTCATGGGGTGCCCCCTTGCTCCCATATATAAAGGAGGGAGAGGGGGAGGTGCGGCCGGCCCAAGGGGTGTGCCTGGAGGAGTCCTACTCCCACCGGGAGTAGGACTCCCCCCTCTTGCCTTGTTGGAAAAGGAAGGGGAAGGGAGAAAGAGGAAAGGGGGCGCCGCCCCCCCCTTCATTGTCCTATTCGGACTAGGGGGGAGGGGCTGCACGGCCTGCTCTGGCCGGCCCTCCTCTTCTCCCTTAGGACCCATGTAGGCCCAATAACCCCCCCCCCCCCCGGGGGGGGGGTTGGGTAACCCCCCGGTACTCCGGTAAAATCCCGATTTCACCCGGAACGTTTCCGATATCCAAATATAGGCTTCCAATATATCAATCTTTATGTCTCGACCATTTAGAGACTCCTCGTCATATCCGTGATCACATCTGGGACACCGAACAACCTTCGGTACATCAAAACACAAAAACCCTAATTACGATCGTCACTGAACTTTAAGCGTGCGGACCCTACGGGTTCGAGAACTATGTAGACATGACCGAGACACGTCTCCGGTCAATAACCAATAGCGGAACCTGGATGCTCATATTGGCTCCTACATATTCTACGAAGATCTTTATCAGTCAGACCGCATAACAATATACGTTGTTCCCTTTGTCATCGGTATGTTAGTTGCCCGAGATTCGATCGTCGGTATCTCAATACCTAGTTCAATCTCGTTACCAGCAAGTCTCTTTACTCGTCCCGTAATACATCATCCCGCAACTAACTTATTAGTTGCAATGCTTGCAAGGCTTGAGTGATGTGCATTACCGAGAGGGACAAGAGATACCTCTCCGACAATCGGAGTGACAAATCCTAATCTCGAAATACGCCAACCCAACAAATACCTTCGGAGACACCTGTAGAGCACCTTTATAATCATCCAGTTACGTTGTGACGTTTGGTAGCACACAAAGTGTTCCTCCAGTAAACGAGAGTTGCATAATCTCATAGTCATAGGAACATATATAAGTTATGAAGAAAGCAATAGCAACAAACTAAACGATCAAGTGCTAAGCTAATGAAATGGGTCAAGTTAATCACATCATTCTTCTAATGATGTGATCCCGTTAACCAAATAACAACTCATGTCTATGGTTAGGAAACATAACCATCTTTGATCAACGAGCTAGTCAAGTAGAGGCATACTAGTGACACTCTGTTTGTCTATGTATTCACATATGTATTATGTTTCAAGTAGAGGCATACTAGTTAATTCTAGCATGAATAATAAACATTTATCATGATACAAGGAAATAAATAATAACTTTATTATTGCCTCTAGGGCATATTTCCTTCAGTCTCCCACTTGCACTAGAGTCAATAATCTAGATTACACATTAATGATTCTAACACCCATGGAGCCTTGGTGCTGATCATGTTTTGCTCGTGGAAGAGGCTTAGTCAGCGGGTCTGCAACATTCAGATCCGTATGTATCTTGAAAATTTCTATGTATCCCACTTGGACTAAATCCCGAATGGAATTGAAGCGTTTCTTGATGTGCTTGGTTCTCTTGTGAAATCTGGATTCCTTTGCCAAGGCAATTGCACCAGTATTGTCATAAAAGATTTTCATTGGACCCGATGCACAAGGTATGACACCTAGATTGGATATGAACTCCTTCATCCAGACTCCTTCATTTGCTGCTTCCGAAGCGGCTATGTACTCCGCTTCACATGTAGATCCCGCCACGACGCTTTGTTTAGAACTGCACCAACTGACAGCTCCACCGTTTAATGTAAACACGTATCCGGTTTGCGATTTAGAATCGTTCGGATCAGTGTCAAAGCTTGCATCAACGTAACCATTTACAATGAGCTCTTTGTCAGCTCCATATACGAGAAACATATCCTTAGTTCTTTTCAGGTACTTCAGGATGTTCTTGACCGTTGTCCAGTGATCCACTCCTGGATTACTTTGGTACCTCCCTGCTAGACTTATAGCTAGGCACACATCAGGTCTGGTACACAGCATTGTGTTGACACACGAACACGTCACGTGTACCCTCGACGCCGGGGGTGATGCACCGCAGCTCACGTCGAAGGAGACCCGACCGACAACGCGATACGCAAGACAGTCGACAGGCGCTTTTGCAGACCCGAAAACCCCACACCCCCGGGAGGGACCCCATCAGGGAGTGCGGCGGCTATAGGATGCCCTAGGTCGATTCGCTTGCCCCTAGAGCCTCGGGATTCGCAGCTCTCAAACACGAAGAACAGCGAAGAACGAGATAGAAAAACGGTGAAGAGATAAAACGTAGATGAAAGTAGTATATTGATTTGTTCGATTGTGTGTTGTTCAATCGGCCATCACCCCCAACATATATAAGAGGTGGCTGGACTTCCCGTACAAGCAAAGTATTCATCTAGGCTTTCGTTACAAAAAATTACATCAATTCATGTCCTAGAGTCCTAGTTCTATTCCAACTCGGATTCAGTCTGAATCTGGCCCAACTTCTGTCTTCCTCCTTGCGCGGGCCGCTGAGCTTGCATATGACCTCCGATCAAGACGGCCCAAATATGAAACTTGTGCGCCTCGACGAGACGAACAATCCTTATGTTGAACACTTTTCCAAATAAGACCATCTTGAATATTCTACGAAGCCATCTTTAATATCTAGTCGGACTCGGTCATGTAACGGACTATATTGTCCGAGTCTCGTAGTGAACTTACATGCCGTATACTATCTCATATGATAATGACTCCAAAACCAAAGTTCACCGTTTTGAAGATGCGTACAACTTCCGTGTTGATCACTTTTCCATCCGAGGTCATCTGGATTACCTTTCGGGCACATCTTCAGTTTCGCTCAGATCTGAGCTCACCCACTCGGATATTAGAGTTTTTCGTCCGACTGGACCTTTTCACTCGGATGTTAGAGTCTTTCACTCGGAAGACAATCTTTCACTCGGATGACTATAATTTCACTCGGAAGACAATCTTTCACTCGGATGACTATATTTCGCTCGAAAGGCAATATCTTACTCGAACGTCAAGTTTTCATTCCGATGGTAATCTTTTCACTCGGAATAACTTCACTCGGATGATAATTTCACTCGGATTACTATATTTTCACTCGGAAGCCAATCTTTTACTCGATCGATAAGTTTTTCACTCGACCTTTTACTTGATCGGTAGGTTTTCACTCGGATGGTAAACTTTTCACTCGGATTTCCCGACTGAAAACACAACCTGATCTTGATTTGCCTCTCCAGGTTGCATACCACCTCGGATTGAGACAAATTTTATATGAAAAATGATCGCTCGACAAGACAAAACTTTTTCGTGTTGAAGGTTTTTCGATTCAAGGCCGTCTTGATGGCCGAATTACTCGTGCAACCTATCAGACAAGTGTCTGGCACCTCGCGCCATATTTCCGTTGAGGTTTGGTCTGCAGTGTATTGCCTCTAACTTTTGCATATGAACTCGGATTGAGATTATTTATATATCAAAATCGATTGGCTCGACGAGGCGAAGACAATTCCTTAAGAGTGATCCTTCATCCGAGGTCATCTTCAAGACGTGATTGGCCAAAAACCACTCGGAACATTGAATTATGCCACTCGGAGTATAGTTTCGGTCCGTAAGATAAAGTCGAATGAATATAACCGAAACATCAATGTGGTTCCACTCGGCGATGTTAATATTTTCATGTTGAAAACCCGTTCACTCGAGACCATCTTCATTGCAATCTGTATCTTGCCAAAATCAGGTGTCAACACATGCCCCCCTGTTTTTCGGCAAAGCTTGCACGCCGAAAAAAATAATATGCATAGTGTTTGTTCTATGGACGATATCAACACTCCATTGGCCATTTATTGTTCTCAGGGCGATAATTATGTATCGGCCATGTTTGTGCTAAGGGCGATAATCGTATATCGGCCATTGCCTACTTAGGCTTCCTGCCACACACTCGGGTGGTACTTCTTCAAATATTTGCCATTGAGAGCTCGAGGTAACAATGCCCCTTGTATTGATTCCACCAAATATGAATTTCCAGGAACAACTCTTGTAATTCTAAAAGGACCTTCCCAACTTGGAGAACACTTCCTGAATTTTCTATCTCTTGAGCCAATCGGCAGAATCACTTTCCAGACGAGATCACCAACTTGAAAATTCTTCAACTTAACTTTCTTATTATAAGCTCTTGCAACCCTCAACTTTTCTCTCTCTATGGACTTCAAAGCAACCAAACGTTTATCGTCAACCTCATCAATATTGTCCATCATCAGGTTATAAAAGTCTACTGTCGATAAATCATTTTGTTTGGCTATTCTCAAAGCATTCAAATTTACTTCCACTGGTAAAACGGTCTCTTGACCATATACTAGCTCATATGGGGTCACCTTCGTAGCCCCATGCCTTGAAATTCTATGTGCCCACAAAGCTTCAGACAACAACTCATGCCATCTCCTTGGATTATCTTCAATCTTTTTCTTGATGAGTTTGATTAAAATTTTATTGCTAGACTCAGCTTGTCCATTAGCTTGGGGATAATATGGAGAGGAATTGAGCAACTTTATGTTATAAGATTCGGCAAACTCTCTGACTTGGTGTGACATGAAAGATGAACCTTGATCTGTTGTTAAGGTTTGAGGAATACCGAATCTATGAATAATGTGCTCGGTTATGAATTGAATTACCTCTGTATGTGTCATGTTCTTGAGAGGTACTGCTTCAGACCATTTAGTGAAATAATCAGTTGCCACCAATACGAACCGATGCCCCTTTGAGGAAGATGGATGAATTTGCCCAATAAAGTCTAAACCCCATCCTCTGAAAGGCCACGACTTGATAATAGGATGCAACATAGCAGTAGGAGCCAATTGAATATCACCAAATTTTTGAGAAGCTTCGCACCCTTTATAATATCTGAAGCAATCATTAATCATAGTCGGCCAATAAAACCCAGCACGTCGCAATAACCATTTCATCTTGTGAGCCGACTGGTGAGTGCCACAAATGCCTTCATGTACCTCTCCCATAGCAACTCTTGCCTGGTCCTCATCCAAACACTTTAGAAGAACATCATCGACTGTTCGGCGATAAAGACCATCATCTCTCATTGTATACTTGAAAGCCATACGCCGAATAGCCCTGTCCACCCTTTCACTCGGATTGCACAAGTAATCAACAATGGGCTTCCTCTAGTTGGTATTGTCACCTGTACTAGACTTTTTGTTAATGGCCGAATCAGTGGGTTCAGGTTCGGCCTCTCCCATATTGGCAAGACAAGACATCGGTCTTTGAGAGATATGAAACATGCCATGATCAACATGATATTCGGATGCTTGTTGTGCCAATTTATTTGCTTTCCAATTGTCATGTCTAGATATATGAGCAATGCTAAAGCAATCCAAAGTAGAAATTATATCTAGACATTTATCAAGATAAACATTAAGTGATTCGTCCAAACACTGAAAGACTTTGGATATTTGCTGCACCACTAGTAACAAATCACCATAAGCCTCAATATCTGTAACACATATAGCAAGTAACATCTCTAGGCCGAATAATAATGCTTCATATTTGGCTTGATTGTTTGTACAAAAATATTCTAAGCGGCATGAGGCTTCAAAAACAGCACCATGAGAAGATATGTAAACAATACCAACACCTTGGCCATTGGTACAAACTGAACCATCAAAATATAATCTCCATGGTACTATTGAGAGAAGGTTTATATCAACATCATGCTTGTCATCAATCCGATGTTCAACAATAAAATTAGCAACGATTTGGCCTTTCATGGATTTTAGAGATTCATAGGCCAAATCATATTTAATCAAAGCATAAGCCCACTTGCCAATTCTACCACTAAGAATTGGTCTATGCAACATGTATTTAATGACATCGGTCTGACAAGCTACTATGCAAGCACTCGGTACTAAATAATGTCTCAATTTTGTGCAAGCATAATATAAACATAGACATAAATTTTCAATAAATGTATACCTTGTCTCTGCGTCCAATAGGCGGCGGCTCAAATAAGTGATGGCATGCTCCTTTCCTTCGGTCTCTTGAGTTAGAACAGCACCAATAACTCCTTCCTCTGCTGCAATGTAAAGTCTGAAGGGTTCCCTATGCTTGGGTGCTTTCATCACCGGAGGAGTGCACAAATAATTCTTGATCATATCAAATGCTTCTTGCTGTTTTGCCCCCAAGTGAAATCAGCATCATTCTTTAACCGAAGGATAGGAGTAAATGCATCAACTTTCCCTGATAGATTAGCTATGAACCTTCTCAAATAATTGACCTTGCCAAGAAACTTTTGCATATCTCTCTTGCATGTTGGAGCCTCCACTTTATGTATGGCCTCTATCTTTTTGGGATCAATCTCTATGCCATCTTCATGAATAATAAAACCCAAAAACTTGCCAGCTGATACACCGAATGCACACTTTAAAGGATTCATCTTCAGTCCATACTTTTTCATTCTTTCGAAAGCTAAACGCAAATCGGCCAAGTGAGATTCAAAAGCATCCGATTTGACAACAATATCATCAATATAAACTTCAAGTATGACACCGAGTAAATCATGAAAAATTAAATTCATAGCCCTTTGATACGTGGCTCTAGCATTTTTTAATCCGAATGTCATCACTGTCCACTCGAATGAACCAAGGAAACCAGGACATCGGAAAGCCGTTTTGTACATGTCCTCTTCGGCCATAAAAATTTGACTGTATCCGGCATTAACATCTAGAAAGCTAATAACCTTATGTCCAGAAGCATCATTAATAAGCATATCGACTATTGGCATAGGATACTCATCTTTGGGTGTAGCCCTATTCAAATCTCTGAAATCAATGCACACCCTCAACTTGCCAGATCATTTCTTCTCTACTGGGACAATGTTAGAAATCCACTCGGCATACCTGCAAGGTCGAATGAAATTGGCTTCAAGCAGTCGACCGATCTCTTCCTTGATCCGGTCATATGTTTTCGGATTAAATTTTCTGGCCAGCTGTTTATAAGGTCTAAAACCGGCCTTTATAGGCAACCGATGTTCCACTAGCTCTCGGCTTAACCCTGGCATCTCATGATATTCCCATGCAAAGCAACAAACATATTCTTTCAATAGCTCGATTAACTTAGCCTTACAATCGGCTTTCAAATTTTTGTTTATAAATGTCGGTCGAGTGACTGAACCATCTCCAATATCTACCTCTTCTAACGGACCGGCTGATGTAAAACCTTGTCCAAGTTTATCCATGTCATCCAACTCCTCTATAGACTCATACATATCGTTCTCATTGGACCGATACTTTACAAGAAGTTTTTGTAACCACTCAGAATTAGGATCCATTTAAACATATCATACCTTGGAGCCGATTGCATTCACTCGGCTTTAAAGAGACGGGCACAAAACCATTCTTGGTCGCGCTGAGAAAATCAAATTCTGATAAGTCACGTCTCATCAAGAAAGTAGCATTGGGATGTTGCCAATCCATCGATGAATCGGCCAAAGCAACACAGGCCGAGTTATCCGCATGAATAACTTCCACTTCATCATCAACCCACTGAATCAAAAACTGGTGCATAGTGGATGGCACGCACTGGTTTGCATGAACCCAATCGCGGCCTAGTATGACGTTGTAATTACCTTGCACCTCAGCGACAAAGAATGCAGTAGCCAAAGTTTTGCTTCCGACTGTAAGCTCCACATACATCACACCTTTGGCTTCAGTTTTCTCTTTTCCTTCAAATCCGTTGAGCACCATATTGGTCTCGATCAATTCTTCATCAGGCAAACCCAATTTCTTGAAGACCGAATAGGGCATAAGATTTATTACAGCACCACCATCAACAAGCATCCGAGTGAGCAGCGACCCATTGATATGACCTCTAAGATATAATGGTTTAAGATGCGTTACTGGTTCTTTTGGCTTCTCGAATATTGCGTTTTTAGGGCCAAAATCCAGCCGAGCCACCTCCCCTTCTTCATCTACAACACGAAACTCAGCAGGTAAGTAATACACCATATTGATATCCATACCTTCATGAACCGGCGTAGACTCATAGTCCAACATATTAGCCTCCTCCTCGAGTGCATCCACCGATTCTGAAATTTGTCCGAGTGAAGGAGAAGTAAGAAGTGTCGCAGACGATGTCATATCTGTTGCATCGTCCTCCTTTGGTGATGTAGGTATTGCTGTGATAGATGTAGAAGTTGCTGTATCTTGTATTTGTTTAGGCCTCCACACTTGTTTCGGTGGAACCATGGGTCGAGTGTCATTGAACAACTTATCCCTTTGTTTCTCGGCCTCCTGTTCTGCCATCTCTTGACTCATTAACCTCTGTAGTTTCCTCTTTTGTGTCTTTGTTAGCCCTGGAGGACACCACTTTGGCTGAGTGTATTTAGGATCTCTCGTTTTTACCTGGCTGGTGCTTGCCTCATGGTCATTAGCAAAGTGCTTTGGCGTGATAGCAAGTATCGGCTCAGTCGAATTGCTATCCACAATTGGCTGCTGTATGGCGAATGTTTTGGTGCCCAAGATAAGTGAGTCGACATCCATTTTCTCCTTGCCTTTTCCCGACTCAACTGCTACAACACTTAGTGATTTAACACGCCATTCTTTTTGACTTTCCAGATGCATGAAATTTCCACTCGGGCGCACCTTTTTACTCTGATAGAATCCACTCGGATGGATATCACTCGGATGGAATTCAGTCGGATGGAATCTACTCGGCCACATTTTTTCAACCGGATAGCCTCCACCTGGGTGCATTCTTACACTCGGATAATTTCCATCCGGCCGCATGTTTTGACCAGCCGACCGATAGTTACCGATGTTCAGTCGGCCATTATATGAGTATTCAAGTTGACCCCAAACAGTTTGCCTTTGCTCTTCTGGAAACAACGCCTTTGGTCCACTCGGTTTCATATACTAACTGAACATATCATCTGATGGTGACCTTGGTCGCTTCAAGTATGATGGCCGGTTAGAGCTGGGACCAGCCGACTGATTAGCATATTTGGATAGCAACATATCAAAAGTTGGCTTGATCCGCTTGCGTTGCACTTTAGCTTCATTCCTCTTCCACTTGCCAACTTCTGGACTCTTGGGTTTGACAAATTTAACTCGAGTATTTTCTTGTACTTGCGGTTGCCCCCCGAGTGTAGGATTCTTGATGGTGATTTTGATTACTTCCTTACCATCGGGCTGCTTATTAAGCACATCATGTCTCCCCAAGACCGTGCTGCCTTCCTTGTCTTTCCTGGGCTCACCAATAATGATATTAGCTTTATTAGCAGATCCGGCTACCTCAGGCCGAATGAGTAGCTTCTTCCCCTCCAAATCCATGGTATTCATTGGAAAAGGTTGTTTATCAACTTGCATCTCAGAAAAGTTCAATCGTCCGTCATTAATGGCCGATTGTATCTGTCATCGAAAAACATTGCAATCGTTAGTAGCATGAGAAAAAGAATTATGATACTTGCAATAAGCACGCCATTTTAGCTCTTCAAACGGCGGTAAAGTATGAGATATTCTAATAATCTTAGCCTGCAGCAAAGCATCAAATATTCTATCACACTTAGCAATGTTAAAAGTAAACTTCATCTCTTCATCACAATTCTTACGAATCGGTTTCAGATCATTGCAAGTAAAGGGTTTGGCCTTAGATGGCCAAACAAATTCAGTAGCAAAAACATCACCCTCATCGTCCGAGTGATCACTATCATATTCCACCATATTCATCTTTGGACGATCGGCTTTGTATCTATGCACTTCTTTGAGATCTTTGCTTCGGCTTTCCCGAGCCAAAGCCCTTTGTAAGACTTGGTTGATATTTAAGAACTCATAACCTTCTAGCTTTTCTCTAATGGGAGTTTCAAACCACTCAGCACTAGGTCTGCCAAGTCTCTCTCGGTTATCACCAAACTAAAACACTGGTTTTTTGTTTCTCTGAATCTCTTGACGTAATCGGAGACCGATTCATCATGCTTCTGTTTAACTGATGTTAGATGTGATAACTTGAGTTCATTGTCGCCACTATAAAAGTGATCATAAATTTCTGCTGTAGCTGCGACCAAACCCAAATGGAACCATGTGGTAAAGAAGAAAACCATGAAAATGCAGTACCAGTTAAAGATAAAGGAAACAAACGCACTTTCAACTCATTTAGTGAGCCTACTTCACCTAGTTGTGCTAAGTATTGACTAACATGCTCCCATGTGGTTTTTGTGCCCTCTCCATTGAACTTAACAAAATTTGGAATCTTATATCCCGGAGGGCACTGGATGGCATCAAAGTACTCGGGGTACGGCTTTTGGTAAATCCGATTCCGAGGTAACTCAACTCCAAAATTCTCTCTAAGCATCTTAGCCATCTCCTCTCTAAGATTAGCTAGACCATCATCCGTAGTGGACGATGAAGCTTGTGGCAGTGTGTAACGCCCTCGATGCGGCTATATCTCCCACGTGTCGAAGCACGATTTAGAGGCATAACCGCATTGAAAGCAATGTCGCAAGTGAGGTAATCTTCACACAACCCATGTAATACATAAGGGAAAGAGATACATAGATGGCTTACAATCGCCACTTCACACAATACATGAATAAAGCATTACAACATCCAAATACAATCAAGGTCCGACTACGGAACCAAAATAAAAGAAGAACCCCAAATGCGACACGGTCCCCGATCGACCCCAACTGGGCTCCACTACTGATCAACTAGAACGAAACAACACAAAGGACAAGATCTTCATTGAGCTCCTCCTGAGCTTGGTTGCGTCATCTGCACGGACTCATCGGCACCTGCAACCTGGTTTTTGAAGTAATCTGTGAGCCACGGGGACTCAACAATCTCGCACCCTCGCGATCAAGACTATTTAAGCTTATGGGTAAGGTAAAGGTATGAGGTGGAGCTGCAGCAAGCGACTAGCATATTTGGTGGCTAACATATACGCAAAAGAGAGCGAGAAGAGAAGGCAAAGCACGATCGAGAAACTATGATCAAGAAGTGATCCTAGAGCAACCTACGTCAAGCATAACTCCAACACCGTGTTCACTTCCTGGACTCCGCCAAGAAGAGACCATCACGGTTACACACGCGGTTGATGCATTTTAATTAAGGTCAACTTCAGGTTTTCTACAACCGGACATTAACAAATTCCCATCTGCCCATAACCGCGGGCACGACTTTCGAAAGTTCAAATCCCTGCAGGGGTGTCCCAACTTAGCCCATCACAAGCTCTCACGGTCAACGAAGGATATTCCTTCTAGCGGGAAGACCCGATCAGACTCGGAATCCTGGTTACAAGACATTTCGACAATGGTAAAACAAGTCCAGCAACACCGCCCGAATGTGCCGACAAATCCCGATAGGAGCTGCACATATCTCGTTCTCAGGGCACACTCAGATTGTCTAAACTTCCGGTAGGCCAGCCCAGAGTTGCCCCTGGTGGCCACCGGCGGCTGACAGTTTGGACCAACACTCAGAGGAGCACTGGCCCGGGGGGGTTAAAATAAAGATGACCCTTGGGCGCGCGACCCCCAAGGGAAAAGAAAAGGCTAGGAGGCGAATGGTAAAACCAATGTTGGGCATTGCTGGAAGAGTTTTATTCAAGGCGAACTGTCAAGGGGTTCCCATTATTACCCAACCGCGTAAGGAACACAAAATCAGGGAACATAACACCGATATGACGGAAACTAGGGCGGCAAGAGTGGAACAAAACACCAGGCATAAGGCCGAGCCTTCCACCCTTTACCTAGTATATAGATGCATTAATTAAGTAAGATATATTGTGATATCCCAACAAGTAAACATGTTCCAACAAGGAACAACATCTCCATGTTCCAACAAGGAACAAACTACCAATCTTCACCTACAACTAACAACGCTATAAGAGGGGCTGAGCAAAGTGGTAACATAGCCATTCAATGGTTGGCTAGGACCAGGTGGGTTAGAGGCTTGGTTCAACAATATAGGAGGCATGATAAGCAAGTGGTAGGTATCGCAACATAGGCATAGCAAAAGAGCGAGCAACTAGCAAGCAAAGATAGAAATGATTTCGAGGGTATGGTCATCTTGCCTGAAATCCTGCAAGGAAGAAGAACGAGTCCATGAAGAAGACAAACGAACGTAGACGAACGGTTCCTCACAAACACGATGTTATCGGAACCAACCCGAAGAAGCAAACACCGGAAATAAGCACACAACATAGTAAACAAACCACACATGAACATGGTATGATATGCGGGATGCGGTATGCGATGCATATGCATGATTTGACAAGGAATGACTGAACCTGGCCTCAACTTGGAAATCCAAGAGTGCCACTGGAAAGGTGAGGTGATTTCGGTTGAAATCGATATAAAGAACACTGGAATCGGATGCACGGTTTGGAAATGGCAAGCAAAACAAATATGGCACTGGTCTGCGATAAACAGCAAGTAGCCATCTAAATGCAACAAGATAAATATGCTACAACACTCAAACATGGCAACAAAATAAATGTCAAAGATCCACTCATGATTCTTAACAAAAGATGAACACTGAGCTACGGCCAATTCATCCCTTAACAGGTTCAAACAAGCATGGCAAAAGAGCAAATGGTAAACAGGTTTCAGACTTAGTGAAATTAACACAAGCCTGGAATTTCAGATCAGGTAGCACACTTTGGAGCATGAAAACTAGATGCTACAGGAACTTAACATGGCAGAGTAAAGCATGGCATGGAGCTACTCAAAGAGCTTAACAAAAGTCCCTTAGTGACCTTCAGCCAAAAGGGATCAGAAAATACAATTGCAAGCATGTGAACATGGCAAAAACATAATCAGATCTCAGACTTAGTGAAAAAACTGGAGCATGCAAATCAGATATCAAGTAGGCATGTTTACGAGCTCGATGCAATCACTACAGAGCAAGGCATGACAATCTAAGCATACACCCATCAAGAATACACATTGTATAAGCTAGACATGGCAAGAACAACAACATAGCATGCACGGATCAACTACAACATCTTCGGCAAAATCGCTAACAAGTAGACAATCTGCCCAGATTCACGAAATAGCAAAAGTAGAGCTCGATTGACTCAAGCTAGGGTGCTCCATAAATGCAAAAAAGACATGGATGGATAGAGCACAACAATATTAACAAAACATCCTTACTGATCATCCTGAAAAGAGGCACGGATCACTAGGAAACAACATGAACATACGGAATATTGATAAAAACAGATCAATGACTTAGTGGAATTGCTAAGTCCCTGAAATCAGCATTAACGAATGCACCACTTTGCAAGCTTGTGCTAGTCACCACACATATCACAAAAATACAAGGATAGCACCTCTGGAGAGATGGCATGGCATATAACAAAACACATGTAGAGCTCAGGGGCATATCATGCACACAATAATCATGGAAAAATGACAAATAGCTATTTAGAGCAGCAGATCTGGCAATTAACTCAAATAGCACTCTTCCAATAGCATTTCGGGCATCAAGATGAACTCAAATGAAAATGATGCAATGAGATGAAACGATTTACTCTTTGAGACGAACATTTCGATATGCTATACGCGCAAATCGGAGTTATGGGTGATGAGTTGTGGCATGATGAACATGGGCATATGAAATTGGGAATTTCGGGGACTTAGTAGAATTTACCACTCCGAAAACAGATCTAGGGTTTGGACCCGAGTGCACGCAGATCGAGGCGGAGCCGGACCTTCACCGGAGTTGGCGCCGGAGACAGGGCAGGCGGTGGCCGGCTCGAGGTGGAGCTCGTCGCCGGCTCGGGGCGGCGACCGGAGAGGAGTGGAGGCGGCAGCCTGGCGCGGTCGCCGGCGAGGCAAGCCGCGGTGGCCGGAGCAACTGGCGGCGGAGACGAGCGCGGTGGCGGCGGATCTCGTCGCCGGCGCGGGAGAAGGCAGGCCACGGTGGCTGGCGGCGCCGGCGCGGTGGCGGACGAGGCGGCGGCGCGCAGCGCCGGCGGATGGGCGGCGGCGAGGCGCCTCGGGCGCGGATGACAGGCGGCGGCGGATCCCGGCCCGGTTCGGCTCCACGCGGGCCGGATCTGGGCTGGCGGGCTCGGCGGCGGGAGGACAGAGAAGGCGGCGACAGGTGGCGGCTTCCGGTTGGTGGAGGGCGGCGGCCGGCTGACGTGGCGAGGCCGGATTGGCCGGAGCAAGGTGGCAGCGGCGGCTGGACATTGTCCGGCACGGTGAGGACACGTCCGGCGGCGCGAGGGAAGGAATTTTTAGGGTTTTGTCCGCGATTTTCGGGAGGGGAGCACATATATATTGGTAGAGGGAGCTAGGAGAGTCCAAATGAGGTGCGGTTTTCGGCCACGCGATCATGATCGAACGCTCTAGAAGATGGAGAGGGTTTTGGTGGGTTTTGGGCCCAAATGGAGGGGTGTTGGGCTGCAACACACACGAGGCCTTTTCGGTCCCTCGGTTAACCGTTGGAGCATCAAACGAAGTCCAAATGGTACAAAACTTGACAGGCGATCTACCGGTAGTAAACCAAGGCCGCTTGGCAAGTCTCGGTCCAATCCGGAAATGTTTAACACCCACACATTAAAGGAAGGTAGAAAGGACCATCGGAGGGGATAGGAACGCCGGAATGCAAAACGGACAACTGGGAAAAAGCTCAGATGCACGAGACGAACATGTATGCAAATGAAATGCACATGATGACATGATATGCAATGCATGACACGCAAGCAATGACAAGGCAACAACAACGAATAACTGGACGACACCTGGCACATCGGTCTCGGGGCGTTACACAGTGACATAGGAAGAGTATGCTTACTAGCTGTAGGTAGGAATTGTGGCATGTATGTCAACCCATAATTTGGTAGTGGTCGAGTGGTTGTAGCTGCAGGTAGAGTTTGGTTCGGCGTTGCCACCGAACCTGTCATGCTCATAATAGGATTAATGGGTGTAGCCACAATCTAATTTGTTTGGGTAGGATAATAAGTCATCGACACGGAAGGCGCCGATGCAATAGGTAAAGCCAGACTAGGATTTTGCACACTAGCAGCTACACCATTATTACCACTAGACGACTGAGATATATTCTTCTGAGAATTAGTATTTTCTATAAAAGTTTGATAGACTAGATTGTTACCATCAGCAATACGACTTTCAATCTCAGCCCACCGCTCAGGAGAAAAGGCAGTACTTACAGAGGGTTTAACCTGTTCAGTTTGAAGAGGAGGGAACTTGATTTCTTCAATCAGAGTGATGTTGCCTTGGCAATCTTTCTTGAATTTTGCAAGGAACTCCTACAGGTCCTTCTCCTCGCCCGCCTTCTTGTACTCCTCATAGACTTGGCGATGATCGGCCGATATCTCATCAAGACTGGGCTTAATGATGTTATCGGCGTCTACCTCAGATGGCTTGGGAAGATCGGACATGGTGGATGATGATGATTGATCTTCGTTTCCCAGCGGAGTCGCCAAAAAAGTGTGTTCACACACGAACACGTCACTTGTACCCTCGATGCCGGGGGTGATGCACTACAGCTCACGTCGAAGGAGACCCGACCGACAGCGCGATACGCAAGACAGTCGACAGGCGCTTTTGCAGACCCAAAAACCCCACACCCCCGGGAGGGACCCCGTCAGGGAGTGCGGCGGCTATGGGATGCCCTAGGTCGATTCGCTCGCCCCTAGAGCCTCGGGATTCGCAGCTCTCAAACACGAAGAACAGCGAAGAACGAGATAGAAAAACGGTGGAGAGATAAAACTTAGATGAAAAAGTAGTATATTGATTTGTTCGATTATGTGTTGTTCAATCGGCCATCACCCCCAACATATATAAGAGGCGGCTGGACTTCCCGTACAAGCAAAGTATTCATCTAGGCTTTCCTTACAAAAAATTACATCAATTCACGTCCTAGAGTCCTAGTTCTATTCCAACTCGGATTCAGTCTGAATCTGGCCCAACTTCTGTCTTCCTCCTTGCGCGGGACGCCGAGCTTGCATATGACCTCCGATCAAGACAGCCCAAATATGAAACTTGTGCGCCTCAATGAGACGAACAATCCTTATGTTGAACACTTTTCCAAATAAGACCATCTTGAATATTCAACGAAGCCATCTTTAATATCCAGCCGGACTCGGTCATGTAATGGACTGTATTGTCCGAGTCTCGTAGTGAACTTATAGTCCGTATACTATCTCATATGATAATGACTCCAAAACCAAAGTTCACCGTTTTGACGATGCGCACAACTTCCGTGTTGATCACATTTCCATCCGAGGTCATCTGAATTACCTTTCGGGCACATCTTCAGTTTCACTCGGATCCGAGCTCATCCACTCGGATATTAGAGTTTTTCGTCCGACTGGACCTTTTCACTCGGATGTTAGAGTCTTTCACTCGGAAGACAATCTTTCGGATGACTATAATGTCACTCGGAAGACAATCTTTCACTCGGATGACTATATTTCGCTTGGAAGGCAATATCTTACTGGAACGTCAAGTTTTCATTCCGCTGGTAATCTTCACTCAGAATAACTTCATTCGGATGATAATTTCACTCGGATTACTATATTTTCACTCGGAAGCCAATCTTTTACTCGATCGATAAGTTTTTCACTCGACCTTTTACTCGATCGGTAGGTTTTCACTCGGTTTTCCCGACTGAAAACACAACCTGATCTTGATTTGCCTCTCCAGGTTGCATACGACCTCGGATTGAGACAGATTTTATATGAAAAACGATCGGCTCGACGAGACAAAACTTTTTCATGTTGAAGGTTTTCGATTCAAGGCCGTCTTGATGGCCGAATTACTCGCACAACCTATCAGACAAGTGTCTGGCACCTCGCGCCATATTTCTGTTGAGATTCGGTCTGTAGTGTATTGCCTCTAACTTTTGCATATGAACTCAGATTGAGATGATTTATATATCAAAATCGATTGCCTCGACGAGACGAAGATAATTCCTTAAGAGTGCTCCTTCATCTGAGGTCATCTTGAAGAAGTGATTGGCCAAAAACCACTCGGAACATTGAATTATGCCACTCGGAGTATAGTTTCGGTCCGTAAGATAAAGTCGAATGAATATAACCGAAACATCAAAGTGGTTCCACTCAGCGATGTGAATCTTTTCATGTTGAAAACCCGTTCACTCGAGACCATCTTCATTGCAATCTGTATCTTGCCAAAATCAGGTGTCAACACATTGCATACATGATAGAGCCTATGGCTGAAGTATAGGGAACATCTTTCATTTTCTCTCTATCTTCTGTAGTGGTTGGACATTGAGTCTTACTCAACTTCACACCTTGTAACACAGGCAAGAACCCTTTCTTTGCTTGATCCATTTTGAACTTCTTCAAAACTTTGTCAAGGTATGTGCTTTGTGAAAGTCCAATTAAGCGTCTTGATCTATCTCTATAGATCTTAATGCCCAATATGTAAGCAGCTTCACCGAGGTCTTTCATTAAAAAACTCTTATTCAAGTATCCCTTTATGCTATCCAAAAATTCTATATTATTTCCAATCAATAATATGTCATCCACATATAATATCACAAATGCTACAGAGCTCCCACTCACTTTCTTGTAAATACAGGCTTCTCCAAAAGTCTGTATAAAACCAAATGCTTTGATCACACTATCAAAGCGTTTATTCCAACTCCGAGAGGCTTGCACCAGTCTATAAATGGATCGCTGGAGCTTGCACACTTTGTTAGCTCCCTTTGGATCGACAAAACCTTCTGGTTGCATCATATACAACTCTTCTTCGAGAAATCCATTCAAGAATGCAGTTTTGACATCCATTTGCCAAATTTCATAATCATAAAATGCGGCAATTGCTAACATGATTCATACAGACTTAAGCATCGCTACGGGTGAGAAGGTCTCATCGTAGTCAATCCCTTGAACTTGTCGAAAACCTTTCGCAACAGGTCGAGCTTTGTAGACAGTAACATTACCGTCAGCGTCAGTCTTCTTCTTGAAGATCCATTTATTCTCAATTGCTTGCCGATCAACGGGAAAGTCAACCAAAGTCCACACTTTGTTCTCATACATGGATCCCATCTAAGATTTCATGGCTTCTAGCCATTTTGCGGAATCTGGGCTCACCATCGCTTCTTCATAGTTCGTAGGTTCATCATGATCTAGTAGCATGACTTCCAGAATAGGATTACCGTACCACTCTGGTGCGGATCTTACTCTGGTTGATCTACGAGGTTCGGTAGTAACTTGATCTGAAGTTTCATGATCATTATCATTAGCTTCCTCACTAATTGGTGTAGGTGTCACAGAAACCGGTTTCTGTGATGTACTACTTTCCAATAAGGGAGCAGGTGAAGTTACCTCATCAAGTTCTACTTTTTCCCACTCACTTCTTTCGAGAGAAACTCCTTCTCTAGAAAAACTCCGAATTTAGCAACAAAAGTCTTGCCTTCGGATCTGTGATAGAAGGTTTACCCAACAGTCTCCTTTGGGTATCCTATGAAGACACATTTCTCCGACTTGGGTTCGAGCTTATCAGGTTGAAGCTTTTTCACATAAGCATCGCAGCCCCAAACTTTCAGAAACGACAACTTTGGTTTCTTGCCAAACCACAGTTCATAAGGCGTCATCTCAACGGATTTCGATGGTGTCCTATTTAATGTGAATGCAGCCGTCTCTAAAGCATAACCCCAAAACGATAGCGGTAAATTAGTACGAGACATCATAGATTGCACCATATCTAATAAAGTACGATTATGACGTTCGGACACACCATTACGCTGTGGTGTTCCGGGTGGCGTGAGTTGCGAAACTATTCCGCATTATTTCAAATGTAGACCAAACTCGTAACTCAAATATTCTCCTCCACGATCAGATCGTAGAAACTTTATTTTTTTGTTACGATGATTTTCAACTTCACTCTGAAATTCTTTGAACTTTTCAAATATTTCAGACTTATGTTTCATTAAGTAGATATACCCATATCTGCTTAAATCATCTGTGAAGGTGAGAAAATAACGATATCCACCACGAGCCTCAACATTCATTGGACAACATACATCTGTATGTATGATTTCCAACAAATCCGTTGCTCTCTCCATAGTACCGGAGAACGACGTTTTAGTCATCTTACCCATGAGGCACGGTTCGCAAGTACCAAGTGATTCATAATCAAGTGGTTCCAAAAGTCCATCAGTATGGAGTTTCTTTATGCGCTTTACACCGATATGACCTAAACGGCAGTGCCACAAATAAGTTGCACTATCATTATCAACTCTGCATCTTTTGATTTCAACATTATGAATATGTGTATCACTACTATTGAGATTCATAAAAAATAGACCACTCTTCAAGGGTGCATGACCATAAAAGATATTACTCATATAAATAGAACAACCATTATTCTCTGATTTAAATGAATAACCGTCTCGCATCAAACAAGATCCAGATATAATGTTCATGCTCAACGCTGGCACCAAATAACAATTATTTAGGTCTAATACTAATCCCGAAGGTAGATGTAGAGGTAGCGTGCCGACCGCGATCACATCGACTTTGGAACCATTTCCCACGCGCATCGTCACCTCGTCCTTAGCCAATCTTTTCTTAATCTGTAGCCCCTATTTCGAGTTGCAAGTGTTAGCAACAGAACCAGTATCAAATACCTAGGTGCTACTACGAGCATTAGTAAGGTACACATCAATAACATGTATATCACATATACCTTTGTTCAGTTTGCCATCCTTCTTATCCGCCAAATACTTGGGGCGGTTCCGCTTCCAGTGACCAGTCTGCTTGCAGTAGAAGCACTCAGTCTCAGGCTTAGGTCTAGACTTGGGTTTCTTCTCCTGAGCAGCAACTTGTTTGCTGTTCTTCTTGAAGTTCCCTTTCTTCTTCCCTTTTCCCTTTTTCTTGAAACTGGTGGTCTTATTGACCATCAACACTTGATGCTCCTTCTTGATTTCTACCTCCGCGGATTTTAGCATCGCGAAGAGCTCAGGAATAGTCTTATTCATCCCTTGCATATTATAGTTCATCACGAAGCTTTTGTAGCTTGGTGGCAGTGATTGAAGAACTCTATCAATGACACTATCAACAGGAAGATTAACCCCCAGTTGAGTCAAGTGATTATGATACCCAGACATTTTGAGTATATGTTCACTGACAGAACTATTCTCCTCCATCTTGCAGCTATAGAACTTATTGGAGACTTCATATCTCTCAATCCGGGCATTTGCTTGAAATATTAACTTCAACTCCTGGAACATCTCATATGCTCCATGACGTTCAAAACGTCGTTGAAGACCCGGTTCTAAGCCGTAAAGCATGGCACACTGAACTATCCAGTAGTCATCAGCTTTGCTCTGCCAGACGTTCATAACATTTGGTGTTGCTCTGCAGCAGGCTTGGCACTTAGCGGTGCTTCCAGGATGTAATTCTTCTGCACAGCAATGAGGATAATCCTCAAGTTACGGACCCAGTCCGTGTAATTGCTACCATCATCTTTCAACTTTGCTTTCTCAAGGAACGCATTAAAATTCAACGGAACAACAACACGAGCCATCTATCTACAATCAAACATAGACAAGCAAGATACTATCAGGTACTAAGTTCATGATAAATTTAAGTTTAATTAATCATATTACTTAAGAACTCCCACTTAGAAAGATATCCCTCTAATCCTCTAAGTGATCACGTGATCCAAATCAACTAAACCATGTCCGATCATCACATGAGATGGAGTAGTATCAATGGTGAACATCAATATGTTGATCATATCTACTATATGATTCACGCTCGACCTTTCGGTCTTCGTGTTCCGAGGCCATATCTGTTATATGCTAGGCTCATCAAGTTTAACCTGAGTATTCCGCGTGTGCAACTGTTTTGCACCCGTTGTATTTGAACGTAGAGCCTATCACACCCGATCATCACGTGGTGTCTCAGCACGAAGAACTTTCACAACGGTGCATACTCAGGGAGAACACTTATACTTTGATAATTTAGTGAGGGATCATCTTATAATGCTACCGTCAATCAAAGCAACATAAGATGCATAAACGATAAACATCACATGCAATCAATATAAGTGATATTATATGGCCATCATCATCTTGTACTTGTGATCTCCATCTCTGAAGTATCGTCATGATCACCATCGTCACCGGCGCGCCACCTTGATCTCCATCGTAGCATCATTGTCGTCTCGCCAATCTTATGCTTCCATGACTATCGCTACTGCTTAGTGATAAAGTAAAGCATTACAGCGCGATTGTATTGCATACAATAAAGCGACAACCATATGGCTCCTACCAGCTGCCGATAACTCGGTTACAAAACATGATCATCTCATACAATAAAATTTAGCATCATGTCTTGACCATATCACATGACAACATGCCCTGCAAAAAAAAGTTAGACGTCCTCTACTTTGTTGTTGCAAGTTTTACGTGGCTGCTACGGGCTTAGCAAGAACCATTCTTACCAACGCATCAAAACCACAATGATAGTTTGTCAAGTTGGTGCTGTTTTAACCTTCGCAAGGACCGGGCATAGCCACACTTGGTTCAATTAAAGTTGGAGAAACCGACACCCGCCAGCCACCTGTGTGCAAAGCACGTCGGTAAAACCAGTCTCGTGTAAGCGTACGCGTAATGTCGGTCCGGGCCGTTTCATCCAACAATACCGCCGAACCAAAGTATGACATGCTGGTAAGCAGTATGACTTATATCGCCCACAACTCACTTGTGTTCTACTCGTGCACAACATCAATGCATAAAACCTAGGCTCGGATGCCACTGTTGGGGAACATAGTAATTTCAAAAAAATTCCTACGCACACACAAGATCATGGTGATGCATAGCAACGAGAGAGGAGAGTGTTGTCTATGTACCCTCGTAGACCGGCAACGGAAGCGTTGACACAACATAGAGGAAGTAGTCGTACGTCTTCCCGATCCGACCGATCCAAGTACCGAACGTACGGCACCTCCGAGTTCTGCACATGTTCAACTCGGTGACGTCCCTCGAGCTCCGATCCAGCAAAGTGTTGAGGGAGAGTTTTGTCAGCACGACGGCGTGATGACGGTGATGATGTTCTACCGACGCAGGGCTTCGCCTAAGCACCGCTATGATATGACCGAGGTGGAATATGGTGGAAGGGGGCACCGCACACGGCTAAGGAACGATCACGAAGATCAACTTGTGTGTCATGGGGTGCCCCCTTGCCTCCATATATAAAGGAGGGAGAGGGGGAGGTGCGGCCGGCCCAAGGGGTGCGCCTGGAGGAGTCCTACACCCACCGGGAGTAGGACTCCCCCCTCTTGCCTTCTTGGAAAAGGAAGGGGGAAGGGAGAAAGAGGAAAAGGGGGCGCC
>NC_041388.1:568790669-568797434 GCF_002162155.2 Triticum dicoccoides | reverse complement strand
GGTAAAATCCCGATTTCAGCCGGAACGTTTCCGATATCCAAATATAGGCTTCCAATATATCAATCCTTATGTCTCGACCATTTCGAGACTCCTCGTCATGTCCGTGATCACATCCGGGACACTGAACAACCTTCGGTACATCAAAACACAAAAACCCTAATTACGATCGTCACCGAACTTTAAGCGTGCGGACCCTACAGTTCGAGAACTATGTAGACATGACCGAGACACGTCTCTGGTCAATAACCAATAGTGGAACCTAGATGCTCATATTGGCTCCTACATATTCTACGAAGATCTTTATCGGTCAGACCGCATACCAATATACGTTGTTCCCTTTGTCATCGGTATGTTACTTGCCCGAGATTCGATCATCGGTATCTGAATACCTAGTTCAATCTCGTTACTGGCAAGTCTCTTTACTCGTTCCGTAATACATCATCCCGCAACTAACTCATTAGTTGCAATGCTTGCAAGGCTTGAGTGATGTGCATTACCGAGAGGGCCCAGAGATACCTCTCCGACAATCGGAGTGACAAATCCTAATCTCGAAATACGCCAACCCAACAAATACCTTCAGAGACACCTGTAGAGCACCTTTATAATCACCCAGTTACATTGTGACGTTTGTTAGCACACAAAGTGTTCCTCCGATAAACGGGAGTTGCATAATCTCATAGTCATAGGAACATATATAAGTTATGAAGAAAGGAATAGCAACAAACTAAACGATCAAGTGATAAGCTAATGGAATGGGTCAAGTCAATCACATCATTCTTCTAATGATGTGATCCCGTTAACCAAATTACAACTTATGTCTATGGTTAGGAAACATAACCATCTTTGATCAACGAGCTAGTCAAGTAGAGGCATACTAGTGACACTCTGTTTGTCTATGTATTCACACATGTATTATGTTTCCGGTTAATACAATTCTAGCATGAATAATAAACATTTATCATGATACAAGGAAATAAATAATAACTTTATTATTGCCTCTAGGGCATATTTCCTTCACTCAAGACGTAGCAAGAAGGATTTCTGGCGCCGTTGCCGTGGAGTCTACGCAAAAAGTCAACATACCAAGTACCCATCACAATCCCTATCTCTCGCATTACATTATTTGCCATTTGCCTCTCATTTTCCTCTCCCCCCAATTCACCCTTGCCGTTTTATTCGCCCTCTCTCTCTATCCTCCCTCTCTATTTGCCATTTTGCCCGTTTGCCTTTTGTTTGCTTGTGTGCTAGTTTGCTTGCTTGTCGTTATGTATGAAATTGGGGAAGTTATCGCCAATATGGGCGATAACAATATCATGGAAAATTCTGATGCTCCTGCTAAAGAACCTACCATCTTTCATACAAAAAAAATCCGTGTTGGTAGTGGTAATATTATTGGAAAAGGAGTTATTCAAGATTTCTTTACTTGTCCCGGTGCTTTACCTTCTATGGGTAGTTCTATCCTTCACAGAACTAGTAGTCTTGCGGACGCTATTGCCATGCTTGTAGTTGAACTTGAAAGATAATTCATGCACATGCATCCTTCCATACAAAGGATTTTTCTGGAATTTTCTAATATTGAGCATTCTTCTGTTAAGCGTGTCGCTACTATCTTTTTGGCTCATGAGTTTAGATTCATAATAAGAGAAGCCAAAGAAATATTTGCGCATTATAGGGTGGACGCTTGCCGTCCTCCCATAGAGGCTATCCTCTTTGATCAAGAAGAAATAATGCGTTTTCAATCTCTAGATTATGTTGCTTTCAATGAAAATCTTAGAAGAAGGGTTCCTACCAATGTTTTAGTTGATAGAATTTCTGAACTTAATGATGATTTGGCTATTCGAAATAATGAGATAGGATATTCTCTTGAATATAGGCTTACAAAGTCTGTCAAAAGAATGCTTATAATGATGAATTGGTTGTGCATTATGAAGGACCAAAGGAGGAACTTTTGTCCCGTTAAATTGAGTCCTTTTGATTACTTTTGCTTTCCTCAAAGAAAACTTGCTGCCGAACGTAGAGAATATGAAATGAGTTTTAATAACCTATCTTACTATTATGGCAATACCTAGATCTATCTTCGCTTTTATGCCTAGCTAGGGGCGTTAAACGATAGCGCTTGTTGGGAGGCAACCCAATTTCATTTTTATTCTTTGCTTTTATCTCCTGCTTAGTAATAAATAAATTATTTAGCCTTTGTTTTGGTTGTGTTTTTTGTGTTTAATTAGTGTTTGTGCCAAGTAGAACCGTTGGGAAGACTTGGGGAAAGTCTTGTTGAACATGCTGTAAAAAAACAGAAACTTTAGCGCTCACGAGAACTGCTGTCATTTTTATTTGAAGAGTTCTATTTAGTTAATTCTTTTTTGAGATGATTAATAGATAAATTCCTCAAGTCCATCAATTTATTTTAGAATTTTTGGGGTTCCAGATCTTGCGCTAGCTACAGATTACTACAGACTGTTCTGTTTTTGACAGATTCTGTTTTTCGTGTGTTGTTTGCTTATTTTGATGAATCTATGGCTAGTAAAATAGTTTATGATCCATAGAGAAGTTGGAATATAGTAGGTTTAACACCAATATAAATAAAGAATGAGTTCATTACAGTACCTTGAAGTGGTCTTTCGTTTTCTTTCGCTAACGGAGCTCACGAGTTTTCTATTTTGAGTTTTGTGTTGTGAAGTTTTCATGTTTTGGGTGAATTCTTTTGATGGATCATGGAACAAGGAGTGGCAATAGCCTAAGCTTGGGGATGCCCATGGCACCCCCAAGATAATCCAAGGACACCAAGAAGTCAAAGCTTGGGGATGCCCCGGAAGGCATCCCCTCTTTCGGGCATCCCCTCTTTCGTCCACTTCCATCGGTAATTTACTTGGGGCTATATTTTTATTCACCAACATGATATGCGTTTTGCTTGGAGCGTCTTGTATTATTTGTGTCTTTGTGTCTTAGTATGCCACAATCATCCTTGCTGTACACACTTTTTGAGAGAGCCATGCATGAATTAAAATTTGATAGAATACTCTATGTGCTTCACTTATATCTTTTGAGCTAAGTAGTTTTGCTCTATGTGCTTCACTTATATCTTTTGAGTGTTATAATTTTGCTCTATGTGCTTCACTTAGATATTTTAGAGCACGGTGGTGGATTTTTTTAAAGAAACTATTGATCTCTCATGCTTCACTTAAATTATTTTGAGAGTCTCTTAATAGCATGGTAATTTGCTTAATAATAATATGCTTGGTAATCAAGATTTGTGAAACTTTCTTTTGAGTGTGTTGAATACTAAGAAAAGATTGAAGCATGATAATTGTTTTGAGATATGGAGGTGATAATATTAAAGTCATGCTAGTTGATTAGTTGTGAATTTAAAGAATACTTGTGTTAAGGTTTGTGATTCCCGTAGCATGCACGTATGGTGAACCGTTATGTGATGAAGTTGGAGCATGATTTATTTATTGATTGTCTTCCTTATGAGTGGCGGTCGGGGACGAGCGATGGTATTTTCCTACCAATATATCCCCCTAGGAGCATGCGCGTAATACTTTTCTTTGATAACTTCTAGATTTTTGCAATAAGTATATGAGTTCTTTATGACTAATATTGAGTCCATGGATTATACGCACTCTCACCCTTCCACCTTTGCTAGCCTCTTTAATACCGCGCACTTTTCACCGGTATCATACACCTACCATATACCTTCCTCAAAACAGTCACCATACCTACCTATTATGGCATTTCCATAGCCATTCCGAGATATATTGCCATGCAACTTTCCACCGTTCCGTTTATCATGACACACTCCATCATTTTCATATTGCATATCTCGGTACACCGCCGGATGCATTCACATAGAGTCATATTTTGTTCTAAGTATCGAGTTGTAATTGTTGAGTTATAAGAAAAATAAAAGTGTGATGATCATCATTATTAGAGCATTGTCCCAGTGAGGAAAGAATGATGGAGACTATGATTCCCCCATAAGTCGGGATGAGACTCCAGACGAAAAATAAATAAATAAAAGGCCAAATAAGCCCAAATAAAAAGAGGCCATATAAAAAAAGAGAAAAGACACAAACAAAAAATATATAAATAAAAAAATGAGAGAAAAAGAGAGAAGGGACAATGTTACTATCCTTTTACCACACTTGTGCTTCAAAGTAGCACCATGATCTTCATAGTAGAGAGTCTCTCATGTTATCACTTTCATATACTAGCGGGAATTTTTCATTATAGAACTTGGCTTGTATATTCCAATGATGGGCTTCCTCAAATTGCCCTAGGTCTTCATGAGCAAGCAAGTTGGATGCACACCCACTTAGTTTCTTTTTGAGCTTTCATATACTTATAGCTCTAGTGCATCCATTGCATGGCAATCCCTACTCACTCATATCTATTGATGGGCATCTCCATAGCCCGTTGATATGCCTAGTTGATGTGAGACTATCTTCTCCTTTTTGTCTTCTCCACAACCACCGTTCTATTCCACCTATAGTGCTATATCCATGGCTCACGCTCAGGTATTGCGTGAAGATTGAAAAAGTTTTGAAAAAGTTAGAGTATGAAACAATTGCTTGGCTTGTCATCGGGGTTGTGGATGATTTAAATATTTTGTGTGGTGAAGATAGAGCACAGCCAGTCTATATGATTTTGTAGGGATAACTTTCTTTGGCCATGTTATTTTGAGAAGACATAATCGCTTTGTTAGTATGCTTGAAGTATTATTATTTTTTATGCCAATATAAACTTTTGTCTTGAATCTTTCTAATCTGAATATTCATACCACAATTAAGAAGATTTGCATTGAAATTATGCCAAGTAGCACTCCGCATCAAAAATTCTCTTTTTATCATTTACCTACTCGAGGACGAGCAGAAATTAAGCTTGGGGATGCCTGATACGTCTCCAACGTATCTATAATTTTTGATTGCTCCATGCTATATTATCTACTGTTTTGGACTATATTGGGCTTTATTTTCCACTTTTATATTATTTTTGGGACTAACCTATTAACCGGAGGCCCAACCCAGAATTGCTGTTTTTTGCCTATTTCAGTGTTTTGAAGAAACAGAATATCAAACGGAGTCCAAACGAAATAAAATCTTCGGGAACGTGATTTTCTCACCGAATGTGATCCAGGAGACTTGGACCCTGCTCCAAGGAACAAAAGAGGCGGTCATGAGGGTGGGGGCGCGCCCCCCTAAGGCGCGCCCCCTTCCTCGTGGGACCCTTGTTGCTCCTCCGGCGTACTTCTTCCTGCTATATATACACACGTACCCCCAAATGATCAGAATAGGAGACAAAAACCTAATTCCACCGCCGCAACTTTCTGTATCCACGAGATCCCATCTTGGGGCCTGTTCCGGAGCTCCGCCGGAAGAGGGCCGTCATCGCGGAGGGCTTCTACGTCATCATAGCCTCTCCGATGAAGTGTGAGTAGTTTACCTTAGACCTTCGGGTCCATAGTTAGTAGCTAGATGGCTTCTTCTCTCTCTTTGAATCTCAATACAAAGTTCTCCCCCTCTCTTGTGGAGATCTATTCGATGTAATCTTCTTTTTGCGGTGTTCTTTTTTGAGATCGATGAATTGTGGGTTTATGATCAAGTCTATCTATGAATAATATTTGAATCTTCTCTGTATTCTTTTATGTATGATTGGTTATCTTTGCAAGTCTCTTTGAATTATCCGTTTGGTTTGGCCAACTAAATTGGTAGTTCTTGCCATGGGAGAAGTGCTTAGCTTTGGGTTTGATCTTGCGGTGTCCTTACCTAGTGACAGAAGGGCAGCAAGGCACGTATTGCATCATTTCCATCAAGGATAACAAGATGGGGTTTATTTCATATTGCATGAATTTATCTCTCTACATCATGTCATCTTGCTTAAGGCGTTACTCTGTTTTTAACTTAATACTCTAGATGCATGCTGGATAGCGGTCGATGAGTGGAGTAATAGTAGTAGGTGCAGAATCGTTTCGATCTACTTGTCACGGACGTGATGCCTATATACATGATCATGCCTAGATATTCTCATAACTATGCTAAATTTTGTCAATTGCTCAACAATAATTTGTTCACTCACCATAGAATACTTATGCTCTTGAGAGAAGCCACTAGTGAAACCTATGGCCCCCGAGTCTATTCTCATCATATCAATCTCTATCACTTTAATCTTGCTTTGCTTTTTTACTATGCTTTTACTTTTTACTTTGCATCTTTATACCAAAAATACCAAAAGTATTATATCTATCAGATCTCACTCTCGTAAGTGACCGTGAAGGGATTGACAACCCCTAATCGCATTGGTTGCGAGTAGCTATCTCTTTGTGCAGGTACGAGGGACTTGAGCATGGCCTCCTACTGGATTGATACCTTGGTTCTCAAAAACTGAGGGAAATACTTACGCTACTCTGCTACATCATCCCTTCCTCTTCGGGGAAAACCAACGCAAGCTCAAGACGTAGTAGCAGCTAGCTAATTTCTTTTAAAACAGTTGCTGCAATAATTGGGTTGAAGTGATATATTTTATGCCTGCCTCGAATGATATCAGATTCACTCATAGTAACAAAGAAAAGGTTGCCTTGTTAATTAATAGAAAACAGGGTGAAAACTATCACATGAGGCCGGTAAAAACAAGGCACACTGGGTTCAGCATCATCGTCACTACAGCTATGCGCGCGCGAGAAGTCTACATATCGAGGGGGCTACCGAGCGAGGCGCCGAGACACAATGTTTGAGAGAGAAACCAATTGACAGATTATGATCAGATCGAGTT